>NC_053414.1:18895766-19239516 GCF_016859285.1 Xiphias gladius | reverse complement strand
TGTGTGTGTGTGTGTGTGTGTGTGTGTAGAGCTGCATACCCTAAGGGCAGTGGCACGCCACTAAAGAAACAGTAGGTGGACACTTGGTTGGTATTCGTGGGTGCCTTTGCATATCTGTGTGCGTGTATGTGTATTCATGCCCTCAGGGTAGTGGCATGCTGCTAAAGGGCTAGTGTACGGACACTGGGGTGTGTGTGTATGTCAGGTCTCCGAGGTCCTTTTCTCTGTCTGCCTAATCCAAATCCACTCTCTGAGGTGCTGCGTTGGCATCGGTACATCATCTCAGAGCACTGCCAGAGTCTGTTGGTTCGCCATAGGATCTCTGATACCGTTGCATCCCATCTCATACATTTCAGTGTGATCCAGCATTTTATTAATGTTATGAAAGAAGGTCCTTAAGTTTAGAGGGAAGCTGATACGGTGCTGCTTTAAAAGTGAATTTGTTTCGATAAATATAGAAGCAGGTACAATTTCTTTTCTTTGTCTTTTTCATACTTTATTTTTCTGTCTAAGACTCCCTCAGGCTTTGGTCAAAACATGTAACACGAAAGCATTTGAAGCATGATGCAATATATGGACCGACCGACTATTTTGTGTGTGTGTGTTTGTGCCTATGTGTCTGCATACAAACGCCTTTGTTAATCCGAGTCTTTTCCAGCATCTGGAGCCTTGACACAGTTTAAAGGGCTGGCTCTGTCCGCACAGAGCTGGGCCAGTGCTCACAAACACACACACACACGCACACGCACACACACTCACACAGCTATCTAGGGCACCAGAAGGCCCAGGCAACGCCAAGGCAGAGGCTGCCCACTTTGGCACCGCAAGGTGGGGCTGCGCTGGCGTTTTGGGGGGGAGAGAAATGGCAAGGGTGTGTGGTAGGTGCTGGGAGAGAGGAGGGGAGAAGAACAAGGGGAAAAGATGGGTGGGGATGAGATCTATGTGTGTGTTTGTATGTGTGTGTGTATATATGAAGGCAAGGGATGAGGGTGGGGGGGTGGGGGGGTTTTGGGGGGGCACCTGGCATGTGATAATAACCCTGGGAAAATGCCCATTCCCTCTGAAGAGAAAGGTACAGAGGGAGGGGGGGGTAGTCTCTCTGTGTGTGAGAAAGACAGAATGAAATTCAGGCAGGGAAGAGGGGTTTGTATGTGTGCGTGTGTGTGAGGGTTTGGATGTTGAAGGCACTGACTTCAGTCTTGGAGAGGTCCATCCTTATGCTAATGCCATTTCTGTCATAGCTTAGAGGACAGGTGCTACTTTTCATTCAAAGCTTTGCATAGAAGAAGAAGAAGAAGCGATCCCTCCTCTTTTTTCCCTCCTCTTACTCTCTTTTTCTCTCTTGTCTGTCCCCAAAATACCTCTCCACCTTTCCCCATTGATCCAATAGTAATCGCTGAAACTTTAGGACACAGTCAGACACAAGCACATATGTACACAGGGCAGAGTCAGGATACTATCTCCATCTCTTGATACCATCTGCACCTCCTAGAAACACTCCCCGCACCCCTCGTACTATCTCCTCTCCTATACGTAGCACCACAGATGCCCATGTTGCCCTGCAACAGCTGTCTCACCATGTGCCCTACCAAGTGTTGCCACCCAATGGAGGGGAGAGGAAGTGAGGAGGAGGGAGGATTTGGGTGGGAAGGGAGGGAGGGAGGGTAGTGAATTTGGATGGGAGGGACAGGGTCATGAATATTCATTTTTTCTTTCTTTTTTTTCCCATCCTAACATGGAGTTGCCTTGGTTTATACGGCCATTGTGTTTCTAGCTTTGTCTCTATTATCAATATATAATCACTATTCCTTATTGCATTCTCACTCACTCCGTGTTTCTGTTTCTGTCTCCCTCTATCTGCCTGTCTCTGGAAGTCTCCCTCCCTCATTTGGTTCTAGAATCGGTCGAGGTGATGGCCAGTGCCCATATACCCCCTCCCCCGTACACAGGAAGCCCCTGGAAGCAGAAAGGAGAAGGAGGGAATGCCAGTCGGAAGGCGCCCTCCGATTGGTGCAGCAGGTTAACGACACTCGTGGTGACCAGTAACCAGAGGAGAGAGGCATAGTAACAGCGGGGCATGGAGAGAGGGTATTTTCAAATGCAAACACTGGTCCAACAAGTCAGGTGCAGGATACAGGCTCGATCCAGTGACAGAACAAAATGGAGGGCTGGGATGGTGTGCCGCCATTTTGGGGCAAAATATTTTGAGTATGCATGCCATGTCTCCTAATTGAGTAGAAATAAAAGGTTCAGAATGCAGTGCAAAGCCGTGGCAACAAAATGACGAGCATTCGTGTTGGTTTACTAAAAATTTTCAATAGCGCTCGATTAATGAATGAATAATAAACTGTATATTTTTGCCTTTTTATAGGTGCCACAGTCATTACAAAGCCGATGTAAATATCCTGCAAATGACTAAAAATTCATTCAAAGACAGACATCTGTGCTTGCAGAGAAAGTCATACCTGTGGATTTCATTTTTATTTTGAAACTGGAAAAGTAAAGCAACGAGGTATAAAAGATGCCAGGACAGATGGATCCGAGTGTAGTTTACCATCCGAGAAACTTATGCCACATACTCTTCCCCTGTGGTCTTTACTGTATTCTAAATAAAGGCAGTTGAGACGCACAATAAAACAAAACTAATGAAAAAAAGAGAATACAAAAAAGTACAAGAGGAGTTTTGAGTGTGGCACAGCACCCTACTTGTGTATTTGTTCATTTAATTTTGAAGGGATGAAAGCAGACAGGCATAAAGAGGGGCAGACGTAGAGAGATCACAGCATCATGTACCGTATTGGTGGGTAGTGTGCCACACAGTCTGCCTCCTAAAGCAATAAATCTGAAACAGCATAATAGATAAACGCAATTCAGAACACAAAATACCCTGCGAGGGAAAACTAATAAAAAACTGAGTGATTAAGTGGAATCAGAGCTCTTAGGCAGTATCTGGAGATGGGGGCTGTCGCCATACAAAGACCAGAGCGGGCCAACACAACAGATGAGAGAGCATAGGGACGGGGGGCCGAGAAAACGAGGGCTAAAAGCAGAGGGAACGAGAGACAGATGATGGAAGCGAGGAAAGGAGAGATGGAGGAGAGAGAGAAAGTGAGGGATGGATGGGGCAGCAGATCAGAGGGAGCCTCTAGTGTGTCTTGCTCTCCCTTTAAAGAAGAGCCAGGAAAACAGATTAGGAGTCCTCTTTTCTCCTGGGGGAGCACACACACACTCACACAACCTCCATTCAACCGCCCCCCCCCCTTTTCACACAAATATAAAACTGACTAACTTTTACATTGCACCCGCCACTGACCTGCCCGGCCCAGAACAAATCCAAAACCGTCCCCGCTCACAGAAAGGGTGGGGGCATGGTGACACAATGACAGCCAGTGTGTGCTGTAGTTTAGGTGACCTCACATCAGGTCACGTTTGCTAACTGTTTATGACACAAAGAGGAATGATGTGAGGGAGTATCCGCCTGCTTCAGCGCGAGCACAAACACACATTCACACAGATTGAGAGTAGGCTCTGTTCCTACGGAGAAAATTATTAATATTATCATTGTTATTATTATTATTAGTATTATATTTTTTTCCTAATTCTTATTATTATTTTTATTATTATTATTATTATTAGTAGTAGTAGTAGTAGTAGTAGTAGTAGTAGTAGTAGTAGTAGTATTAGTATTAGTATTGTTATTGTTGTTATTATAATAACAATAAGGATGCAACTAACAATTATGTTCATTAATGGTTAATTGGACCATTATTTTCTCGATTAATCAATTATTTCTTTGGTCAAATGCAAAAAAATTGTGAAAAATGCCCAACACAGTTTCTCAGAATCCAAGCTAATAGGATCAAATTGCTTGTTTTTTTCCAAGCATCAATCCAAGACCCAAAGATATTCAATTTACTATCATATATGACAAAAAAGAAGCACATCCTCACATTTGCAAAGCTGGAACCAGCGCATTTTTGATTGAAAAGTGACTGAAACAATTCAAAAGTTATCAGATAATTGCATATAAATTTTATGCCAATCGATTATAAGACTGATAATTTCAGCTCAAAATAATATTAATAAAAATGTTGTTGAGGTCTGAGTAAGCCACATTTTTTGCTGATACAAAAAATCTAATTCACAACTTAGCTTATGCTTTACATGTTAAACTCTGTGTGTGTGTGTGTGTGTGCGTGTGTGTGTGTGTGTGTGTGTGTGTGTGTGTGTGTGTGTGTGTGTGTGTGTGTGTGTGTGTTAGTGTTAGTGTGTGTGTTATCAAAGCTGAGCATAATGTCAGCCACAGATAAACCACTGCACTCACTAAAACACAAAGACACACATTCACACGTTACACTCGCCACAGCTAAATTCTTGGAAAGCTGAGACCTGTCTGCAGAAAGACAACGGCTCGTCCTGTCCTTCACGTCACATTCTCCTGGCCTTTCTGGCTTGACTCTGGCTCATAGCCTTTGTTGCATACCTCTCTCTGTCAAATGCATAGTTTGACAAAGCAGTCAAAACCATGTAAGTACTCTTACGCAGTGGTGGGAGAAGTATTCAGATCCTTAACTTAAGTAAAAGTAGCAAAAAAACAATACAAGTATTTTGCTATTAGCAAAATGTACTCAACATATCAAACGTATAATTACTCATCAAGCAGAAGAATGACCCATATCAATGTTACATTATTATATATTATATTATATTATATTGATGAATTATTATGACTGATGCATTCATTTGTAAGTGGCATCTTAATGTTGCGGCTGGTGAACTATTGACTATGAGCTGCAATAAAGTATCATATTTCATAAGCTACTCATAATGTAGCGGAGTAAAAAAAAAACAAATATTTCGCTCTGAAATGCAGTGGAGTAGAAGTGTGAGGCAGCATAATATAGAAATAATCAAGCATCGTACAAGGTTGTCATAATATTGTCAGACTTATCACATTGTGCATTATTAGATTGTTTTTATCAGTGTGGATGAATCGTTTGTGTGTATTTGTGTTTGCAAATTCTCTTGCCCCAAATTGTCCCTCGAGGGAAAGAAAATAAAGTATTTTGAAGTAAACTGAAGTGAAATAATGATTTTGATATCAAGGTAATCAGTGTCTTTGGCTAAAACCTAACCTTGCCTTAACATTTTCATTTCATTATTTTTTTCCACTTAGACTTGACGAACCTTTATTTTGTAATCTCTCATACTATTTCTTTTTTTTTTTTAGCGTTGTACTACCGTTTTACTCATCAGGACATGTGTTTGTCTGTGTATGCCAGTATGTGTGTGTTGTGTGTGTGTGTGTGTGTGTGTGTGTGTGTGTGTGTGTGTGTGTGTGTGTGTGTGTGTGTATGGGGGGCTCACCATTCCAGAAGAAGGGTGGTACATCTTTTGTTAAAAGCATACTGTTCAGAGCCCAGTGGTCAAAGGCACAGACCATAATGACAATGTTCCACGGTTGAGTCCAGGGACCTTGGTTGCGTGCCACCCCCCTCACTCTCTTGCTAAATTTCCTGTCTCTCTCTGCTGCCAGCTATAGAATAAAAACACAGAAGGGCCAAAGATTATTTCAGTATCACCTGGGGTAAATTTAGAGGCCTTCTTGTACAGAAAAACAAAAACAAACAACACCTACATTATTGTGCCCCAGTGGGAACCGGGGCACAACTGCTGCTGCTTCAATATCTGTAGGTTAAAAAGTCTCCATGACTCTGTAGAGGGAATGTGCTCGGCTGGCAGCAGCAATGTGAACATACTCCACCCTCCATCCCATTCTCCTGTGCCAGGGCCGGGCATTCCTCACCCCTCCAAAGGCCGGTTAGTACCCACTCTTTTTCTCTTTCCTTCTTGCACACAAACACACAGACTTCACTCTTTTTGTCCCTATGCAACTACTTCAGAGCACCGTTTCCTTCCTCGCTTACTTGCCACATACATTTCTTCATTTCCTCTTTGCAGCCATCCCATCCTTCATTCTTCTATTTTCTCTTCCTTCCTACCATCTTTTTTTCCCCCCCTTCAACAACCCTCCATCTCCACTGCTCTCTCCCTCAGCTGCTCTCTCATTTGGGGTTTATTTGCATGGCAGAGCGTAAAGGATGCAGACAGAGAGCGAGCAGGGCCAGCAGAGCCCTCCTGTGTCCATCCAGGCCAGGGCTGAGATTTGTAATGCTAGACAACACTCGGCAATGCAGGGATAAAACCTCGGCTGCCGCAGACAAAAAGAGCCTTGTTTTTTCCTTTCCTTTCCACCGCTTATTGCACTTCTCGCATGGAGACGCAGAATTCTCCGGGCCATTTCTTTCAGCTCAGGGGAGAGGAATGAAGATTGCAGAGAGGAAAAAAAAAAAGCTTCACTGACTTAGATATATGGTCTTGGTATAGAGTATATTTTGTATAAGGGCAAGAGAGCATTTCATTTTCCCCCCGACCTCACTGCAGCAGAGGGACAGTGGGAGTATAGATGTCAGCAGTGCTGCAGCCAGGAGTCAGAGTGGCAGTAGGACTGAGGCCTCTGAGTTTTATTTCTGTTATCTGCTGTACTTTGTAGCTGTGCAGTCTAGTTTTCAAAATGCAGCTCAGCTATCTTTGCTTTCCTTTCTGTCGTACATCTGTTTGATTGTATCTCTATTGCTCGATTGCTCCTTTGTAGTTTGTAGTTTTTGTATGTGCCTTTGCTTATTGCTTGTGTGTGTGATCCTCTGGCTTGTAGTTTGACTGTGAGTATCTTTGTAAATATGTATATAGAATAGGCTTATGTACATTTTGTAAATAACACTGAAGTTGTAGGGGTGAGGTGCCATTTTCTTTTGCATTTCTTTGTTTCCGCTTTTCTCTTTTTTTTTGGGGGGGGGGTAGTTTTAATGAATGACTTTTTGATTGTTTCACCGAGGTTATTCAGAACTTCTGATGATATAGATTTTTTTTTGTCTGTTATTTTAAATCACCCTGGGGTTTTTTTGCTTTGGTTTATTGTCATTCATTATCTTTTGCAATAATAAATAAATAATCCATTTAGACACAAATTACAGTGTTGTGATATAGGGAACAACCATTAACTTTTAAGTTAATTGTTTTAACATCTTAAATTAGTTAACACTAATTTAAGATGTTTCTTTATTTTGTTATCCTTCTTATACACCTCAATATGTACTAATTTCTTTGATAAGACTGCGTACCTGTTGATTTCAGTTTATATGGCTGCTCAACTCATTTGCAGACTCTGTTTTCTGGCTTGAACCTTTTTCTTTTGTGCCACTAAACTTATAAACTCATGTTGGCACCAAGTCCACCTTTGAGAAGTGAATATTCCTCGCCCCCGCCGGCCGACCGGCAACTTATAGGATCACCTCTTCTCTGATAATTAGTGTCAACACGTCAGTCAGGGCTTGAAGTTGTGTTCCCGCCCGCAATGTAAAACTTGGAGTAAAAAATGTCCCCCGATTCATTCAGGGGATTCAGAAACAAGAATTTAGGACTTAGAAAACGTTCTCGCATGTTGTCTGACCTTTGCCTGCCTGATCCCACAATGTGCACTTCTCTTTTCACAGTGAGGTTTAGGGAACTTATTGCCCACATAATGCTGGGTCTTAAAACAGCATGGTATCAGAGCCATTGTGGTCTGCAGTAATGGCTGGTTAAGGGGGCTGTGGTGAGACACACTACTCAGAGCTTTCATTAACCCAAAGCTCAGTCTAATTGACGCTTATAGCTTGCCTTACATGATTAGGCCCAGTAAGTTTCCTGCAGTTTGTTTTTTTTTTTTTAACTTTTGCAACATATCAACTGAATTTATTTTTTTTAGATTTGATGTTTCATGTTTTCCTCCAAGAAACACTGAACAGGAACAAAACACATGAACTTTTCTGTGGGTGGCTCGTCCATTTAATTTTGTTTCAATAATATGAGTCAAGAGATTATCACAAAATGTTTTGAGTTATTTTATTATTGTCTCTCTCCTCCCCACAAAATACAACAATCTGATGGCTGTGGATGGTTTTAATTTTATAAACAAAAATCGTGTCGGGGAACCATGTTAAATTCAGACCAGCAGGCCACATTTTCTTAAACATTATTTTAAGAAAAACATGGGAATTATTGCCTAATTTAAACGAGGTCAGCTGCTACAAGCATATGGTGCATCAGCATCAGCAGGAGGGAGTCTAAATTATTATTTAAGCCACATTAACAGACAAAAGCAAGTGGGTTTCCTCTGTGTAGCATTAATGATTGAGTGTACAGATATGTAACGAGCCAGTTTCATCGAACTGGGCCGATTGTTTTGCGATGGCGATCAGACTTTTGGAAGTTATTATTCACACAGGTTGGACTTGTTTCATCAGACAGCTTCCCGGTTTTTATTCCATACTTGAATCATTACAGCAACATTTTAATGCTCATCAACATGTAGCCCGGGTGTAGTTCTGCTTTTGCTCTAGGCCCATTTTTTGAAATTCTTCATAAACATAGATTTGATCTGGGACTAAACTTGACAACGTCTTTACCTATCCTTTTTTTTTTTTTTTTTCCCAGCACAGTTTCATTGCAAAGGTGCTTTGCAGGTAAATGCACCCGCGAGAGCCATCTCTTTTTTTTCTGCAGGTTTTAGCTTTCAGAAATAGCCTGTGTTCTTTGGCCATTTTTAAAAAAAACAAAAAAAAACAAAACCTGAAAAGCTTCGCACTCCACGTTTGGTTGGTGGTGAGTTGTTTGGCAAATCAACAACCTGGCTGTCTCATTGCAGTGCTAATAAATGTTATTTTTCGATTGTGCGCCGAGCAACTATGCAACAAAGCCTCCGATTTTTTCGTTCCAGAAACACATTTGCTCGAGTTTATTCACGTTTTTCAGAAGCCGTTTTATTACCTGAGACCCGCAGGAAAATCTGTCTGGCCTCCTGCAACTTTCGGGGGCTCGAGCTGGCCGTGCTGAGCGCACGGTGTGGTCCAACTGCACTAACCGCTGGTTGTAAATGAATTACGGGTTGAGAAAAAAATCGTGTCGTGGGATTATTTGGGGTTTTAAAGGCGGTTTTTTTTGTTTTTTTTTTTTCCTTTGGTGTATTTCCAGTCAACTGGTCAGTCTCCAAACAGGCCGTCGGGCACGTGTGAGCTTCCCAGTCACCAGCATCTGTAAAAAGACACCAGAGTTAATATTTTAAAAATATGAAAAAACAAACTGAAGAAGGTCATGGCATACAGTGTGAAAATTATACAGCCGCTTGAGGCAGATATGTCATTCAATCAATTAATCATCAAACCGTGTAGAATTATGAATTAGACTGTATTTTTCGGCTTTTATTATTTTTATTATTATTATTATTATTATTATTATTATGGTTGTTGTTGTTGTTGTTGTTGTTGTATATATTATTGTATTATTATAATTTTTATATTATTATTACTTTCGATGCTATTAATGATTATGCTGTAGTTATTTTTTGTTTGTGAGCGTATACTGATATTTATTTTCATTTTCCTTTAATTCAGCCTCTCGCCGACGTTGTTAACGTGTCACTGCGGCAACTTGTAGTTTTGTTCCATGTCTCGACTAATAACTTTTGTTCATTTTAAAAATGATAATATCAACAGTTAAAAAAAAAAAAATCAAAACAACCAAAATTTGGAGGATTTGTGCGATCATATTTGAGCACATGGACATTTAAATGATCACCTTTTTTCCAATTAATGAAATCGGGGGAGAAAGAAAATGTACTTTTTAATATAGGATCGAAATATAGAACAGATTCTCTCGTTTCAGTGCCAAAAAAAAAGGCCTTTTAGCTGCATATGTGAAAGTCTGCAGCATTAAGTTGACTCGTTGAGAGAGCAGCCTATAGTTAAACCACGGTACATTATGTGTATTATTGCTCTGGTCTAATCAACGGAATCCGTTCTTAACTAAAGAGTCTTTGTTGACTTCCATGTCAAACAACATTGAAACTATGACACCAACAAAAACTATACATTTTATCTCACTGCTGCCGAGTAAAGGGGCCAATGGGGCCTCCGTTACCAAAAGGAAAAAAAAAAAAAAAAAAAACTTTAACCCCCCCCCCCACACACACACACTGTCATCTCACCCCAGACACGCTTTCTTCTTAAATTGAATCATCCAAATAAGTCTGAAACATAAACTTAAATCACAAATTCAATGACAGATAAATAATTGATGTGGCCAAATGTGTGGGGAGGTCAGCATTTAATTATTGATGAGCCGTCATGTTGGAGGAATGTCATTAGACGTCTGACTTTATAAAAAAAAAAAAAAAAAAGACAGATAACGACACACGCACAACTGAAAACAAACAGATTTTACAGACAGGGGTGAACTGATTTAACCAGACAGTAAAGATCGGCAGTGGCACAGTCATCTGCAGCAACTAAGAAAAGATTTATTTGGTTGTTTTCGTGAAAGCCAACCGTTTGTTTCTGTTTAGCGAAGCCTGGCATGTGAAACTCTGATTATGAAACCAGACAAGAAATAGAAAGAGCTGGATTTTTTTTCCATTTGATTGGACCTTGCAGGTGCGGAGCCAAGGGGCTGCGCAATGGTTTTCGATCTTTTTTCGTTTCTTATTTCAACATGCCTTCTAAAACTGCTGCAGTGCTTTCTTTGGTTTTAACTGCCGTCTGTTTTGCTCTGTCCCGCGCTCTTGCGGGGCAGCAGGGCGTCCCTGCAGGTCCTGCAGGCCACATTCAGGTTTGTCAGAGGGGCTCAACTTGATACTCCTCATCACGGGACGGGATGTACAGGTTCCATAAATGGCTCGCTTTCCTAATTTGAACGTCCGCCGACGTTTTGAGCTTCCACTTGGGCCTTTTCCTAAATGACCGGATCATGTCCAACGTGTGTTTTACTCTGGCCTTTTCTGTTGTCTCGGGCCGGTGTGTTGGTCCTGGCTGCTGCTGTTGTGGCTGCTGCTGTTGTTGGTCGCCGCAGGCCTCTAACCCCCCCCCCCCCCACACACACACACACACACTCACACGCACACACACGCGCGCTCCCAAACTATCAACGATGAACGCTATCTTTAAAAGGTGCATTTTGCGCGGTTTTTGGAGTTACGTCGCCACGCGCAGCTCCCTCGTGTCTTACAGTACAAGCGCTACGTAGCCAAGCAGCCTGTCTCAGCCCCATTTAATCCTGTTGCTTCACTGCGTCACTTGTGTTGGGAGGCACTGTGACTGTAAAACCCTGTTAGTGGAGCGTTTAATAGAGACTTCAAGTGAAAGCTTACAACTATCATCATTATCAACAGAAGACATTTCACCCCACATGTGTGTCACAGCTCTACCGATCTCAAAAATACGCCAAGTCCTGCCCCCGCGACCCCCTGAACCTCCTCATACAAACTAAATGCCTTTGGGTTCAATGACTGATGACTGGCAGCTTTTCGGTACTTTTACTGAATGTGATCAGCTACACGGTAGCGAAGAGGTCACTGGTTCTCAGTGGCTTCTTTCAACTTAAACGAAGCTACCGACTTTTTTTTTTTTTTTTTTTTCTGGTAGCTCGATCTATCCAGGCTCGGAGCGGTCCGGGTCGTGCCGTGCCCACAGTGCCACTCTGAAACCTTCGGTAAGTGCAGGCGGTAGGCAGGAGCCAGTGCAGCCCTAATCCCGCGCCATCCGTGATTTAGCCCCTGGTCCTCCTAATGCTCCTAAAGCCCCAGCTGCTCCCCTGGCCGCCCCGCTCTCTCCGCGACAGACTGCACACCGCTCGCTTTATTAATAATTCACCTAATAATTCACCAGATCGACGCTGCCGGCTGAAGCTGCCCCCCCACCCCACCCCCCCACCCCCCACCTTCACTGTAAACAACTGCCCTAATTCCCCGTCTATTATTTGTGTGAGTGTATGTGTGTGTGTGTGTGTGTGTGTGTGTGTGTGTGTGTGTGTGTGTGTGTGTGTGTGTGTGTGTGTGTGTAAACAGGGCACAAGTTGGTGAGGTGAGCTATTTAGTGGCTGATATTTTTGGGGAGGGAAGTGCAGGCTATCTGTCGTCGCTGCCGGAGCGCACGGAGAGCTTCCATTTTACGCACCGAGGGATCCGGAGCCCCGCCGAAAGCCCGCGCCGACGACGTGTCGCTGTGCAGGCATTCTGCTATCGGCGAGGCTGCAACGATTTTCGAAGAAGCAAAACGCAGGCTGCTCTTTCATCTCGTCGGCTTTGAGGAGGAGGCGGCGAGGGACCCGGGGTGTCCCCCCGTTTGTGTGCAACTCCGTGTGTGTGCGCTCGTGTGTTTGTGTGTGTTTGGAACAAGAGAGAGGAGAGAGAGCGATACGAGGGTAAAACAGATCGAATGCGCGGCGCAGGAGACAGCCGCTTTTGGACACGTTTTGGAGACAGAAGCCGCGCGACTGCAAATGCTCCACACGGAAAAACAATATAAAGAAAACTTACTTTGCCTCACCCCTTCCGTCCATTAATTTTATCGTGTTATTAACATCATTTCGGGGAGTTTTTTAGCTTCTCCCGATCTTCCGGACAAGTTTGGCCGCTGAAGGACGCACCTCGGGACTTTGACGCAGACGTCTCCCTGACTTCTTGCCGGTGGACATGGGCGCATCTGAGGCCAAACAGCCGTAGACGGAGGGCTCGGAGCGGCTGTCCTCTTTTCCTCCTATCTCTTGCAGAGTGGACCCACTTTTGAAAGAGCGTGTTTTTTTTTCTATCTGGGCCTAAGGCCGACTTGTTTAAAGGTCCTTTTTTTGCTTCCGGCAACAGCTAAGAGACGAAGTCTTCCTCCCTCAGCCCTCGCTCTCCCTCTCTCACTTTTTTGGAAGCTGAACTTTTAAAGGAAAATGGGGCATTGAGAGGGTTGGCAGATCTCCCCACGCTATAATGGTACGTGCTGTGTAACTCAATAGTTCCCCTCTGTTGGGTCTATAGGGCGAAGTCTATAGGATTGAAAACGGACCAGACCCTGCATGTTGTTTAACCGCATCCCTGCAGTTATTTTTAGGTTTTTAGCTTCTTCGTGAAAGATCAGAACTGCGGTGGATTTGGCTGCGGAGTGTGAGGCCATAGATGACGATACAACACACCTGTGTGTGTGTGTGTGTGTGTGTGTGTGTGTGTGTTTGAAAGAGAGAGAGAGAGGGAGAAAGAGAGAGTGTGTGGGGGTGTTATGTTTAAAAGCACGCACTTTGCCTGCCAAATTTGATAATTATGAATAATGCAAACTCACTCTGACTAACCACATTCTGAAAAACATTTGGCATGCTGATTGTGCCATAGTTCTCCCTCCCCAACAATGTATTTTAAAGCAGCTCTGAATTTTGGGAGTCTAAAAAAGGCTTGTTTTTATTTTTGTGTGAACTGCTCTCTTCTTGCTCTCCCTTGTGCGTAATATCCTTAAACCCTCCTCAAAGACACAACAACGCTATAAATATGCCTCTGGTATAATACGAACCAAAATCTGTCTCCTGATTTAAATCAATTTGCCGTGTCTGATGGGTTAACAACGTGCGGGCTGAAATGTTTGCAGAGGCGTTTAAGTGGCCCGGTAGACACCGATTGACAGAGTGGAGGCTCATCCTCCTGCGCTGCTCAGATCAAACAGAATAAAACACACACGCGACCACAGACCGAGAAGATCTGAAAAGCCAGTATATAGAGATGGCACGTGGGCGGTATTTATTAGTGTGTGTATTATGATGATGATGATGATACTCTGCAAGCATCTTTGAAGTCCGCGTGGCGCAGGGCTGCTGCACCGTCCTCCACCTTGCACCCGGCCCGTGTCTTTTCTGTCCGAAGCCGCTGCTGTTTTTTGGTTTTTTTTGTTGTTGTTTGTTTTTTGGTTGTATCAATGGGCACTTCATTTGCGTAGTTGATGACACTTTATAGCAACTACAAGGGGGTGGGGAGGCGAGGTGACACACAGACCGTCTTTGTGCCCCCCGGAACAAGTGCTGAGAGTGCTTATAGGGTACGCAGCAGGGATAAGGGCGCCTCCGTAGCATTTAATGTTGATCTGCAAATGAAAGGGAAGAATCTGTGCTCGGATGACGATGAACTAATAATCTTTTTAAATATTACAATTCACTACAAGCTTCTACTTGAACCGTGATCGCTGCCCTTTTGTTCTTTTTATGGCTTTTTCTCAGTGCATCAGATGATTAATATCTGGAAAACGATTCTCTGACATTAAACAGTCTCTATCATCCTGCACTTCAAAGCTTTTGAATTATAATGGCCTAAAATTAAAATCGCACTAGGCTGATATTGTGACCTACATTAAATTGATCTTTTATCATCAACCCAAGAGATTACAGTAAAGGTAGCACAATTTGCCTGTATGTCCTGTGTTCTGTGCTTTTGGTTTTAGTAAGACCTGTTTAAATAGTTTAAGGTGACAATGGACAGTTTTGTCGTAACTTAGAAACACAACACAGTACTAAAGCACACACATGATCAGAAATTATTCAAAATTTTACCAACAAGACAATATTGCTATTGCACAAACAATATAGCTCTTTAAAGGCAACTGACCAAGCAGTTTGCCTGTGTGTAATAATGCTGTTACACACAAAAAAAAAAACACTTCAACAGGCCTCTGGCAAGTCCGAGGTGAAGACTCACACCACATCCTGGTCCCTAAAAATAAAACAAAAATACTTCACATAGAGTGAAACACTACCTGGATGTAATTTTGAAATGGCAACGTGTGGCACTGGCATGTGGCAATGGCATTGTCTCGCCAATAAAAACAATATACATCGCAAAATAAAAAAGCAAAAGCAAACAGCAAAGCAATAAATCAAAATATGGGCAATAGTTGATAACACTTGCGACTCAAAAGCTCCTGTCAGGAGGATGTTTTAGATCTGTTTATTCGTTTTCAGGGAGGTATTCTTCCAGGGGGATTCTATAGTTCATTCAGTGGGCTTTTCAAACTGGAGGGGAAGTTAAGTGTCAGCAACAAGAAGCAAATGTTTGTCGTATACAGCAATGTTATTCAGGGCACAAATGACAGTTTTAATTATTCTGCCTATCATCACCCAGCTTTACAGGAGCAACTTCATTTCTGTCCCTCAGATAAATGATATATGATCCCCACACATTGTCATGTCAGAAGGATACATATTTTCAAGCGTTTTATACATATTTGTGTCACATAATTTTATTATGAAGTCACCTGCCGAACCCCCCCCCCCTTTGCCCCAGCAGAAGTGACATCCAGTCATACCTGCAAAACAACACAGGCCTCGAGCGGTTTGACAAACGTCAAATCGAGGTCACGTGATTTATCATGTCGAGTATGATGTTCAATTATCTGTCTATATTTCTTAAGGTAAATGTACCATTAGACAATGCTTCATAATTGGCAGGGATATTACAATCCTCATTTTGTTTTGATTGTGGGCCTATGATTTCACAGTTGGTTGAACTGTAGTTGTTGCAGAGAAAACCTGCCAACCGCAGAACCTGTCAGTCAAATACAAGCCAAGGCTGTTATTGGTGCCAAGCAGGGAGTTGGGTGTAAACCTTACCATATTATTAAATTAATTTTTAGAGCATCATTTCACTTGAGCTGGAAGTGGGTGAGACAGTTGAAATGAGCTCAACACGCCGCCTTATTGAGTCATTCTGAGTGTGTGTATGTGTGTGTTTTGTAATGTAACTCTATGCTTCCTGGTCTTTGTGGTAAACTCTGCTGTATTAGAACCATAACCACAAGAAAATCTCCCCATGGATCAGTCCTTGTTGTGACACAAAGGGCTGATTGTACCAGCGCAAACCTCATTGTTAAATGCACTTAGCCAGTGCGGCTGGGCCTTAACTGAGTGTGGTTTGGCCATTAAAGAGGCTAGAGTAAGGACCCATGTAGGAAAAGGGGTGCCAGTGGCATTGGGTTACCTAGTGTACGGAGGCGGCGTACGGTTCAAGCAGTGTGGCAGCGAAATGTTGCAGCCCGGGAAGTTCAGTGTTACAATTGGCATGGTATTATCTAAAGGCCACAGTCCATAGCCTAGCCTGTCGAGCAAGATCAGTAGTTGACAGGCAAGGTGCCAAGCCAAGCGAATCTTGGGGTGTGTCACAATGTGTGCTCTGTTCAAACTTGTTTCACTGTAACAGTTGTGGTGAAAGGATGTTTTTTTTTTTGTTTTTTTTTTACATGGAGTCAGGAGAGTTAGTGTTTGGGCTGGCGTAGTTTCACACCTATTACTCAGACAAAAGTTTCACCTCACCCAGCTGATTTACATACACTGCAAGCACCTTTCATTTGAACCACACACACACAACACACACAGGGGTGAATTTCCGGCAAAAAGTCAGATGTTTTTTGCTTAAGTCATCTGAAATTATTTTATGCTCCTGCCTCCTGCCGTCAGCCCTCCTTAACAGAAACTGTTCACACTGTGTGCCTCATGCCTTATCCAGAATCCCACCGTTTACTATTGTGTTAAAAACAACTGCATAATTAAGCCAAGTGCAATCTTCAGCACTGCATCTTGGCTGTACTTCTGACCCAACAAAACTTTCAGGACCCGCAAGTGGAGTGAAATAATTAGCCCCACTCTGCTCAGCCATCCATCTATCTTTCTTTTTTTAATGCAGCCCCCCAGTTTCTCATCTTCTTTCTCATTCTCCCCGTTTTCCCTTCACCCCCTGAGATGCCTGTGTGAAAAACTGTATTTTTCTAACATTTTTCCCTGAGGTAGCTTTGGCAGGGACTCACACGGCGGCCATATCTGCCTTTCATACACCCCTCACACACCGTGGAACAGATCGCCGGTGCGGCCCGGCATCTTTGAAGTGGTTGCCATCTCACGCAGGTTGGCTGGACTCTCTTTCTCTCTCTTTCCCCATCCCCCCATTTTCATCCTGTGCCTTAAACCTGGCAACGTTATTTTCAGCCACCAAATCATGATGATAAAAACACATTTAAGACACAATGGTGGTGATAATAATTATGGTTTTTAAAAGATGGACTGACAACGGTGATAGTGTTTGTGGTTGATGATTGTGTGGACGCCAGAATAAATGGCTTCTGGAAACAAGGACAGCACTGCACTAGGGTGTGTGAACAGAGTAAGTTTTTGTGTGTAGGTGGTGAATTAATGTGTAAGTGTGTGTGCCTGTGCGTAACTGCTAATGTGAGATGCAGAGAGACAGAAAGATAGAGAGGAGTATCATTGATATGTTGCCATTCATGTGCTTTAAAATGGAGCCATCTGAGAACAAATTCCACCATCAGGGCCTTTCATACACAAAGCTCTGTGGAGGTGTGTGTGTGTGTGTGTGTGTGTGTGTGTGTGTGTGTGTGTGTGCGTGCGTGTGTGTGTGTGTGTGTGTGTGCGTGAGAGTACACATGTGTGTGTGTGAGTGTGTGAGCAGGTTTTGGAGATCTCACCTCCAAAGAATTTGGCCATATGGTCGCCAACACATACCCAGAGAGAGAGAGAGAGAGACAGCGAGCCAAGGAAAGACTGTGTGAGATAGTGAGGGAGTAAGTGAAAGAGAAGTGTCTTCTTTTGTCGGTGGAGGCAGCAGGAAAGGCAGTTTAAAACAGACACTATACCCCTACCCTAGATCAGATGGCTAAGACAAAAAAAAAAAAAAATTCTCCACCACATCCAGTACTCCACATATTTGTGGAGTGGGAAAATCTGTCTCAATTAACACATTTGCATTGGGCGATGATGGACTCCAAATAGGTCACTGACTCAATCTCCCGCCTCTGAATCTTCCCTCTAAAATGTTAATTAAGAAGGGCTTTGAGATTTTTTCGCTCAGGGCTGGCCATATGGGCCGGGCATATGTTCTATATATATAGTACAATATATAATTCATACACTGCTGCAGGAGAGAGCGTTTGGGGGCCTGGAGTTTTTTTGGGGTTTGCTACAAAGGGAGTCAGTATGTTCTGGCCTCCCTAGTGGCAGGTACAGAGCTTAGCCAATTCATTAGCTTCATGTTATTCGCTGTTGCACAATGGGATTGCGGTTCATCAACACCTGTTTCTCTGTGGCTGACAACATAAAGGGGACATTTAAATTCCTCTTTGTTGGCTGGTTAATATGAAAAGAGAGCAAATGATCTATTGTTGGAGTGCAGTTGATTTTTTGTGTGTTTTCACATTGTTTCAAACAGCTCCTCGGGTCAAGTTAAAGAATGAATATAATTGAGATTCTCTGTATATGAAGGCCTAAACATGTACAAAAGATTTTCTCAAATAGTCAGTATGTAATCTCACACACTCTCAGTTGTACCGGTTGTCCCAGTGCCATCCACCCAGACACCCATTCACCAGCAGAATGAGGCAGTGGCAGCCAGTGAAAACAGCTCTTTCCCATCCGCAGCTTTTTGGGTCTGGCTCAGCCAATCCGCGGAGGCTTGCTAGTGCACCTGACCCTGTCTCTGACTGGGGACAGCCAATCACAGAGGCTCCAGCACACCTGATGCATTGTGGTCCGCTTGCTGGTAGTCGGCAGGCTCGCACTGATGCGGATCCCCACACAGGTGCCGTGGATCCTGGCCATTATTCTGACCGCCGGCCAATCAGATGCATCGTCTCGTTATCAGACACATGTGGCCTGGCAGACTCTGAGTGTTTGCATTATGTTTTGTGGGTGTGTTAGTGTGTGTGTGTGTGTGTGTGTGTGTGTGCGTGTTTGTTTGTGTGTGCATCAGCATGTAAATGTATGTGTGCATCTGAGGAACTCTGCTACCCCATTCCCATAATGCTTTGCTGTCTTATCAGCAGGCCTCGCTCAACCCGTTCCTGGCTTCATCCTCTTCTTGAGACTCAACAATGGGCACTGTGTTGCCCCCTTAAGGAGCCGAGGGCCTCGGCAATAAAAAGAGACTAAATAAAAAAAAAAAAAACATGTTTATGGACTAATAAAGATGATTAGAAATCGCACAATTGCAGAAAAATGGAAGGTTTGCGAGTGCAGATTATCTGTAATAAAAAGCGGAGGGGAGAGACGGGGGAGAGAGGGAGAAAGAGAGTTAGCTGTACAGACCTCTCATTGCGAAGGATATGAATAGCCTTTGTTTTCACCACAACTCAGGGCTGTGTGGTCTGCCAACGTCTGGCTCTTATTATGGGGTTTGTGTCTGTGTGTCTGCGTAAGTGGCATGCACGTGTGCGTTGCTGTGTGCGTGTTCTCGTGTGTGTTGCTGTGTGTTTGTGTGCAAGGCAAAGAGCACATGGGCGTGGAAAGAAAATGTATATGCATGCAGGTGATTATAATTTCAAGAGGGTCAGACTATATGCGCGTGCATTTAAACGTTTCCACACAACCAGATACACTGCTTTCTCTCTGCTCCTGTTCAGCTAAATAAATGTGGCATGGGGTCTTGGGCTGGCACAACCGTGTGTGCACGCTTTTTTATCCGTTAAAGTTGTGAAATGAAATAGGATTTCACAGAACGGCACAGCGGCTGTGGGATTTGGGCTCCCTTCGGCTAAGTAGAGTGGGATAGGTTGATCCAATCAACGGCAGAACTGCAAGGAGAGCCCATTTCACAGCTCCAGGCCCTGCCAGAACCCTGCCTGCCTGCCTGCTTGACTTAGAATACAAATGAAGCTCCCTGAATGCACACTTACACACACATGCATGCATACACACTGATACTTACAGACAGCCTGGCTGGGGATGTATAGTGCAAGAGTTGTTAACAGGCGCTGTGCTTTCTGTGGAGAAATGAAACAAGTAGGGGTTATAAGATTGTCTAACACAGAACAGGTACATTTTAGGGTTGTCCCACAAAGAGGAAGCAAGAAAATCCATGTTTGATCAGGGTGATTTCAGGACACGATCGTTCACAAATGTCTGTCCAGATTTTAATAACTTCCCAGGATCTTTTGAAATAGTAAGTGTTTTTTGTTTGTTTTTTAAACTGCATTATTTCTCAGGCCTAGTGAAGCTCAACATTTGTAGCTTAACCTTTGCCTCATACAAAGTAACAGGTTTCAAGCAGCCACTGAATTAGCAAACGCTAGAATTTCTGGTGACCTAGTATCAAACACAGTTGAGATCTGCTTCCTAAAGGAGTCTCTAATATTATGGTAAAATCACTGTGCTACCAAGTTAATAAAATTTTAACTAAATAACCATCTCTCTGTTTTTTTAGGCTACTGACACCTACCTGGTAAACGACGATCCTGCTAGAGGCCCAGGGATGCCTGAATGTTTCCTCGTGTCTGATACATATAGGGTATATACAAACACACACACACACACACGTACATGCTCTCTACATCTGTCCTTGTGATTGTATTGATGTCCCACGACATATTTCCTGGACGCACAAACAAGCCCCGTCCATTAAAAATAATCTCCTTTTTCCTCTGTAAAGATTTACCGCAGTTGAGAGGAGAAGGGGATTCAGAGTACAAAAGACTCAGCAGAGCATGCTACAGAATCATTTTTACACGGTCACACTTCACCATGGGGATGTTAACCACTATATTATCTTCATTCTTCAGATCTTGAATGGGAGGTTCGGGGGTTAATGTGTCCAGGAAACACATCCACATTTTTGAGTGTTGACATTTTGCCATTAGTATGCTCTTATATCCATTTCCTGTAACATCTCCCACATGTCATCATGGATGTCCTGAACTCATCTGTCGACTGTGCTGATGTGTGGCAGCAGTGCCCTGCAAAAACACTCTATTTCCTCATAATGTCAACTTTTCTGTGACATGTATTTTCACAAAGTATGATTTATGCTTGTCAGAACTTTGCCTTTGTTGCAGAGTCCGCACACATTTTCTTCTAATGGAGGCCGTCGCCGGCAACCAGTGAAGACAAAAAAAAAAAATGCAAAACATCTCCAAACGGAGGATTTTTTGCAGGACGCTTTCTGTGTGTGACGTGTACTGCATGTGGTCATTTTCATATCTTTGTAAAAAAAAGTTGAGTTTATAGATAACTGTTGGAGTGCCTGTAAAATGGTTCCTTTGGCCTATATGCTGTAATATGACGTGCAGCATTTGCCACTTAAAGTAAGTAATGATGACATCAGACTAGAAAAATAAATCTATACGTTTTCTCCCTGTTGAATACAAATAAACGTTAGAAGCGCAGTAATCCAAACCAGTTGGAGTGAAACGTATGAGCAGCCATAGCACACAGTAAACACAGTAAAAGCAGCCGGCGTGACACATTGCTCTGCACACACACTCGGATTGCAAACAGATCCATAGAGTCTCTGGGATCCACACTGTGTATGATATGCTTGTTAGCCATAACGGCCAGTCAGCCATTTCTCTCTGACCGCATATGCCTGTATGCATTTGACTGACAGGCTCCCTCCCAGAGCACACATAAACAGCTTACTCAAACAATATTTACACTGTACAATGTAGTAAACTGTACAGTTACACACATTTTCCGTTCACGTATTTCCAGCCTTTTGAAAGGCAGCCTCAACCACCTGTCTCACACATTTAGCATGCTAATGGCAGTATCAGTATGCTACATCACTTTCAATATTTAATGGCCTAGCCACAGGCGATGGTAAACAGCAAGTATATGGCTAGTGTCGTGTATCAATGGAAGACCACAACATGCTAACTTTAGAGACACCATATGGTTTTCTCATGTGCTTTTTAATGGCAAACATAGACTCAGAAACCACTAGAGCCCTGTGCGCACGAGGGGCTTTCATAGGTGATTGTCAGACTGGACTGTTTGATCACGGGCAGAGAGAGAGTTTGGAAAGAAAACCTGAGCGTCAGTGTTTTGTAACTTCTGTGGTTGCTATAGTTTGTTTGTCACAGCCAAGCACCGGTGTTGAATACTGAGATTGACGTCTCAAGCCAGACTGAAGCCAGAGACAAAGACAACCAGTTAAGTCGAAAAGGACGGTGTCTGTGATTAAGATGGCAGAAAGAGAGGAAGAACAGCAAAAGACTCTAAGATAGAAAAAGGAGAGAAAGGTCAGTAAAAAGAAGCAGTGAGAAATAGAAAAAGGGGTAGACGAAAAGAGAAAGAGGGAAAGCAAGGGAGCACACAAAGGCTTTGGGGTTTGGGCCTGTGCCGTGGTGGGGTGTGGTTTGGAAAGAGGAGAGACTTTGGGTAAGGAAAAGACTACACCTCAGTATGCTTCACTTTCTTTCACTTTTATTTAGTGTGTTCCTTCTCTTTCTCAATCTAATTCTTTTTGTAGTTGCTTGTGCCAGTGTATCTTTGCCCGCAAGACATTTCGCGCATTGTATGTATATGCATTTGTACGTGTATGTGTGTATATACTGCACATTATATGCATATGCCTCTGTGGTGCGAGCGTCGGAGTATCCTACATAGGCTGAGGTCTCGTAAAGCTGCGCAGCTTCATATCCCCCTGAAAAACTTGGCATTCGAGCACTGGGGTGAGTTCAACCCCTGAAACCGCACCCTTGCGCACACACATACACACGTGTGCTCGCTCACGTTTTGTAAGACTCGAACACACACTCTCACAGGCATATGCACACACAGAATTGTACACACACTTCCAAACCCTCTCACAAGGCTTTCGCACACACTCTCACTCACATGCACAAGGCAGGAGCTTATGTATAATTGCAGGCACTCTGCCTGCATATATGAGTTTGATTAGGCTGAGGAGCAGGCAGCGGGCGAGGATAAAGCCAAGCCTGATTAGAAACAGAGTGTATCGCTTCCATACAATAGGAGTCACAATGAAACTGGTTTAGACCACTTCGCCCAAGTTCAGGTATCTTTTGTCTCCATATACGCATACAGTACACTAGAATATGACTTGGACTTGGTTAAAAAGGAGAGAAACAGAAATCTAAAAGGTATCGCAGCTGAATAAATTACAGTCTTACACACAGTAAATTTACAACTTCCTGCAATAACGTTGGACTTGTCTAGTTCCTTAAAGACATTCCCAGAAATATTGGGAATATTTGAAGGCTCCTGCTATTGTAAAAGTTTTATGTGGCTGGTTATAACTCTTAGATGAGGGGCTCCATGTCCCACAATGAACAGCACTGAAGTGTCCTCAGGAAAAAGTGGAGCTGACAGAGTCGAGCCTCGGATCGACTGTCAGTTTCAGATGACACGTTGTAAACTGAATTCAACACAAAGTTGGGTCCACAGCTGTATCAAATGCTTTGTCCACGGCCCACCTTTGATTTACATTAACAAATGGTCAAGTTAAGGATATGGAGCCTCTTCCACTTAAGACACTTGAATTAGTTTACTGTGTGTGTGTGTGTGTGTGTGTGTGTGTGTGTGTGTGTGTGTGTGTGTGTGTGTGTGTGTGTGTGTGTGTGTGTGGAAAGCTGTGTGTTGCCTTCCAGCTGGTTCGCTGACAAAACAATACAGCAAAATCTGAGTTGTAAATTTCAAACCTGTGCTTCTATTTTGGTCAGGCTTGGGTCTACTTCTGCATTTTGCTTAACAGCAAAGGATATGAAAGTTGAAAAAAGATAATTTTGAGGAAATCTGACCCCTCGACCATTTATGTTTTCTCCGTATTTAAAGCTTTTAAAGACTGATTTATAAAGCAGAGTCAAAAATATGCTATAGGCCTGCGCTAGAAAGATTCAATGTTATCACAGTCTAGCAAGGTCTCTTTGGAATATTAAACTGATACCACAAAAGATTTAAAAAATTTTTATAAGTACCATAAAATGATAAAGTCATTGTTAATTCACCACTGAGTAACTGTCAGCTGTGAGGAACAAACATTGACAAACGTTTAATTTAATCTGTCTAAACTGGAGCTTTGGTCTTCTTTTCATGATTTGTAGCCTAAAAACATAATTATTAGATAGATAGATAGATAGATAGATAGATAGATAGATAGATTGATGAAAAGCACAGTCTAATCATTTTTCTCACGAAAAATATAAATCCCGTATTCACATTTAGGCAGAATAACTAACGCTGCAGAACTGTAAATCCAAATGAAAATAATAGGAATATTACAAATGGGAATAATTTAAAAAAACAACAACTTTAAAATACGATAGGGTCACTGAACACACCACTGTGTACCGGTATAAGCCACCACAATACTGTAGGAATACAGTCTCTCAAACGATTCCTCTCTGGGGTTTTAAATAAGCACTACTTCTTAAAAAAAAAAAAAAAGGAAAGAAAGAAAGAAAGAAAAACTATAACGTTAAAAGGTTCGTGTCGATCTGAAAGAGAAGCGGGTAGGAAGAGAGAGAGAGGGAGAGTTAGAGAGAAAGAGGGAGGGAGGGAGGGAGAGAGAGCTGCAAAAACTTTCCCCTAAAGTTGGTGCGGAGCTTTCACTGTGAGTGAGGCGGGGTTACAGCCTGGACTGAGCCACAGCGGCTTTGCAATGCGGCACCGCAGCGAACCTCCATCCAACTTTATTATCAACTACTCCAATTTTCATCTCTAGACACAACCATGTACTCCCCTTACTGCTTGACACAGGTATGAAAAAAAATCGCCGTTTTCACGCTCCTCTTCGGTGCTTTTTCTACGGTGTAGCGCGCCTCCGGTTTGTTTCTACTGTATGTGGTTACAGTGTTGTGCTGTCCGTCGTGCCGCTGCTTGTCATTTGTTGCGTTTTGAGGACCTTTTTCCAGCTCTGCTCCCTTTTCCCCGATAGTGTTTAACCTCCCCCTGTCTCTCTCCCCCTCGCTTGCTCCCTTTCTCCCCCTTTCTTTTTAATGGCACTCCTCCAGCAGGCTTTCTTGTGCGTCTCATTGCGCATGGTTTGGAGAGAAAATGGCGCTTCTCCCAAATCTATTTTATATAAAACAGAGGCAGGAGAAAGGGGAAGAAGGACTCGGTTCCCTGACAGTTGGCGACTAATTACAGTCACCCTGAGGCAATAATCGGCTTCATCGGCAAACATAATAAACCCCAGATCGAGCTCTAATACGGCTTCTTGAGTTGTAGGACGGTGTGTGTTTTTATATGAAGGAGGGATTCTGACTTTCGGCTGTTACGGAGGTCTGCCGGTCTTCAGCCACGCTCGGTCGTGGGGGCCTGTAGGGTCACCGTGGACCCCCTCGCAACTGTCCCTCGTTTAGCTTATTCCACCTCCGTACGCCTCGGTTTGAAATACGACTTTATAAATAAAGTTTTCCAGGCATCCCAAAGGCGAAAAAGGGGGTTGGTGGGCGTGTGTCCGAGCTGCGCGGTTGCAGTTTGATTAATGACAAAATACGGTTGACCTTTAAAGAAGCAGCAGAGCTACTACATGTTATTTACATGCTCGTTACATTTAGGACAGCATTCGGGCGGATCTTTTAAGAGGTTCACTCGGTTAATTAAAAAAAATAAAATCTCGCTTTATCCGGTGCGCATTGTCAGAGGCCGTTTGGGGTAATGGTTCAGTTAGAGGTGAATAAATGTTAGTTTTTGTTTTACCTGTGTTAAATCAATACGATAAATTCCAGTTTATAATGAAGGTATCTGCTTTGAAAATTCAGCTCACGTTTTTGGAATTAAATGCAAAATTATAGAGCCAGTTTTGACCTTTCGGGCCTCAACCCTATACGCACCTCTGGCACTATACAGAAAAGTCTAGAAATATCTTTTCTATCAGCTCAAAGACCCTGGAATTACCTTTAGATATTATTGTATTTCTATTCAAAAATATCCACTACAAAATAATCTTTAATTGATTCATTCCTTCACTATAAAAATACGGGGCTATGTTAACCATTAAGCCGTTTTGACAAGAGCGAGATATAGCCTACGCCTGTTGTTTAATTCCTATTTTTTTTTTTTTTTTTTTTTAATCTCAGTAAGTAAATTTTCTTTTTGTGCTGAATATGCCTTGTTTCAATGCAGGGACTTTTATCTGTAGATTAAACCAGATCGCAGCTCGCAACAGCAAAGGTCAAACTGTAAATGACCTTTTATTTTGGTTTGTTTTCCGTGCACTTGTCTTTGATCACAGTATATGCATACTACATATCTGAATTTTATGTTTTTAAATTGGAACGTACTTCACAGATTTAGGTGTGTAGTGCAGCCACTGCAGAGTTAACAGATGTGAGCAGCAACTTCAGCTTTAGGCCGCCGCATGTCCGTTTTCCCCCTCTGCCGCTCGGCTTATCACATTAGACACCGGGCTAAAAGTCTTTTTTGTGTTTCTGTATTTTACCCCCCCACCCAAAGATCAAGTTTATTTACTACAAGGAAATGTGTTTTGTTTTGTCTTTTGTTTTGTTTTTGTTTTTGTTTTAAATCTGAGGTCTTGAGCTTCAGTTAGTCAGGAGTTATGCAGTGCAAGAAATGTAATTATCAGACACTATCATTTCAACGCACTCATTTACAATGTGAAATAGTTTCACATTATAAACTCACAGCTGTTCAGCTTTAGACCTGCCGCCCTCCTCTCTGAGGTACGCCGTTCAGCGCCGCTGTTTAACTGGATAATAACCTATTATGTGTGTGTATATATAGTTTTTCTAAATGTATCCGAGATCATATTAGAGCTGTACACCATGCGTGATGCAGCAGAGAAATTGTAATCATTCCTTTCCTTAAACAGAACTGTCTTCATCTGACGAGCTGGGTGGAAAACATGCAGGATTCCTTCTCGGTGTTATTTCAGGCCTTCTGACCAGACGTCAGTATGTTTTCTCTGACTCCATATAGTTGTCACAAACAACAGTAAAAAGTTGTGTTTTTTTTTTCCATTATTGCAGTAACGAAGACAGAGGCCGTGGCTGCATCAGACTCATTCACGTCACTTCTTCTGCTTCTGTCCTTTTCATTTCTGTGCCTGTTTATTTCCTCTTAGCCTCTTTGCCGTCCGTGGGTCTGAAACAGCGAGGGAGACATTTTATAATCAATAGTCTGTTTGATTTGCTCCGTAAAATAAGTCCAACGGCTCCACTGCATATTTAGTAGGCTACAGATAATTTTCCAAGCCTGGTGGTATGAGGCAGAGGTCCGCATCGAGTTTCCCCTTTCTTTCCATTAATTAAAATTAATTGGCAGCAGATCCTCTCACACAAGCGCCGCGCGGACGCGTGCTGCCCATATGCGCGATACATATTGATCTGCTTAGGCTGCTGTTCGTGCGTCTCCCGCTCCCTACTGACAGATATCAAGCGGAGCTGATTTGCTCGTCTTCCCTCATATCTCAGTGGGAGCTCGTGTTTGCGTTTAGGGGACATTAAGATGACACCAGGCAATAAATAACTCGAGAAAAACGTCCGCGCATCTTGCCTGCACGTTGAGTGACGCCCACCCTGTTTCACATCTGTAATTAAAACTCGACCTTTAATTTGTTTTAATGATCCGTGGTCCAATTCTGCGAAGAGGCGGAACAGTTTATTGTTTTTTTTATGTGCGTCCACACCCGTGCACACATGGGTGGATTATACTGACGTGCACGAGGAAGGCCCTACCTGTACCCGTGCTGCTATTGCCATCCTGTGACTGCATCGAGACTGTGCTCTTCGATCTTGGTCCTGTGAATAATTCACAAATCACGGGAAACACGCAAAACGGGCGTAAACAATTTACAATGTATTATTAATGCTGATAAAAGCTTTGCTGGAATGGCCTGGTAGGTGACGGACCCGATCAGCCAGAAGTGGTGCACGTGCACTTGCCAAACAGCACCGGGAGGTTTTCTACGGCCCTTGCGTTGCATTGTCTCACATCCCTGTGACGGAAATGCATTTGCATAAAGTTTTAATGTGCTTTGAAGGTCGTGAAGGCGTCGTTAATTAAAACTTTTATGTGCTGCGTTTTGAAATCAATTATTTCAGACTCCGGTTAAATCCCGCTTATCCAAATGAGATGTGGGCTGCTAATATACAGCGCGTCTCGCAAACACTGCCAGCTTTTGAAGCTTTGCTGCAAAGTAAGCGATGTTTAACACTGTGCGGGAGGCTGTTTAACCGTTTCCCGCAAGGTTCACGCGCAAAAAAAAAAAAAAAAAAAAAAGTTTGGTTTGCTTGCTCGACTCTCGCTCGTAAGCGCTCCATGCCCGATTATTTGCAGTTCTGAAGTGTTCTTAGATTTGGAGATCAAATGAGCCCTTGAGATTCGCTCAACCGCGCAGATTGGCAAAGCACTTGAAAGCATGCAGTGAAAGCTATACATACTGTAGCCATGCCATATAACCATAGCGGCAGAAAGAATGTGGAGATTTTGTAGTCGGTGTCTTTGGTGATGGAGATAAAGGCACTTATCATCTCGACGAGACAGTGTTTGAAAATTAGTGCACACGGAGATGCAAATAGCCGGTGGAAATATGTGTGGAGCCCACACAATCAGTTTACATACAATATATTGTCTTAAATATCGTCTAAACTAAACACAGCCTTCTTTAGCCCAAAATGTGTTTTATTTTGTCTTAGTCACCAGTATCAATTCATTAAAAGTCAGACTTTCAAGACCCAAGTCCACACCAGGATGTCATAGCTGTCCACGTCTGAGAGTATGTGTGTGTGCATGCATACAGAATGTGTCTTTGTTACTCCTTCCCCGTTTTGAGCCGATGGCTCTTCTGCATCAGCCCTCAGTTCTGGTTTCACCAGGGCCGGACTGTGTAAAGCCGAGGTGCGGGGGGTAAGCCGAGGTGGGCCTGCATGATCTGGTAACATACCAAGCCTTACTGGTGTCACTTTGTACCACACACACACACACACACACACACACACACACACACACACACACACGCACACACACACACACACACACACACACACACACACACACACACACACACACACACACACTCTAATCCTGCTCACACTGAGTTAGTTGGTAGGCACAGCACAGGCAGCAGAGAATAGGTTTGCTGTAGTGGACGGTAGGCAGGGTAAAAGTGGCCTGCCAACTGTGCCAGGACGGCAGGCAGGCAGGCAGGCAGTGGGTTGCAGGCAGAACCCAGGGGTACATTGTGTTCCTTTTACTTATTCATCCTTTATGCTGGAGGCAGACCAGGTCCACCTTATACTGCTTGGCCTAGAGTGAGAGCTGGTAGGCAGGGACTGCGGGATGGGATGGAGGAAAGAGTGCAGGGAAGTGGGAAATGGCACAACATGTCCACGTCAGTTAAAAAGCATCTGAATAAATTCTGATTACATGGAGAGGAAAAAAACATGATGCACATGTTTGTCAAGAATTAAATGTGTATACGAAATAAAAGTATTGTTTTGGTTTTTTTTTTGTAGCACTTTAAAGTTTTACCGTGGAAGAGCCTGTAAGGCCCCGAGCAAAACCCCGAGGTGGCCTTGTGGACAGTCCTCCTGTACATCTGTGCGATTGTGTGAATGTGTGTGAATCTGTCTTGGAGGTGGGTTAAATCCAGCACTGTGTTGCTCTACTCATCCTTTATCTGTGCAGTCTTCCTGACCGCCTATAAAAAATGGGTTTACCATGCTTAACTGAGGCAATTGGCACAATAGGGTAATAGGTGGCTGTTCCCTGGATGGATCGGCCTGTGTGTGTGTGCGTCCAATACGTGTGTGTCCATGTGAATACGTGTCGCCTCCCCCCTGTCCTCTTCTGCCTCCTAGTGTGGATTAGGTTTAGGCTGATGTGTGGCCAGTGGAAGCAGGCAGCCCCTATAGCGATCTTATGTTGGTCTGTGATTATAGTTGTTTTTACCAAACCATACGACTCACACATGAATGTGCGCACACGCGCAGACGCACGCTCTTCTGAAATCAAACTGAACACTCATGTATGTTGAAGACAGATAGACAGACATGTGGCAGTGGAGCAGCAGAGTCAAAATCACTTCAGTGTGCTGATGCTGGGAACATCTCTCTCAGTTTGTCATGGGAGAAGAAAGTACCCCGAAACTAACTATACTCAGTTATCCTGCAGAGCTTTTGCTGCTGCAGTGCTCACTACCCAATATACTTTTATTTTTGGCAGGGGGCTAAGATTTAGATGCGTAATATGAATTCGCGATTGACTAATAATTGCACGTCCTCCCTGTGCAACACTGTTACTATTTTTTCTCAGGTTTGAGAATCAGAGGTGCAGCAGCTTGAGGTTTATAGTCATTTACAGTGAAAAGACTTCGGTTTGCCAGCAAGTGATGAAATGATCAGACACTGGAAACGTGAGGAGCCTGGAAGGAATCGAGAGATGAGAAGGTACAAGAGCCAAAGTACTGCACTCTTCTTGCAGCTGCCCGGGACAGGCCCTTCACCTTCGTCCTGCTCCTCTTCCTCCACCCTCTCCGCCTACTCAATTAGCTCCCTTTAAAAAAGAAGTAACGGTTATTGAGAGATCTGTATTGTTCAAGGATGAGCTTCAGTTGTTGTTGTTGTTGTTGTTTGTCTCTCCCTCTCTCCCTCCCTCTCTTTCTTTCTCCATCCCCCTCCTCAGTCGCCCAGTGGTGTGTTTTTCGTTCTTTTTGATTTTCTCAGAGGCTTTTTTGTGGGGGTAACCCCACTGAATGGGACAATGCAGCCTAGCGTGAAATTAAAGCTCTTAGTTAGTTTGGAGTTGCTCAAAAGAGGATTTTACACATGCATGCATTCATACACTCTCCCATACACTATAGATATAGCTAATTAGAGGAAGTACACCCTATGTCGAGCATCAAGAGCCCAATTAAAAGAGTAGGGGATACCTCTATGCGCAAGATCTAGACCAAATCAGCTCTGTGAATGCATTTCTCTGCCTTTTGTGTGAACAGTATGTTCTACCTTCTTAAACCAGGCGGGAGAATATGTACAAGACTTATATGAGAAATGCGCAAGTTTAATTAACATATGCATGTCACGTACTCGGTAAGTAAATCACGAAAACAGTGGGATTGATCATCCCGACAGGCGAGCCTGTGATTCAAAACAGACTGGACCGCTCTAGCTGACTCTTTCAAGTCTCATTTTGGAAGTAGTCTTCAATTAAATGTCTGTCATGCATGCACATTCGATTTTTTGCTGTTCATGTCAAAAGCCTTTATTTAGGCAATTTCACAGTACAACATTGGAGTCTGATGACTGTTTTGCTTTGTCAAGTAAGTTTGCATGCTCCTAGAACCATAATGCATTAAATAGTCCTGGCCTTTTAGAATAAAACCATCATAAGCAAAAACAAATTAATGCTCTGCATGTAAAGCCTTAACTTGTGTCAATATGTTTACTGTATCTTTAAATTGTAGTTGATGGGAATACATAGGTCGGCCTGTATAGACATGACACCTTACTGTGTTGAATGACTAGCTAAGGTCATTTATTTTTTGCCTGCACTGTGTGTGTGTGTGTGTGTGTGTGGGTATTTTCGTGTTGCAGGGACCTAAATCTGTTTACACACTCACAATACGGGGACTAGTCTTCCGTATGAGGACAAAAAGCAAGAACGCAAATCAATAAAAAATTTAAGGCGAGGATATATTATAAGGCTAGAGTAAATCTCCAGGAAATGACTGTAAGTCAGTGTAATGTCGTCTGAAGTCATGGAGACATGACTGTGTGTGTTGCAGAGACAGACCAATATAGAGTAGCAACAAACAAATATATCTGATACTTGATGCAAATGCAGTGACAGTCCTCCAATCACATTCATCAACCAATCCAATAGGATTAAGTAGTTTACATACACACGTACACACACACACACACATACAGTCACATACACACACACACACACACACACACACACACACACACACACACACACACACACACACACACACACACACACACACACACACACACACACACACAGTTGTGTCTCCATGACTTCAGAGGACATTACATGGACTTACAGTAATTTCCTGGAGACTTACGCTAGCCTTAACCATAACCAAGCCTACTACTTGCCTAACCCTAACGCCAACCCTTACCCCAACCTAAACCTAGCCTTACCCTAACCTTATAACCTAATAACATGTCTTCACCTCAAAATTTAATGACTTACATTATAGGGACTTCCTTTTTGTCCTTATAAGGAAGACAAGTCCCCTTAATGTGACTGTGTAAACAGAGTAAGGTCCTCACAACATGAGTAATACCTAGACCACACATGCAAACACACACTTTCACACACTTTTGTTCAGCCCTATTTCCTCAGTGTAACTACTGGTCATAGAGGCCTGCAGTCCCAGCGAAGCAGCCAGTGAATCCAGTTAGTGAGTCAGACTTTGTGGAACAAAGTGTGCTGCTCTCTGATCCTCTCTCTCTCACTCCCATTGAGAGCGCTGGCAGCTTGCCAGGGGTGGAAAAATCTATAAGCCATTGCGTAATATACCATATCTTTACCTTGGTTGAACCCTGCACAAGATCCACAGCTGTGTGAGCACAGAAACAGAGAAATTAGTGTGTTTGTGGCTCTCTCCGTGTGTGAGAGAGAGAAAGAGACAGACAGACATAGGGAGAGGGACACACAGAGTGGCTTCTTTGTGGCTAGTTTTCAGTATGCACCCTCATATAAACAGTATCACACCATTTTGATCAAATGCTGCTGGAAAAATATTTTTCCAAGTAGACTGATCATGGCATTCTGATCACTTCCTGGAGTGTAATGCCAAGAGAAAAAGTAAGCTGAGGCCATATAAAATTTATCTGTTTTTGAGACGAGTGATGTTAAAAATGGAAATCAAATTAACTTCATGTTTTGCTTTAATGACATATAAACTCCATGGCAACACCACTGTACTGTGCAAAGTCAGTGGCATAAGTAATATTCTCTACTGGAGTTACTTGTTCTCCATGCATAACTTCAGAATGGAAATGAATGTATAAGGCCCCAGGCTGAGCAGCTACCAGGCCTTTCATGTTCACGACTCTTCTTATTCACAGATTCACAAGGTTGGGTTTTGTTGTTTTAATGTGTTTGGGGCTTTGGTTGTGCAAGTACCAGCCTCTCTTGCAGTGTCCATCCGCACCTGAAGCTTCTTCGGGAGCTGTGAGTGTCTGAGCTCCTGAGGGAGGGGAGTGCAATGTTTTAATTGGATGCCTTTATAGTAGGCCTCAGTCACTGACTCTCAAACTTTTTCGGCTGAGTGTCTTGATCCTGTAGGTTCAAGGGTGTCATCTCTGTTATGACTCTTATCTCACACAGAGACATACTGACACACGTGTGTCCAGCAGCACCTTGCCCTCAAAAAGGCAGAGAAAGACAATAACAAGCTGCTGCTCACAAAGTGTGTGGTTCCCTCTTTGATAATTGAAATGAGATGAAATGCCAAACGCCGTCTAATCAGTTCTCATCTTCGCTAATATGATCTACTCAGCCCGCGATATTGGCTATCCGAATATCACATGCTTGGATTGATTCGTTTTTGATGGTGGTGATTATTATTAAATGGTCTGTAATGACTACTGATAATCCCCATATGCAGCCAAGTACCCTGGATTCGCTGGGAGGCAGTTGTTTGTTAATGCACCACCGCAACCTAAAACACATACAGATGTGTGTGGGACAAAACCACAAACCCGATTGAGATCCAGGCCATTGTTTTAGTGCATGCTCATGCTTAATTTTTACTGGCTTGCTTATGGAAATTTTTCAACAAATGTGTAACTTTTCAGCACACGGCCGTCCATATTAAACTCATTTTCTTTCCTCCCCTTCAGCTATACAGTGTAAAGGGTCAAACTGTGTTAGCGTGGCGATGGCGATTTGGGCTGGGGGTGTGACAGCTTTGTGATGGAGGTCGCCTCAGTAGACGGGGTGGGAGAGGAGTACGGGATCATTTTTCACCTCCTGTACTGCATATGTATTTGTGCGTGTGTATACTGTGTGAATGCGTGTGAGGCTGACTGCTGATATGTTTGTGTTTATTGACTCAAAGAGACGGGCCGTGGCTGCGTACACAGTGTTGTACGGGTGGCAGGGGTCCAGACTTGGGGAAACGTGTGTGTTTAAAGTACACACAGGCCTAATTATGCTGATTTAAGCATTCTTGCGGTCCTCCCTCTGGCTTGTGGTGAGTTAACTGGCACAGGGGTGTCCAGCAGAGAGAGAGAGAGAGAGACAGAAAGACAGAGAGACAGAGAGAGAAGGAGATAGAGCGAGGGTAAATATTAAGAAGAGAAGAGAGAGGTAGAAAGGAAAGGCTCAATAAAGAAATTAATGAATAGAAGACTGAAAGAAAAAAGGTGGTAGGGAGCTGCAGCATAGTGAGGGTGACTACACAGAAAAAAAATGTTGTCCCAGACACTGGGGAAACAGAGGAAAAACATACACTGCCGTCAAACTTCCCGGCAGGTTTTTTCCCTCCTCACTTTGGGGTTAAGAGAGCGCCGGCTCTTCGTATTTATTTTTATATTCAGATGTTATGGATTGCTCCGGGAAAAGGCCGTCCCTTTTCCCAGCAAGAGGAATTAATACTGTTTGAATGTTCTCTCTGGGGTCTAAAAAGGAGGAATTTTGCAACGGAGCTTGGGAGGTTTATGAGTGAAAACCCGACCACTGCTAGATAAACAAACTAGGGATGATTAAAAACTGACCCTTGCTTGTTGACTCTCTGCTTTCTGGCCTGTGTGTGTGCACCTGTCTCCTGTCTTTTTATGCACACGCATGTGCCAGGCAGTCAACAGTGTATGCATGCAGAAAGTCGGCAAAAAACACATGAAAGAGCAAAATGAAACTAAATTAGAGGCAGCGACACAGGTGAGTCTAACAAAGGTGAATGCGACTTAGCAGTTCTGTATGTGGCAGCAGAGATCTGACAGGTTTGAATATTTATGCATATGCATGTACTATTTGGTTCACAATGCGCATGCTTTAGTGCAATTTTGTATGCGTCGTGTGCGTGGCGGGTGATTCCTGAACCTCGGCATTATGACTTTGTTGCCTAAACAGCCGAAACATTACATAAAAAAGCCTCCGCAGATTCTTTCTGCGACAGAGCAGAGCAGAGATTTATGGCGCTGGCTTGTGTGTATTCAAGCCGCCTTCGCTCGCTCACTCACTCACTCATTCACTTTCACACAGGTGATAAAATCCTGTTGGAGAGGCAAGCAGGGCTGTTCAGTGTCTCTGGGTTCATTTGCTGCACTGTATGAGACAGGATCAACCAACACCAAAGCTCACATGTGCTCTCATTTGAAAATATGCTTTCACTTTCCTCACACTTCATCTCTATGTTTTTTTCAAACTTTCTGTCTCTCTCTCACAGCCTCCCTCTTTCTTTTGCTTTTGCTTATCTTTCTCTGTTTTCGCTATCATCCCGCAGCTCGCCCTACTCTCTCTCTCTCATTACATCTTTTACTTCAACCGTCTCTTTCCCCATTTTACCTCATTCTTTCCAGCCCCCTCCACAACTCCTCTCTTTCACTCCCTCAGGAAGAGCCACAGTCTTATCTGGGATATGTTGGATTTGGTGAGCTTAAAAGCCACTTTACTAACTCCCTGTCTGCCTCTCCTGAGAACAGCGCAGGCTATCTTAAACAGTTTCACCATTCGCCCGGCTTTGCCTGTTGGAATCCTGCTCGTCAGGCTATCGCCTCTCAATGCTAATCCTTTACCTGACTCTCCATCTTCTGGACTCCCTCCCCCCTCCTATCCCTTCTGTCGTCTCTCTCTATCTGCTTCTTTTCTCTTCTTCCACTGACTAAAATGCTTGATGTGCACATATTGGGTTTCTTTGGTGATGTGAAGGAATGCTAATGTATCATAACCATATTACAGTACTTACAGGAGGCAAATGGTGCCAAGTGCTATCTGGAGAATCAAATCTCTGCACAAGGGCCCTCTTTCCCCTTCAGATTGAAATACATTTTGATTTTCTTCTCTGGAAATATATAAAGCCGAAAGCCCCTCTAAAATTTGCTGAAACAATGGCGTTTTTGTATTCAATAATGCAATTTCTCCAGGAATCGGAAAGCCAGCCTAAATAAAGATGAGGCCAAATCCTATTTTGTGTCTGATTTTTTTTTTTTTTTTTTTTTTTTTTGTGTAGCCTAAGAGCTTGAATATTTCTCACAACATTTCCCTATATGTAGTTCTCTGAAACAGGATTCAGAGGATACTGTGTTGTCTTCTTTGTAGCTATGAATACATGTTCGAATGTTTTGCAATAGTGCTGTTACAGTTTGGTTGTCTTTTTTTTTTCTTTTTTTTTTTAGAGAGCATTCAAATACTGTACTGAAATTTGGAAAACAAAATATTTATTTCAGTGCCTAAAGAGTGTAGCCAAATAATAAGTGTAAATCCAGAAGCAATCCTAACAGGATATGATCAGACCCAGGGCTGGCCTTTCTGGCAAGTGAGTGAGTGATTTGCTGGTTTTATTATCGGGGCCTGTGTGTGTTGTTGATGGAGCAGCCCCATCCATGTTGACTCACAGACACACAGCGTCAATGGCTATGCTGAGCAGGAGTGTCAGGCTTGGCTGATGACTCCAACTCCCTCAACAGCACTGCAAACGCAAACCCTTCTTTGTGCGTGCATGTGCGCATGTATATGAGTCCGTGTTTGTGCGTTCGTGCTGATGTGTGGATCTGTGCATGTGCAGGCCATTCTACATTTGCATGTGCATGTGTGTCTACACTGTGTGCGAGTGTGTGTGTCTGTTTCAGTCCTGACAGCCAAGAAGCCTCAGCAGCATCTGACGTGGCAGCTCTTGCTGCTTTCAGTCCAGCTCTTTCTTTCTGGCTCACTTTTCCGTGATACTATCTTTTCATACGATGACATGTTTATAAATGGAGACTGACTGGTATTTCACACAGGACCAGTTTTGCTTAGAGTTGATAAACACTGCACTATTTGCTGCAAATTAACTAGTTGAAAATTTATTGCAGTAAAAAATAAAATGTATGTTTTATATTCAATGAAACAACTGTATATCGGAGCAGGATACTGGGCAAAGGAAAAAAAAAGATTTAAAAAAAATTATGGCATGATTCAATCTGAGGCCAGCAAGGGCACATTTGCTTACACCTATATAGTATTTCACTTACTTGCTATTCCATCTCTCAGATCAATTGTATGGCATTTCCAAGTAACTAAGAGCCAATACAAAATACTGATACCTATAATACCTATAAATATACCAGATGCCAGCTGTTAAGTATTTATCAATCACTGTAGTATTAAGAGCATATACTATTCTTTGGTTACAAAAATTAAAAAATTTTTTTTTATAATTGCAGTTGTACCCTGTTGTTTGCAAATGAGAGTGGAGATGTCTGCTTTCCACATATACATTTTCACATTTTCCGATAACATTTTAAATGAAATACATTTGGATAAATTCAACACTAACCTGATTTGAGGCTTGGATTAATGATACAGCAACTTTTTTTTTTTTTTGCTCCCCGCCCTGTTTGCGAGGTGCCTTTTTAGCGAGGTGGGTTTCCTCCATGTACTTATGGCTGTCTGCCTGTGGTACTGTGGTGCTCCTGAGGTCTGTGCGAGGTGGTAGTTTAGGCTGGGGAAGTCAGTGAACGTGGTCACAGATGAGATAACTGCACACACACTCGCCCAGAGGCGCCCATCTGCATCATGTGTCTGTCTGTCCTCTTGTTCTTTAAAAAAAAAAAAAAAAAAAAAAAAAGCTGGTTTGAGAGGATAAAAGTTTCAAAATGATTTAGTTGTTGTTGTGTGTGTGTGTGTGTGTGTGTGTGTGTGCGTGCGTGTGTGTGCGCGCACGTGTCTTTGTGTGTTTATGTGTGTGTGGTTGTGAGGGCTCTTTGTTTCTCGCCTTGCATGTGTTTGTGTGTCTCCTCTGTTTCTTCCGGCCTGGCACGGTGTCTGCCCCACAGGGAATGCCACTCAAAATGGGCAGAGCGACCTTTAACCCCCACACTGCCAGCTCAGAGTCAGGCATAACTTGCTGCCGTATCAAGAGCCCGTCTCCCTTTAACCCAAACTCTGTCAAGCAGAGCAAAGATTAAGACCCAGCTCTCGGGAAGCCATTTGGAACAGACACCTTTTAACCCTAATGGGATCAGAGTCGCAAAGGAAGCCACTTGGAGCAGCCACCCACTCTTAACCCCTAACACTACCAACTCAGCACAGACAAGGCAGAGTGCACAGGCAAAGGCCCAGCTCATATCATGCCACAGGGAGCGGGCACTGTTTAACCCTCGCAGCGCCAACTCAGCACAGGCAAAACTCCAGCTCACATGATAAACAGAATTAAATCTGCAAGCTTCAGTGTTCCTGATAGGGAGCTCACTGATGCAGAAATAGGATATTAATGTAACAGGGTTGGTTTTCCATCTGAAAAGTAGCATGCCACAAACATTTGTAATGTTCTGATTGTAAATGACAAATTGCGATCACCAGGCATCCAGAGTTTTGTTCTTTTCCTTTTCCAGAACTCACTTTTATTTGTTTTTTGTAGGAAGTCAAAGACGACAACTCAACAAACACTTTAATTAAATATTTTATTTGGGAAAAAAATTCGAGATTGAAATACTTTTACAGAAATTTTAAATTATTCAGAAAACAAAACACAACAATGAAAAAGTATTTCCTACATAAACATTTTGCCCGATTATTCTCAATCTAAACTTGTTTTCATGTCCTGACAAAATGTCAGCTTTTAAGGAACACAGAAAAAAGGTTTATTTCCAGCTTGGAAACCATTGAGTTATGAGCTGTACCAGTAGGTTTTAAAAGGGTTACATAAAGCCAGTTGTTGTAGAATCTCATTTCACGGTTAATAATTCTTCAATCACCAAGATTGGAATCAGCAAGGTTTACCCAACTGTAAAAAAGTGCAGCAGGATCCATGTTGTCCCATGGGACAACATGGATCCTGCTGCACTTTTCAAAATAAATTTTGCTGCTGTCAAAGCATGTTAACGTGACCTAACACGTGTTTAAACCACTCCACTTCTAGTATGTTTTTCTTGTGTGAAGGGAGAGTGTTTGTCCACCTTACTAACGCCCTGTTCAACAATCGGGGCAGCAATCAATCACACAAAAGGAGGGAAGAAATTTACAGGGAAGCATGCCAATTTCGCCTCTTGCAAATTATACATTTAATGCTAAATGCTGACAGATCATATACTAGTTATAAAAAACTGCAATAGGTAAAGTATCATTTATAAAGGAGAATCTTTCCCTTTAAGGGAAGTACCAGGGCATGGGTTGTGGCATGAGTGACTGTGTGTATGTGTGTGAGAGAGAGAGTGAAAGAGATAGAAAAAGAGGGAGAGAGCGGTAAAGGGAGTTTCTGCACTTGCCTGTCTGGCACCGGCCGAGGAATGAGTGTACAAGTTTGAGTCTGGGTGAGTCAAGCTGTGTGAGCGAGAGGCCGCGAGAAAAGGAGGGGAGAGGGAGTTCCACAGTGAAAGGAGAGGGGGGAGGCGGAGTGAGAGATGCTAGAAGATGGATAGCTATTCGAGATAGAAAGAGCACAGGCAACTGGTAGAAGTGAAGGGGTGAAGCAGCAAAAAGCAGAGGGAGGAATGCTTGAAGTGCAACAACAATACAGAGTACAGGAAAGGGAAAAAGTGTCGGAGAGAGAGAAGGACTGCAGAGTAAGAGGTGACAGAAATAAATGAAGGAATGGCGGGGAAGGTGACGGTGGGGGGCACAGAATGAATGTGTGAGTGGGGCTTGTGGTGAAGCATTTGCATAAAGGGTGAGGGCACTCTGCCCGGCTTTGGGGAGAGGTTGGCATCTCGCCTTGCCGACTGGCAGAACGAGGACCAGGGAGAAATAAAAGAATGAGGGGGAAAGAGTGAGAGAGAAAGTCTCTCAATAGTGCATCTCTTGTGTGAGGAGAAGCAGGCCTTGGCTGCTGTTGGAGCAGGGCATGGAGGGGAGGGGATATCGGGTTTCATTATCTGCTTGATTCCTGCTGTATTTGCTAACCATGAGGTTCAAAGCCCTCGCTGCAGCTGTAGGCATGGCCTTGTAGCCAGTGTGTGCCGCTGGCATGTGCCGACTGGAACACTGTAGGTGTGTGCGGCATGCGCTTCGGTTAGGAGTGAGACAGAAAGTGTGAGACACACGCTCTCCTTCCCTGTATAGTTGAAGTAGAAAGTCACAGTCCTCACAAACACACACACACACACACACACACACACACACACACACACACACACACACACACACACACACACACACACACACACACACACACACACACAAACACACTCCTCTAGCACCCCTCACACACACACATACTCCATGTATCACACTGCCTACTTGACCTTATCAGGAATGGCCGCCCTGGTCGGGGGGAAATGCTGTACTCTCAGTTTTACTGCAACGTCCTGTCGGAAAATGCCACACCAACAGTATGTGTGTGTGTTGGACTTGGTTTATGTGTGCGTGTGTGTACTTGCCATGGTGACAATACAGAAAACCATTGTAAAGTAAACACACATATGCAGTAGTCTATATGTATTCACTTAGCATATGCCTGCATGAAATCCTATACCGCCTCATCTAGCTGCAGCCACATGTTGAAATGATTTTATTAGATCATTGTTTGTAACATGCAATGCCAGAATCTCCTAATTAAGTTTGAAATCTATAATTTTGCCCAGTTTTATTTATATCGTGATAACATCATCGCTAAGAGAGACATTCTTTCTAACTGACAGCAGTCAGTTTTGCATTATGAAGAGTAAATGTATAAAGTTTCACACAGCTCTCTTTGCAGTTCCCACAATACATTTTGCTGTATAAGTGTATTTGAATTTTGTCCACCAAATCTAAGCCAGAAAAACCCAAATATATTTAAGAAGTGATCTTCACAAAATGTATTCTCAGTAATCCAAATTGACTTTGGAACTCCAAATATTTTCAGAATATAAATTGGGATTATAATTCCCTTGCAGGGTTACAGTTATGTTTATAATTAACTGTACAAGGTGCCAGACCCATAGAAAAACCACACAAACCTCAAGAAAATCCTGTCTGAATAAATTTTGGATACTTAAAAAAAATCATGAAGAGCCCTTGATCTTATCTTTGATATGCTTACATTTAAGGCTGAAACGGTCTGCCCAGACAAATCCATTACACAAACGTGAAAGCATATTTGAGTATAATATTACCCAAGTCTGCAGTCATGTCAGAAGCCCCGGCTTGCTATCAGTCCTTGTGTCTCTGGAGCTGTTTAAAGCTCGCTTGCTCTGTCTTTCCCCCTCAGCCTCATGCCACAAATGGCTTCCAGACTTTCACACATAGTAATGCTTCACTGTGTAAACAGGTGTAATTACAATGGATGCACAGACACACTTTTAACATCAATGTGTGCTGATGGGAAAAAGAGAGCAGAAAGAGGGAAAGTTTTTTTCCTCTTCCAGGCAGCAGAATGGATGAAAAGGATTTTGAGCTGGGTGGAAATGGAAGGACTGGCAGTGATGAGAAGTTAAGGAGGAAATTTTAAAGAGGATAATGTTGGTCTGTGTGTGAAAGCGTGTGTGTAGGCTTGATTAAGTGAATGAAAGAAGAAGAAAAAAAGGACACTTATTTTTCTCTATTTTACAAGCGTTTCCAAGGAAATAGTAGTTTATGTCAACTTGTCCGTAATTATTTTCTATCCCTGAGGTTTGTGAGGTTACTAACCCATCACCTCTTAATGGCAGGGTGTTACTAACCATTGGTCAGGCCTGCTCTCAGTGCACCTTACCTTTCTATTTTTCCCGTGCTTCAAATGGAAAGAAAACATGGAAACTTTGCTCAGCCCATTCAAAATTTTTTCTCTACCACTTCCCTTTTCTTTTGTAATCGAGTGGACAGAAATGGCATTATGCCTGTGCTGCATAAAAATGGTACAGGGTCCTTGTTTTATGTAAAGTTTAGAACAGTTTGGCCATCTTTGAGAAAACATTTGATTTATATACAAAGCACTAACAGCTCAAGAAACCTCAACCCAAATTATTCCAGACCATCTGAAGTGATTAGAGTACACACACACACACACACACACACACACACACACACACACACACACACACACACACACACACAAACAAACAAACAAACACACGCACACACACAAGCTCAAAGGGAAAATTGCTCAGATCTCTCACAGTCTTTCCCTTACATCACCACAGTGCTTGTCAATATGTGATTTTACACAGCAGATGTCAAAGTTTAATTCCAGTCATGACGTGTCCTGACATGCGGTAACATTCATCAGCTTTCTGTTCTTGTGTGTGTGTGTGTGTGTGTGTGTGTGTGTGTGTGTGTGTGTGTGTGTGTGTGTGTGTTTCATATCCTCATCTTACAGGATCATCTTGATCAGACTTAAAAAACTTAAAAGACAAATTTAATTCCTTCAGACAAATCTGGCCTTCAATTACATGCTTGTAGCAGTTTTTAAAATCAAAACTAAGTTTAGCTTCCCTCTTTATAATTAGATTTTATGAATAAATGTAGCTAAAATAAAATGCTGATCAAATGTGAGCAAAAGGCTTACTATAATTATTATTATTATTATAATTGTAAAACATTATGAATTAGATATAATTTATGAACATGTATTAAAGCAAGTTAAAATGGTTAATACTAAAATGTTGTGAATTTTCAAATTAAACTGCAAAAATAAAAAGTTGGCATATTTATGCCAGTTTGAACGTTTGCAAATTTATGCATTTGTCTGAATTTTAATTAAACACTGAATTTTGTTTAAAAACACCTTTGATATATAGATTTTCAGAATTTTACTGTTAATTAATTTACTCTAGCAATTGTTTATAGGTTTTAAAATGTATTGAATTGTATGTAATGAATTTTTGTTTGCAAGAAATTACAATTTTTAAACCAACTAGTCACATCTTTAAGGATTTTTTATTATTTAGGCCATGTTGGTTGTAATTATACAATAACATGATATACTATAATATCAACATGAAATATGAATAAGGTGCATTTATTAGTTTAATTTAAAGGAGACCTCTTTTTAGGGCTGACTAAGCTTTTCGATGGGGCTGGACCAAATTTTTTAAAATGTGTTTTGATTTTTTTTTTTCTTCTATTCTCGTGCTTTTTAAATGCAATTTTGTATTTTTGTTTGAATCAAAATTTAACAGTAAAAAGAAGTGAAAAAAACAAAACAAGTGACCTTCATGTTTTTATTTTATGATGCCACATGCCTGAATTCTTCTTGCCTGCAGCCTGGTGAGAACAAACTTAATGCCTGTTGACTCACAACCAAGGCGTCCTCACCATGCAGGATGTGGCATCAAATAAATGTATGACCTGATCTTTCTTCCCACGTGTCCCATGCAGATGTCAGCCCACTGGCATTTATTTGAATACAGAAGATTAATACCACAAATTCATCTCAGGTAATTTCCTATTTATAGGTACTGACAACACAGTGGGAAACAGGCCTAAATTACAGTTGTTAAAATTAAGTGTATGCTAATATAACCCACAGACAGGAACTATTAGTCCTCTTTTAGATTTACATAAAGGTGTTAATAGTCCATTTAAAAAATGTTCTTGGGTTAAGTAGGCCACCTGAATAACTATGCATTAACTTTAGGAGTATTTGCATAAGCGCTTTAGTGCGAATGTATGAATGTTTGCCTTCACTTATGCATGGTTTTAACGGCTTTTATTTATTAGCCCCGGTTCTTCTACACAGCCACCTCCTTTTAATTCCGCTTTGACTTTTAGGATTAATGTTGACCCTTCTCGTTCAACGTAGGCCGCTCCGGACAGACAGGTTCGTGGAACCGTCGGCGAAGCGACAGGAGAAAAGGGCCGTACGATTTGGACATTTCTGGTAGTTAGAGCAGTTTTCCGCTAAGGAATGAGGCACTTTTGTTTATTTTAAAGTGCGACAAATACAAAGAGTGACTTACAGACAGACGGACGGAGGTTGTGAACACAGTCCGTCAAGGTTAACAGACAGAGAAAGGCGGCCAGTGTTAGCTAAAACTAAAGCTACGATAATTTGCCAGTGAACACGGTGACTGAGGTAGGCGTCTTATGATTTTTTTTTTTCCCCCCCAGGTGGGGGTAATAATTTTATATTGTTTTGGAAGTGTAGACACGTAGGTTGCTGGCCGTTTTGAGCTGAAGGAGAGGCCACACAGAGGGGTTTTGGTGTGTTCCTCTGTTACACGGATACATTTGAATAAACAGAATAGCTCATTTTTAGGCCTATTTTTACAGCGCTCTGGCCACTACATTGTGTTTTTTAACAACAGGGCGTTTAGGATATTCACTCAGTCAGCCTCGCACATATGACAAAATGGTGTAATGGGTGAATTTGCACTAAGCCCTGTTTTTAGTCTCTGTTTTGTTGTTTATTACCACCAAAGTCTTGAATACAGCAGTTCCAGTTTTCTTTTTTTTTTCTTTTTTTTTTTTTATGGGTTTCCTTTGTCTTGTATTTTTGGCAGTTGCTGCTGCTCCTAGCCTGGCCTTGTTAATAAAAACCTGAGGTGGTTTTAATTTCTCTCCTGCTCTCAGTGTTGTACCCTGTCAGGGCAGGAGGGGAGATTGTCTTGCCCAGCCTGGCGGACAAAGGTCTTCGTTTTCTGAAAGACTGAGCATGGCACGCAGAGATAAGATGAGCGCTCACTCAAATTATTGCAGAGCAGATACCTACAGAGGCCAGTGGCAGAGGCCCGAGAAACTGCCTCCCTTCGTTCTGCCCCGAAGAACTCTGGGCAAACAGTCGAAACCTTCTCTAATGAGCTGAAGGAAATGTGGGTTTGAAAAACGTCAAAAAAAGGACATTAAATAGTAGGGTGCCACAAAGACTCATTTCTTGTCCAAAATCATAAAAGATCTTGCCTTAACTGCAAATTGTGCACAGACCTCAATGCCTGTGTTATGCTGTAGTGTATAATTTTGTATTTGGTCCAGCTTATGGTCATAGTAGGACAGGCATCAGATTTAAAGTAAATTTAAGAAGTTTTTTGTTTGTTTGTTTGTTTATTGAGGAATTACATGTTTCATACAAACAGTATTTGCTTAATTATAATAGGGATTAATTTGTAGTCTCATAATTGGTTTCGGTCAGCTTTTCATCCTCTTTTTAGAGTTATTAAGAGTCATGTTACTGAAAAAGGGCCGGAACTGCAAAGCAAATGTGTTGCTACTTTGAATGAACAAAGGAGAGGTTTGGATTTCCCAGTACTCTTGGTTATTATAATTTTGCCTGTCGGTTATTGTATGATGATATTACAGGAAGTGACATTATTAGTTGGCATATATCACTCCTTTTCTTTACGGCCCATTCATCAAAAAGTCTAGATCCGTTCAGTCTTTTCAAATAAGTGACAAACACACCTCCATCATTATTCTTCAAAAACAAAAGTAAACACACATTCTCTTTTATTCCCTCTCCTCATGCTCCATCTTCACTCATTCCCACGTTTTTCACATGTTCAGTGTGGCTCTGTGAGGCGGGCGTATGTAAGCATGAACAATCGGCACCCAGCCTGGCGGACAAAGGTCTTCGTTTTCTGAAAGACTGAGCATGGCACGCAGAGATAAGATGAGCGCTCACTCAAATTATTGCAGAGCAGATACCTACAGAGGCCAGTGGCAGAGGCCCGAGAAACTGCCTCCCTTCGTTCTGCCCCGAAGAACTCTGGGCAAACAGTCGAAACCTTCTCTAATGAGCTGAAGGAAATGTGGGTTTGAAAAACGTCAAAAAAAGGACATTAAATAGTAGGGTGCCACAAAGACTCATTTCTTGTCCAAAATCATAAAAGATCTTGCCTTAACTGCAAATTGTGCACAGACCTCAATGCCTGTGTTATGCTGTAGTGTATAATTTTGTATTTGGTCCAGCTTATGGTCATAGTAGGACAGGCATCAGATTTAAAGTAAATTTAAGAAGTTTTTTGTTTGTTTGTTTGTTTATTGAGGAATTACATGTTTCATACAAACAGTATTTGCTTAATTATAATAGGGATTAATTTGTAGTCTCATAATTGGTTTCGGTCAGCTTTTCATCCTCTTTTTAGAGTTATTAAGAGTCATGTTACTGAAAAAGGGCCGGAACTGCAAAGCAAATGTGTTGCTACTTTGAATGAACAAAGGAGAGGTTTGGATTTCCCAGTACTCTTGGTTATTATAATTTTGCCTGTCGGTTATTGTATGATGATATTACAGGAAGTGACATTATTAGTTGGCATATATCACTCCTTTTCTTTACGGCCCATTCATCAAAAAGTCTAGATCCGTTCAGTCTTTTCAAATAAGTGACAAACACACCTCCATCATTATTCTTCAAAAACAAAAGTAAACACACATTCTCTTTTATTCCCTCTCCTCATGCTCCATCTTCACTCATTCCCACGTTTTTCACATGTTCAGTGTGGCTCTGTGAGGCGGGCGTATGTAAGCATGAACAATCGGCACCCAGCCTGGCGCGGCCTGATCCAGATGGGGTCTGCCCCCCCAACACACACACACACACACACACACACACACACACACACACACACACACCTTCCACAGCGGTAGCAGTGACAAGCCAGTCAAACAGCTAGTTACCCACCTGGGTAGCCAACCAGTCATTCACCCAGCCAGTTATGTAGCCTTTCAGCCAACCTAACAGCCAGCCTGCCAGCCAGTCAGTGGACAAGCCAGTCATCCAGGCTGTAGCTCCTCTGTCAGACACTGACAGAGAGAGCAGGCCAGGCTAAATCTGATGGTCCTGGGAGCCAACCAGAGGACTCTGGCCTTTGTAGAGTGTTCACACAGACAGCCTGTCCCGTTGCACAGCAGGGGGCTTCATCCCACAATCAAATGGCCGGGCCCTCAACTTTGCCACATGACAAGTTAGCTTTTTGTGGCTTCCCACTGCTGAGATTCCAGTTTTGACAATTTCTCTATAATTCCTGGAATAATTAATGTAAATTGGGCAGCATTAATGAGCGAATGTGGTCTTTTTTGAATTTGGAGGAATGATATATAAATACACTTCTAATGATCAGAGCGGTCCGTACGTATTTCATTACAAGCCATTACAGCAAAATTATTTTTCTGATCAATACATCAGATTATATTGAATTGATCCTAGGTGAGAGTCTCTGTCTCACAAATATTTCTCCCATGGTGCACTGGGCACAGCTTGCCCCTCTGAGGTCATGTGGGTCAGCCAATGAGGACGAGACAACGTGCTTGCCAGGCCAGTTATACAGCCCTTTGCTCGCTCACTTTCTGTTGCTGTTCAGTCCAAATTATGTGTCATTGTGTCCTACATAATGCAACAAGATGAAAATACGGGCAATTTACTGACTGCAGTAGGAAACTATAATACGTTTCACTGTAACAAAGATGAGCATATCTGAATCTGAAAGCATTAGACTAAGCTTTGTGAATTACAGGGAGGCGGAATAGTCTGTTTTAGACAGTTTTCCATATCCGCTTTCCTTAGTAAACAGCTTAACATGTATAGGCTACTTACATGAAGCTGTCCACCACAGCATTTTCAGCTGTCATTGTTCACTGAATCCCGTCTCTCACTCACAAATGGAATTGCTCTCTAATTTGGTAACAGAAACTTTTAATGTGTTTCTGTGTCTGTGCTGTTGGGGGTATTAAAGTGGAGTAAAAAAGAGGGAAAGAAGGGGCCAGTTTGGATGTGAGAGTGCATTTTGAAACAGGAGAGCATGTTTTTGGATGGTATTTTTTGTCGAGGGGGGGCAACGGGCATTTTCTTCCCCCTCCTCTCTTTGTTTGTGTGGTAAATCCAGGAGCAGCTGCTGGTCTCAGGGTCTAGTGGGATTTTGGGCCTGTGTTTTCTCATGCCATCCCATGCCAAGGTGGTGTAACGCGAGCAGAGAGAGAGGGAGAGGGAGAGAAGGGGTGTTTCTGGAGGGGAAGGAGGGTGGGGGGATGCAGTTGGAGAGTGAGCTGGTTTGTTGGAAGTGCTGTGACCACGCTGGTGACGAAGGCAATGGGGGGGGGGGCTTTAGAAAGCGGGTGCTGTCTGGATTGGATGCATGTAAAATTAATATCCTCTGGACTTTGCCTTTGCACTAGATTGGAACTTGTCTATTTGGCTAATGACGTGCCTTCTGCCTGCACCACACACAATCCCCTTCTCTCCCCCTCCCTCCCCTTCCTCCCTCTCTCTCTTTCTCCCTCTGTCTCTCTCTCTCCCCCTCTCTCTCTCTCTCTCGCCACTACCAGCCCCCCCCCCCACCTCTTTGCTTCTCCCTCTGCCATCTCTCTCTTCCCTCCCTTTCAGCGCTGGGAGCGTGCGTATTGGCTGGGCTGTTTGAGACTCGGTGCCAAATAGGTGGGCCCTCTGCGTGTTGGCACAGACTCAGTCAATGGTTAGAGAAGGAAAGTGGAGAGGAAGAGAGAAAGAGAGAGACAGAGTTGGAGAGAAAGAGGGGGAAAAAAGAAGCTGCACTCGGGTTTGCCAGCGGTCGTGCACACTCTTCCAACATTGATTCGGTCCTCTTGTTTTTTTTTGTTTTTTTTTTCTTCTTCTTCTCCTCTGTGCGCACCCCCCTTGTCCAGCTCTCTCTCTCCCTCTCCGTGAGTCTTATGCAGATCCTACAGAATTGAACCAATAGCACGCGCCGCTTTGCCAAGCTTTTTTTTTGTTGTTTTTTCATCAAGATATTTTTTCTACATATTTTTGCAAACAGAGAAAGAGACTTGTTTAAGTTTTTGACAATTTTATTATTTTTACTGCGATATCTGTTTTATTTTGTTTGTGCACGGCCAGTCCTTTTTTAAAAAAAATCCTTTTAGACAGAGAGATTGCTGAACTTCTCTACACTCTCCTTCTGTTGTACTCTTGAACAGCACCTTTCCTGCAGCTCCTGCTACAGTACCTCCTGTGTTCCTGTGCTGGTATTACACTGCACCCCCTTGGCCTGTCTCCTCTTTCTCAGCTTCTCCCCCCTGCTGTTTTTGTTGGACAGTTTCTCAGCTTCTCTTTTTGCTTCACTTTTTTTCCTCAGTCTTTTGATTCCTATTATACGCAGAATTACTTCAGCACCTTTTGACTCAACAATCCAGTTTCTAAACTGGTGGTGCATTTTAAGTTTCTTTTCAATCGGCGGGTGAATTTATGATGAGAGAGCAAAATGGTAACTACCATGTTATTCTTGTTTTATTCCAATGTGTTTTGTGATGATGACTGTTACAAAAAAAAATTTGAGTGGAAATGCAGTGATGTTATTTATGGACAAATATTTTATGCTGTATCTTTTTAATGTAACTTTTTGCTTTCATTTCAATAATTAATTTTTGGTTTCTAAGTTCTCAAATTATTTCTGTGTTGTATGCATGACATATTATAGTTAATGTAGTCAATCTGTTTCATAAGTGCTACAATTTTGAACATTTTTCCAGATGTCGATATAAAATGTTTTTTCAATACAGTATTTTCTGAAATTAATACTGTTTTAGATGTAGTTTTGTAATGCCTAGAGGCAGGTCTGGCAATATTTTTATTCATAAATGACACATTTTAAAAAATATTTATTTCGGCAGGCACATCAATTTTTACACTAATATTATTCGGGGAAAAAAAGCTCACAGTAGATACTTAATTTTTCCTCATCTCTCACCTCAGTCTTTCAGTATTGTGTTGTTCAGTGTTTTGTAAAATGTGTCCTTCAGTGTGATGTGTCTGCGTTAGGTGTTAGGTGGAGAGTGTAAAGCATCTTTCCCTCTCCCTCTTTCTCTCTCTCTTTCTCTCTCTCTGTCTCTCTCACACTCTCTCTCTCTTTCCCGGCGCCTCTCGCTCATTCTCTCCCTCCGCTCACACAGAGCAGGCGCCGCTCCTCCATGCTGCGCGCCGGTGCTAACTGTCTCTCTTCTCTCTTCCCCTCCTCACCCCCACTCCCTCTCTCCCCATCCTTCTCTCCCCCATTCTCCCCTTCTCTCTCCACTGCCTCCTCCTGCTTCCCCCCCTCCTCTCTCTCCTCCACCCTTCCCCCATCCTCCTCCCTCATCCAGGATGAATTCCACCCCTTCATCGAGGCCCTGCTGCCCCATGTCCGCGCCTTTGCCTACACCTGGTTCAACCTGCAGGCCCGCAAGCGCAAGTACTTCAAGAAGCACGAGAAGCGCATGTCCAAGGAGGAAGAGCGTGCAGTGAAGGATGAACTGCTGGGGGAGAAACCAGAGATCAAGCAGAAGTGGGCCTCGCGCCTGCTGGCCAAGCTCCGTAAGGACATCCGGCCTGAGTTCCGTGAGGACTTTGTGCTCACCATCACGGGGAAAAAGCCCCCCTGCTGCGTGCTGTCCAACCCCGACCAGAAGGGCAAAATCCGTCGCATCGACTGCCTGCGCCAGGCCGACAAGGTGTGGCGCCTGGACCTGGTGATGGTCATCCTGTTCAAGGGCAGCCCCCTGGAGAGCACGGACGGGGAACGGCTGGTCAAGTCACCACAGTGCACCAACCCTGGCTTGTGCGTCCAGCCGCACCACATCGGAGTGTCCGTCAAGGAGCTTGACCTCTACCTGGCCTACTTCGTCCACACGCCAGGTATGTGGCCAACTGCATACTAGACACTAATAGGAAGGGATGCCAACACATAAACACTCCATGTATGTGCACATAGATGTGCACACATATTTGAATAATTATACGCATGTACACACACAGAAACAGCCTTCAATACTTGCTTGTGTGGCACGTAATTAAATAGAGAGGGAATGGCAGAAATACATAAAGACAAACCTAAGTGTATTAAGTTTCAGAAACGCAATTAAAAGGTGTTTAATATTTAGGAGAAAATCAAGATTCTAACTAAGCTATCTGATAAATATATATGAAAATTTTGAATTCGGAGAAGTTTTTATTTAACAAAGTTCAGTTAAATAAATAAAGCACAATTTACCTCTGAGAAAAAAAAAGTGAAAACCCATCTTGCTTTTGTTAAACATCCTCTGATTGCTGTTAACAAACAGCAAATAGTTGTGCTTTTTGACTTTTTCGTATTTTTACTTATTTTCTTATGGTTGGTGTCTGTTTACATAAAAACGTAGTATCAGCAATAATAAAAAGAATATGTAAATGTCCAGCAAGGGCATTCGGCCAGCGTGCTCCTGCAAGTACATGTTCGTTTTTCTGAGCAAAGCATTTGCGGCCTCATACAAGCATGTATTTTGCATTTTATATAGGAAGGAATTTGCATGCCTGTGTGTGTGAGTGTTTTTTATGAGATAATCATTGTTTATAAGATATTGTACTCAGTCTTTCAAAGTGGATGTGCCACGAGAAGGCCATTGTAGCCAGGGATCATCATTTGGCCACAGCCCAGATCATCGTGTGTGTGTGTGTGTGTGTGAGAGAGAGAGAAGCAGCAGAGCCGCTGGTCTCCTGCTCTCAGGCCGCAGGCTGCTGCCGCTTTCACCGTCTGCCTGAACGCTAGCACCACGTTGGACCTGGCTGCCAAACATACACAAAACGCCAGTGCTCACAGACAGCCAGTACTATTGCAGCCACCTTCACACCAATACGCACATATACAAACACAGCTAAAAAAAAAAAAAGATACATGCGGTAAAAGAAAAAAAAAAAACGACTGTCATCTTTGTAGCGCACTTTCACACGTAGAGCCAAGCACGGTTTTAGTCATGATTGCGTACACACGCCCACACAGCACACACACTCGGCCAAGGACTATCATAGATACAGTCTGATACAGCCAAACATTGTTGTATCTCAGCCACCATCATGGATACACACACTCACACCCGGCCAAACATCGCTGTAGCCTCCAGTGCGCGTACTCCAAACACACGGCCAAAACACTGGCTGTGTTGTAGTTTTTTCCCCACATTGCAAAAAAACACTGTCACAGCAACCACACACACACACACACATGAAAGGCATTTCACAGCCAAATCTTCCAAATACACACTACTTCACCATTGCTGGCTACGTATACAAACACATGCTCATGACCTAATATTATCTCAGCTGGAATTTTCTGGAAATTACAAACAGTGACTCAACCTGCTTCACACACACATGCACATATATATACAGCATACCCCAGTCACTGCCCAAATACACATACTCACTCTCTGCCTAGGCAGAACTCTTATGGTAGCTGCTAAAATGAGTGTAGCCAAATGCTATCACAGCCGCCCTTCCTCTCTCTCTCTCTCTCTCTCTCTCTCTCTTTCTCTCACACACACACAGACTCGGACTCTGACTCTGACTCTGATTCATACACACTCTCACAAAATCACAGTCCAGGCCAAACACCTCACATGGCTTGAGCCAAACCCTGGCAGCAGCTCCAGCTTCACTCTGTTGGTCTGCCTGTGACAGTGATAAACCGTAGGTAGCAGGCAGTCTTGATGTTGACCGAGGAAATCTGTCTTACTGTTTTAGCAGTAATTTTTTTTTTTTTAGATGAATTTGCTCTAAAATATAATTGATTTTATTTTTTCACTGACTTATAAGTGATTATATCTGAGACATTGCTGCAAAAAAAGGGTTTTTACTATGACTTATTGAAGATTCTGGGTCAGTGAGTTGTGTGTTGTGATTTAATAACATTTAACATTTAGCATTGTTGAAAGCATTATTTTTCTAGTAAATTATACTCTGACTGTAAAAATTATAGTTTTTTTTTTTTTTAATGTTGGCTCAGGATATGTGTTCAGGACAAATTGTGTTAGTAAATTAAATAATACTCTTAGAAAGATGTTACCTTACCTTTGCATTTTTAGTTTTGGAAAAAATTATCGTGATAGTATTTGCTATTTTAATCTGTATAATTAGTGCATTTTTTTTCCTGAGTATCTTTTGACCTACCAAATTTTCAAAATGTATTGAGAAGACGAAAATGGTTTTCCTATCATGCTGGATCAAGGTACAAGTCCACTTAACTGCAGTAAATATTTTATTTGTGGTATTATACTACATGTACTACTAATCACTGATTTAAAGGTTTAAACAGCGAGTGATGGTCACTACAGGAAATTATGTTTGACAATTGCTTTTATGCAATTGAGGGAAGATTGCATAGTAAAAAGTGAAAATATATCGTATTTTTAGTTTTATATATATTCTAAAACTAGACACATACACACTTTAAACGTATCATGACAAATTTTCTTTTATCTCTTCTGATGTGGTTAGCTGTCCAGTTTTTGGTTAGTGGCTGTGCACTCGTTGCTACAGTACTTTGGTTTACAGCAGTACAGTAAAGGACATGGCTGCTTGGAGGGGCTGCCCAGTGCACTGGCCATTCATAATGTGGCCTTAACTGTTTGCTTTCTGTTATCTTATCTGGCTATTACAGTGTGCCTCGGTACTTTTATCTGCCTCCAAAAAGCCTGTGTTCAGTTTAAGTCCTGGTTGAAGAGACTCTTTGGGGTCTACAGACAGACGGAGATGGTAAGAGAGAGTGACAAAAGGGCAAACCACTGTCTGCAAACCTATCGTCATAAGGTCGCCACTGTTACTACACTTGGCTCTCATTTACGTTTAAGTTGTAAATGCATAATCGTGAGCAAACAGACATGAAGGCCTGAATTTATCTCATACAGTGATGTGCGGTTGTGTTTTTGCCGCAGTTGCACAATGAATGACAAGATGTGCTCATTGTTTGTTTTTGTTTGGTTTGCGTTTTGTCAGTCTTTAGCATCTCTGTCTTCCTCGCTCCTCTTTGATCCCGTGCACACTTTTGTTTTGTCTCCTTAAACATCGCCCTCATTGTTGCTCTCACAGAGGTAAAGCCTCTGCTGATCTCTTTTGTTTATATTGTAGGAGACAGAGAGAGAGAGAGAGAGAGAGAGAGAGAAGCGAGCGCGGGTTGGAAAGGAGAAGAGGCTACGATAGTGATTGTTCTGTTTGGCAGCACCCGATCCCCGTTGGTGTGGGAAGAAGAGAAAGACGTCTTGTGTTTTGTTTATGACAGAGTGGCAAAAGCTGCCACGGGGAATCTCTGGGCTTGCCGTCAGGCTTTCTCAGGCTGTTCTGCAGCCAGACAGCCTTTGAGATCCTCTCTGTTACGGAGCATAACACACCGCAGCCGTAACAGAACAAACCACACGGCCACAATACACAACCTTCTCCCCCTGTTTCTCAGGCACCTCAGAAAAAGAACAACAAAATAGACAGAGCAACGTATCTTTGAACCTTGTAACTGAAATACTGGCAGAGAATAGAGGAGAGGGGAAGAGTAGCTGTGGAGCAGTACACAGAGTAGTGCATTATTTTTAGTGTTTTATTAAGAGTGAATGACTGGTATTATAATGGAGATAGTGATCTCTTGGCCCGGAAGTGCCAAAGGTCTGCCAGAGAACCACAAACTGGCAAAGTCCCTTTGATAACCCATGAATGGAGTGTGTTGGATAGGCTTAGTTCACAGTACTAGTTTAGATGTAATTCTCACCTCTGTTGGTCTGACTACTGCATAGATGGGCCGACTTGTACACCATCAGAGTAGAAATCATTTAGCTGCTTCTCATAGTGTTCAGTGGACTATTTTTCTTTTATAATCTTTGTGCTGTTTTAGCTTAAACTCAGCACATTTTTGATTTATTCAAGGTTGGAAAAATAGAAGACTAAAAAAAAGACACTTTTCTCAGGTCCAAAGTTAGCTCAGTGCACTTAGTCATACTTTGGATCTCATTCTTACTGCTTTTTATTTTTATTTTTTCTTTTGTACACCATAAGTGTGATCATGAAAAGATGTTTCAAATGTGTTTCCAATCAAAAGTGCAGTACAGGAAATTTGCAGTCACTCCGAGGGAGGTGTGAAATGTGCTCACCGTGCCATTTCTGCCATGACCGCTCCTCACTCAACGCTCTACGGTGCCAGATCCCGCCTCCTTCTTGCTATAGCAGTAGTCAGGCCTTGGACGACGCTGTGAGAAAGCCCAGAGAAACCCTAGTACTGTGGCCAGCCCCCCCCCCCCCCCGGCAAACTCACTGACCACAGGAAGGATTCACAAATAAAAACCCCACTTGTGTTCATCACTGAGGAAAACTCCCTGACTTTCCTGGATTTATGGGGGGAAAAAGGGCAGAAATGTGGTTGTGTGGGGGGGCTAGGAATAAGAGAGGGAGAGTGCAACAGAGAAAAAGAGAAGCATCCTGACAGTCATAGCTAATATGATGAATGGCTCGTGACGTGTTAAAAGTTGACGGGGTACTCTGATGGATTCCACAGGTTCCCACTGCTCCGCGGCTCAGTATTTTTTTTTTTTTTTTTCCCTGTGAAAATAATCTGTTGTTAATTACTTCCTGGATCTCTTCTCTGGCTCCCATGACATCACAAGGGCTGGGTGCACTGTCCTTGTGTGTAAGTGTTTTTGTTTGTGTCTGTGTGTGTGCACAGCTTAGGATGACCCTCAGCAGTGAAGTGAGCATTGAGTTTTGATTAAATGAAATCTCGACACTGAGGGAGTCGGTCAGGTCTGAGGCTTTTGTATTGTGTGTGGTGGGAACGGGGCCCACGACGGCTAAGAAAAGCTCTCCACATGCAGAGCGGCTTTGGCATCAGTAAACGTTCGCTATTGCTCTCATTTAGACGGGTCTGCATCTTCTTCTGCGTGTCTCCGACTTTCTGTCTGGCATCAGGGGCAGGTTTGGGGTGGCTACATATTGAATCTGAAGGGTTAAGATACAGGGAGAGCCCCGTCACATTAGAGAGACATAGTGAGCGGGAGTGTTCTCACCCTATTCTTGGCTTTGAAAAAAAGTGTGTGTATTTGGATAGCTAATGGTATCGGACTAGCCAGAGCCCTGTTGTGTGCTCATTCACTCCAAAACATTCGTACACACACACACACACACACACACACACACACACAGAGAGAGAACAAACATTGGGGTGTCACAGACGTAAATAGATTGATCCAAAACTGCAGGGTCTGCATTTATCACGTGAGACCATCATGACAGAAGCAGACTCGAGGTAAAATTAAAAAAAAAAAAAAAAAAAAAAAAGAACACGAGAAAGGCAAGTCAAAGACAATGTTGTTATGTTTGGTCTCCCATTAAATTGACCAGTGAAAACTGGCATGCTCTATAGTATGGTGCCTTTGTCCTAGAAACAGCTCCCTGCTTTTTTGGTTTTTACATAGCGATCATAAGCCTCAGTTTATTTGGCTGTGCCTGACTCGGGAGAAAGTTAAACCCCTGAACATTTCTGGTCTTCCCGCATTTGTTCCCTTTTGTGTGAAGAGTTTCAGTGTTGGGAGATATGCAGTAAATAGATTATTCCAGTGAAATCGGGAGACCCTCATTGTGGTGGGACAGACAAATGAGACAGTTTGTGCTATTTGGCTCTTTTATCAGTTTTTCTCCTATTCCCTCTGTCTTTTTGAATGAAGTCAGCTGTCAGATTTTTTTCTGTTTCCCCTCAGCTGAAGTCCTCCATTGTAAAGGCAGCACAGGTAGAAGAGCAGAGGAATTGATATAGATATTTTTGAGCTTTGTATTCTGCAGAAGTTGCAGTGTCAAATTAACTATTAAACTTTTTTTTTTCATAACTAATGGTGCATACCGTTTTTCCTTTGTGGTATTCCACTTTTATACAGCATTTATCATTTTGAATTTCAGCTACCTTGTTTGTGTAGTAATTTCAATTTCCACAAAATGATGGTTGTATTATTCACTGTCAAATTTAAAGTTTCCAGATGCTTTTTTTAATCTAGAAGTAAGGCCAGATATAATGTGTTAATATTAATTTGTAGATATAAATTATGGAAAACAAAATACATTTATCTTTTTTGTTATTAAAAAAAAATGATAACTGATAATGGTTACTATTTTTCTGTTATTATATTTATCTTTACGGAATGGTATCTAGATAACTGCTTACCAATTTTTTTCACTTTGTCCGAAGGGAAAAAATTGCATTTTCACACACTGCTGAACTCACTATAATACCTACTGTCGAGATTTAATTACACATTAAAACACATTAACGATTGTCATATAAAAATGGGTGTAGGCTAAGCTAAGCACGCAGTGATTAAAAAGTGTATTTTTTATTTGAGCTGAGTGTGCTTTTTTTTACATTTTTTTATTTGGGGAAAAAAAAAACCCAGGGACCAAGAAAAAGGGAGAAAGAAGGGGAGAGAAAGGAGAATAAGAAAAGAAAAGAAAAGAAAGAGGTTATTGAGAAAAGAGAGAGTCAGAAGCAGCGAGGGGGTGGTATTGTCTGTATTAATACTGTGTCTTCCCAGTGCCGGGTCTCTTTTCAGGCTTTTGTAGCAGCGCCAACCATGAAATGTGTCTGTCCCCAAAAACCATATACCCACTCAGGAGGGTTTCCCAACCTCAGAGAGACAGAGAAAGGGAGGAAAAGGAGCAGGAGAAAGAGTGCAGTGGCCAATACTCGCTATCAGGCAGGCCAGCCAGAAAGGAGGGAGAGCCAGGGAACATGGCTTATTCACCGGGCTGCACTCACATCGAGGCCCTGGCATCAGCCGCTTAGTCTGGCTAACACCGCTATTCAACACCACACAGCCACAGCCACAGTCATGCTAGAATGAGAGTAACAATACTACATTTTAAATCCAAAGCATCCATGCTTTTCCTTTTGTTTTTTTTTTAATTCAGATGTTTCCCTATATTTTTACTATAAGAAGTGGCTTTACTGAGTTTTTGCAGCTGACTAAAAAGTTATGTCGATTCTGATTTAGAAATAAATAAATATATATAACCTCTGTTTCATTTTATTTTGCACATTTCTCAATAAAGAAATTATTATGTGGGTGAGTTTAACCCAGCAAAGGAGTTTGATATTCAGAAAGTGAGTGTGAGAGGAGTTGTGTCGGCGGCCGTTTTTGGCACGATGCTATCTCTCTGTATGGGAGACGCCAAATTTTCATACACAGCTCCTGCCAACCTCCTCCCTCTGATTCTCGCTTTCTTCTCTTTTCTTTCTTTCACTTGTTCCCCTTTTCTTTTATTCCTCTTTAGGGTTCAAATGAATGCCCTCCCCTAGCCTCATTAGCACCCTGGACTCCTGTTTGCAGCTACAGAAAAATTTATAATAACTTGTAAGCACAAACATTTTAGCGCTCAATAGGACCATTATCCTTTTTTTTTCATGAAAGCAGGCCATGACTGAGTTTTTTTTTTTTTTTTTTTTTTAAATTCTCCGATGCTACTTTCATTTAGTATGCAAAGATGTTTTGCCATCAGCAATTCGGTTGATATATCTTTTAAAAAGACTGATTTCTGCCTTTTTAATGGTATCTTTACATTTCGTATTCAAAAACTGAGTGCTTTTTAATTTTTTGAGATGAAAAATTTTCAGTATAAGCATTTTATAATGGGTAAGGCTTGATTGGAGTTTAGTTTCTCTTTTGTTTTCCATAAATTTGTTGCTTTCACATTATGAGATTTTCAGAACAATTCATTTGACCACTGATTAAGTTTGGTCACTTATTTCTTTGTGTTAAAACATTTCACATCATACATGGATTTTTGTCAGGTGACTGCGCATGTCCGTTTTTCAGTTAAAAACATTTTAGCTCTAATTTTGCCCATTATGTCCCAAAAGAGGGCAAACCAATGCAATTAGAGACATAAGTATTTGTATTGGTATATTTTTTTCAACATAAACATGTCTTTTGAAAGAGATACGTATCTACACACTACAAAATAAATAAAATGATTAGGTTACGGTATAGAATGGCTAACTGTAGCTTATATAGCTTGTATACAGCTTTGTATACAATCTCGAGGTTCCACAATTTTGCCGTCTACTGACCAAATTCCAATGTATTTCCAAACATGGCTTTTTAGATTGCTCGAAGTGCAAATTACTCTCTCAACGGCTGAGTTGGGTTGTGACCTTTCTGCCATCATTACCACATGGTTGTTGTTGAATTATTCGCTAGTTTCATCTTATCCCCAGCTTGGACTCCTGTCCGTCATGCAGTGCATTCAGTGCAGCGCCCCAGGCCCACACGAGAAAAAAAAAAAGCAGCTTTTTTTTTTTTCACAATTAGATTTTAATTTTAACAGTCGAATGTCTGTTTTTTTTTTTTTTTACAATTTGATTATAAAATGGAATGTAGAATATTCGTTGACAGCCCTATCTCCTTGAAAGACAACCTTCATGAGAGCATCGTTTGGTGTTGGTTACACCATGAGAAGAAGAGCAGTTTAGAGAATACAGAAAGTGGGGTGGGGGGCGAATGAGTGAGCTAGCTGAGAAGCACAACAGAATGCAGAGAATCAAATTTGGCATGCGTCTGTGTAAGCGAGTAAGCTTCAAATCAGTTTGGACACAGATCTAGGACACTAGACGGAGAGAAGAAAGCAGGATGAAACGGGATAGGGAACGACATGGGATTGAGAGGGGGATAGTGTGTATATGTGTATGTGTGTTTAGCGGATGGAGGGTGTAGTTAAGTAGAGGATGAGATGGAGGGGGTAGGTGGGATAGGTTGAGGGGCTGAGGAGGATGGGGGGGGGGGGGGGGGGGTTTGGTGGAGTGTCCCTCAATAACGACTTGAAAAACAGGCCGGTAAATAAATGGAGTGGCAGTAAACAACGCTCGGCGATTCATCAAAAGACTCCATTCATCTGTGAACAGGAGAGTCTCTCTTTTCTCTGAGGAGACAGAGAAAGGAACCCACTGACGCTGACGAGAGGACGGCGCTTGTTTAGATAACAGGATGAGTTTGGAGTGGAATGGTTTGGAGGGGGTGCAGAGCAGGTGGGAGGTGGACACAGTCTTAACAAGTGGGGTAAGGTGGGGGTAGAGATAGTGTGTTTTTGTTTGTTCTTTCTCACCAGCGTGGATTCAGGGAAGGATTGTGTTTTCGGAGTTAGAATTGCAGGATAGTCCGATGACAGTATGTGTTTGTGTGTTTAGTACAAAGCGGTGTAGGGGGTGGTGTGCTCTTGGCAAGGCTTATGTGCCTGTATGCGCAGGCGTGCATGTGTGTGAGAGTGCATATGTGCATATGTCTCTGTTTGCTCATTATACATGGTTATTTTTTCCAGACTGAGAGCCATGCTCTATTTTGCATGATTTACAGTCCTATGACCCAAGCAGCAGGTCTTTATTCGGGCGACTGAGAGTTTGGGAGGAGCAGAGTCTCGGGGTCTCAGGGACACTGCGGTAAACTGGCCACAGCAAGGTGGTGTGCATTGCTCTCTGCTTCAGCTGTTCATAATTCAGCTCGTCAGCCTGTTGGCCATGGCAGCCAAGTGTAAACTAAGTGCTAAAAAGTCCTTTTGCACATTTCCGTCATGCAAACTTTTTAATTAAGAAGAGATGAAATAATGAATATAGAGATCAAGGTTAAGTCACCTCCAACCACTTAGTGAATTATAACTGACGGAGAAGCCAAGTGCTACCTTTCAAAACCTTTAATTTAGCTTATATTTAATTGTGCCACACTTTAGTGTGAATGTTAACAATTCTTACTCCTTTTTAACTTGCCTCTACTCGTTTGAGTGCACATCTTGTTCATAGAAGTGGCCTTGCACAGGAAGATATGAGATGTGCATCAGTCACTTTAACTCAACTAATCTGACAGTTGCAACTTCAGAGTAGTAGAAGACATAATTCATCCTTTCTTTTCATTCATGTAGCCAAGAGCCTCTTTTAAAAGCCCTTTGTCTAGGTTATCAGAAGCATCCAGCATGCACTCTCTCTCAATTTCTCTGTTGCTGGCTGTCATTTATAGGTTTTCAGTGATGTTATTTTAATGTCCTTGCATTAATAGATATTTATCGAAACAGGCCTTTTTTGTTTGACTTCTTTAGAACCACGGGATTGATTTTAAGGTTGCCATAGCAGTCAGGAACCCCCCTTTTCTTCTCTCTAGCCTCTGTCTTGCCACCCCAAAGTCCCCCTCCCCAGCCCACCGCCTGTTCTCCTCACGTTTATTGGACCCAAATTCGGCTGGCTCCATGGCAACCAAGGCTCCCAGGGAACCTTGCCTGGGTAGAATCCAAGGTGCCTCCAGGGTGGCACTGGCTGGCGTTGTCACCGTCAACGGGCTGTCGCCGCGGCAGGTTGCTAAGACAAGGCCAGCCTGGCTCTGGCATGCCACAGCCGCGGTGGGAGTGCTAGCTTGCTAACCTCCGTTAACTAACTACCAGCTAACATGACCTGCCATATCCGGTGACATTAGCCACCGCTTCCACCGCTGCAGGCCTCAGAGACAGCAGCACGGGAAAGCAGGGGAAGCATTTCACCAGTATGCATATTGATGTGGCATGGCTGGGTGCCCATTGCTGCCTCCCACATGAGAGAAAGCAAGAGAGAGAGCGAAACGAGAGAACGAGAGGGAGCAATACAGCATAGAGATGCATTTTCAATGTATAATATATGAACATATACGTTTTTTGAACAATGCCTTTCTCCTGTGGTGTATAAATATTCAGCTGCACATATTTGGCTCTGTGTGTCTTGCCGAAACATGCATGATATTTAAATGCATGATTATGATGTGGACAGCACTGTACATCTGTTGAGGCAATATGGTTTTATGACTGATGCTGAAAAGCATCAGTAGACCAACAATGTGAATGAGAGATGAAATTTATTCATGAGGGGGTTATTGTTTCCCTGTATTTTCCTACGGATGCTTTTTTTCTCCACAAAGTGTGTGTGTGTGTGAGTGCATGGCTTCCTGTGTGTCAGTGAATGTATGGTCATCTGCTTCACTCTGTTTAATTGGAAACAAAACAGACAGGTTACACACATACTACTCATACTTAATTTGATGTTTTTGCTAGTGTGATCCAGATTGTATGCTAAATAGAAAGGACACATTGGCCTGTTTGTATTTATTTGCACTTCCCCCAGATACTGTAGAAATCCTGCAACACTTTCGGTAGTACATGGATTGGAACCTGGTGCTTCCATCCTCCCCTCCACACACACACACACACACACACACACACACACACACACACGTTCGGATTTGTGTGTCCAGAAGTCACCAACCTATCTGCATGGGTTTCTGTGGTAACAACGTAGGCGTAGCTATGCTGGTGACACGGCTTTCCAACGTGGAAAAATGAGAAATGGAGGTCCATTATCTCACCCTCCAAACAATCGCACTTTCAAGTTGCAGTGCAGAACTCCTGCTTTGTAGTCTTCCATAGCATCAAAAACATATACTCTGGGATAGCACTCTCATTGTAGCAGCATGGATTCTGCTTACTCCGTCACTCTTGATTTGACGTCGTCATTGTGTGTTTAGTTGCGAGTGACGCAAAAGAAACTTTGAAATCCGATTTCAGCGGTCAGAGCGTCCAGACTGAGACACATCTGTAGAAATCTAACGAAATCACGTTTCAGACCACCTCCAAATGTGGTTTGGATCCGATTTGCAAAAAACACATTTCATGTGGTTTTTTTCTGTCCAGGCTTTCTTAAATCAGTCCGGATATGCAAAAAAAACGGATTTGGGCTGGCAGCCTGAACAAGGCGTTAGAGCATCTTCACACTATGTCTTTTGAGTTTCCTCTGCCCTGGCAGTTGAGTTTGCCAAAAATATCAGCACTTGGGAGAAAGCTCTACCTAGTGTCTATATTTAGGCAGAGCAGAGTGCTTTTCATAGTCTTTAGCGCACATAATCTGGGGCCCAGCCCTTTTGTGTGAGACACCAATAGAGAGTTGACATTATGGTCATAGGTAGGTAGCAGGCTGCCATGGTTCAGCAGGCATTGTTTTCCAATGCAAACTAAAAAACACAAGTTATGAGATCCTAAAAGTGGTTCTTGACATTAAGAGTGTAATGAGAGAAATTGCATGTGACTCAGTTTTTCATATTATCGTCACAAAATGCATTTAAGGCAGCACTCTTTCCCCAGCCGACAGAGACTCTGACTCTGTGGTGTAGCCTGACTAAAAGTCTGCTGCTCCCTGTACAGTGCATTCCAGATCTTAACTGCACAGAGGGTGGGTAGGGCAACACATTGACTCTGCAGGGAAGGAATGGATATCTCATCACCCTGCTTTCTTAAACTATGAGTCAGTATCCGTAATTGGTCACGGGCCAATCACTGCTACAGTAGGTTTCCACTTGATTAAACTAGCAGTTTAAAATTTGCCTGAGCTTGGGTTCAGATTGACAAGGAAGTTTGTAAAGGGATTTATGGACAGTTTAGTCAGAACTTGGTAATGTGAATGTCTCCAAGTTTGGTCTCATCCATTTTAACCACTCCTTTGACTTTGTATTTTTTTCCCCTCTTTGTGAGGACAAAGTCAGTGTTTCTTCCTCAACCCTAAGTGAGTTCAGCCTGTGGCAGGGAAACAGTGGATTCGTCATGCGAGGTGTGTAAGGAGATATGGTGTGTGATCCATGACGGTGCTGGCGGCTGTGTGCATGCTCAGCGCTTCCAGCTAGTGTAAAGAGGCCAGAGGTAGAAAGTTGAGCAGAGGGAGAAAAGTTTGAGACTACATCATTTTAGACTGGATAAACAGGAGATGGAGTATTATTAAGTTGCTCCATTTTTGTTTGTTTCTCTTTTTTTCTCTAATCTCTCTCTGTGTTCCTCCTGACCTAAAATTAAGGGTTAGATTGAGGATAGTGACGGACTAATGAGCCCCCTTTCCTGCAATTACCCTTCTTTCTCCTATTCTCTCTGCCCCTCTCTGTTTCCCTCTCAAGTTCTCTGCTTAGCTTTGTCTGTTCATCTTGTTCATTTTCTCTTTCAGCCTAATCATTCTGTTTCCCCTCTCTCCCCCTTTCTTCTGTTTCTTAGTTTTTTACTGTCACCCTCTTTGAGAGTAGTGGTAAATCAAGGTGACACTTCATCTTTAAAAGCAACATGATGGTCAATTAAAGAAATCTGGTCCTTATTTGTGGTAGATTGCTATCTTAGATGTTGGATGGAAACGCTGCTTGTTAATAAAGAAAAAATGCAGAGTTGTGCTCCTTTTCGCTTTGTTCCTTCCATTGTTTTCATTTGATTGGGATTTTATTGTGGTTTTTCTCTATAGTTGGGTTTAAAATAGTTTTCCTTTTTCTTTGTTTTTTTTCTTTTGAATGCTATCTGAATCAGAGTTTCTCAGAATCAAGAGTACATCTTTTATTATATGTAATGAGGTTTGGAAAGTGTATTTTACTCCATACTGTACATGTATGAGTCTTGGTTATTGGTTTATTGGCAGTGAATCCTGGTATACAGGCTAATTCTTTGTTTCCACTCACTCACTTTGTGGTCTAAACTGTTTCTTGAACACAGAGGAACTTTTGTGTATATGTATTAGTGTGTTTAACTGGAGGTGTGCATGAAAAAAACATGATTTCTTTTCCTTTCATGGTGTCTGGCTGCTGTTTGTGTTTAGTTTGGTTGCTAGCCTGCTGTGTCTTCCTCCCCACTGCGCGCTGGACATGAAGTGGAGCAGAACTGTCAAGGGCTCGGTTGCCCTTGATGCTTTTTATTTCTTTGGCAGAACGTATTCGTACAGAATGAAAACCCCCACCCCTTGCTGTTACAGCCTCGTCAGGAAAACGGGAGGATATAGATAGGTCTGTTAGTGCAATGAGTATAAAGCTTCATGGAGACTATTTTAGCAAAGTGAGATTATTACATTAAAATTTGTTTTTAGTCGTATTTGTTAACCTATATTTTTAAGCATTTTTGTCCTTCTGTGTGTTTAACATCATATTAAAATGTGATTTTTTTTTTTTTTTTTTTTTTAATTTATTTATTTTTTTCATAAAAACTGAATGACATTTTACTGTCAAGGCTTGGTCCAAGCTTTCAACTGCATTGGCACCGGGGGTTTGAAAAACAACAGGGTGGCTTAGTTAGTCAGGTAAAAGCCCTGTTGGGCAGCAAGTACCCAACCTCTATCAGTGGCCTTGAACAAGACACTGAATCCCTACTAGCTCCGGAGGTGCTACCTGTAACCAACCCTGACCCCTGACCCCCCCTGAGCGTGGCAAATAGAGTAAAGAATTTTTACAGGGGATCAATGAGGCATCACATTATTAGTAAGTCCTAGGATAGCTCCATGCTCTTTGGATGGTAAATGCCTTGCACAGGTGCTAATGGGATGCTCCCTCCTAGCCTACCGCCAACTGCCTCATATCCTATCTCCTAGTCTTGTGCCAAGTAAAAGTCACTCTGGATGCTAAATCCTTGCCTAGTGCACAGTGCTAACAAGTCCCAATCTAGGCTGATCCCTATTAATACAGTGGGTCATGATCAGCCTAAAAAGTAGCATACAGCTGCCCCTCAGTGTGGCTTGGTGTTGTTGCGGGGTCAGGCCAACAACAGCCTGAGAGAGAGCAGGATGAGGAAGAAGATGAATGAGTTGCTGAGTTGCTGACTGTATGTGACACATGTGTGGCTGTTGTTGATTAAAAGTTGTTTTTGTAATTGCGGGGCTTAAAATGCCAGGTGGCGGATATGTCCTCCTAATCCCCTATCTAATTTCGAGGTCCAGGGGTGAAGCTCTTAATCCGAAACACACACACACATACGCTCACTCATAGTCTCACACACATACACATATGCAGTTACACACATCCACCCAAAAACACACATATGCTGCTACACATGTTCTCATTTCTCTCTGTTAATCATATGCTCACAAGGTTTTGAAATTCCCAGAAAACTGTTCACTTATTTGCAAATGCCTCAAACATTGTATCGTACATAAAACTGTGCATAGAAGTATGGCAATACGTGCACTACACACTCCTACATAAACATATGTAACTTCACGAGTTTGACCTTACCCAGCAGATGCACTTTTATCTGTTTGTTTTTCTTGATGGACTAAGCATCTGTGTGCGGTCTTATGGCTGTTTTTGTGTAGGATAGCTTTAATTGATGATGCATGCTGTCCTCATGTCTTACACCTCTGTACACACACAAACAAACATGTCCCACATTTTTTCATGTAAATCCATGTCATTCTTTCCCTCTCTTTTGCTTTGTCTTTCTCTCTCCTGTGTTTATTTTTATGACTTCAGTGGTTTACTGGGGTTGTTGCTGCACACTCAGGCCATATACAGGTACACTTGAGATAGAGGAAAGTGTCAAAGAGACAGGGAGATAAGAGGGTTGACTGGTTGCTCCACCCTTTACCTCAGTTCACCCTTGCTCGGCTCCTCTCTACTGTATGTGGGTCAACCACATAGTGCACACAGTAGATAGCTACAGTATAACGTGGGGAGGCCTCATTTGGGAGGGAAGATGGGGGTGTTACCGTCTGCAGTAGTCTTTCTTTTCTGCTTCTCTTGAACTTAAGCACGCTCTATCTGAAATATTTTCACTGCACAAAAAATCCCCATAGTCTTTCTTTGAGTTTGTATGTTTTTGACTTTTTTTTCCGTTTAACTTTATAATGGCTTTCATGTTTTACTCAGGGTATTCTCAGGGTATCTGTTAGTCCTTTATTGGCTGAAGTTATATAAATGTACAGCCTTAAAAAGAATTTGATCATCATTCTTTTTACCATGCAGTGACAGGCTTTTTCGGGCCTCCAAAACCTGTTGATAGCTTTCTTTTTCTTACTTTATTCATAATTTAAACTTCACCAGCTTTTCTCCACTGGTCTCCCTCTTTCTCTTTTCTTTGTCTTTCTCTCAGCCTTCTGCCTCTCAGTGGCAGGTGTGGCGGCCATGTGTTTTAAGTATGTGTAGTAGTTAACAGCCCAAGCTAAGAGGGGGAGGTAAGAGGGAGGCAATCAGGGAGGGAGGGAGGAAGGGAGGAGGTACCGCCTTGCCTGGGCGTAGGGTCATCTCAGGTGAAGTGTCTCTCTGGGCATGTGGGCATGGCCTCGAAGAGAAGAGGGAGGGGTCAGAGGAGGAGTCTGCTGACACATAACAAGATGGATAGAAAGTTTGTTATAGGAGGAGAGATCAGGAAAACAGTCATAACCGATATTCATGTATTCTTAGTACAAAGTCTGCCAAATGAAGTCCAGATTAAATACTTTAACATATGCAGTTATATTCTTTAGCTCATGTGTATGAACTTTACATAGGCTGGAATTTAAAGTCTTGAGAAAGAAGTAAAGAGGCTTGGAGACAGGGGAATTGCTCCTTCTGGCCTCTGGCTGTGCAGTGGATGCAGAAGGAGCTCCTAATAAAGGAAAAATATGCATCTGAGTGACACATAGAGTGACCGGGACAGTCTGAAATGTTGTGAATTCTCGGTGACAGCAGTGAGATGTGTGTTCAAACTTGGAGCACTGAGAAAGGTGCCTCGTCAGGGGACCTCTGTCAGAAAAAAGGAGAGCGTTGAGGAGAAACTTTCAGAGAGAAGGAAGGAGGGAAAATAAACCAAGGGTTGGGGGAGGGGTGGGGGGTGTTGGGTGGTGGGGTGGATGACAGATGATTTCCCAAGTTTAGATATGAAAAGAGGGCGGAGTGAAAGATAGAGAGGAAGGGAGGGAAAGAGAGAAACAGAGAAGTGGCGAGGTGGCAAGTGAGAAAGAAAGAGAGAGTCTGCAGAGAGAGGAGGAACGTAAGAGAGAGAGAGCTTCTCTGCAGGGCGGGTTTCCTGAGGTCACAGTACTGAATATCACAGAGGAATGTGGAATGCTGAATTGCTGCCAAGGCAAACACACCGGCCGCACCACCGCCGCCCCCAATGGCTGTAAAGGGCTGCTTTATATACACACAAAGACATACAAGCATGCAGTCATATATGTGCATGAGCATATATACCCAATGCACACTGAGACTGGATATATACTGCACAGCCCACAGATACACATACTTGTAGAATCCTCCATGGTGTCAGCACTTGCAGACGAAGTAATTTTCTGTAACTGTAGCTGACGGCACAGAACTATGGTGATCAGAGGCCAACTTTAGGTATCATTTAACTGCAGTTCTCTGATTACTCAACTGGGATATTCTTGTTCTCAAATGAGTGTTATTCAGAAATGTTTCCATTTTGTATGTGTGTGTGTGTGTGTGTGTGTGTGTGTGTGTGTGTGTGTGGTTGTGTGCGTGTGCGTGTGTGTGTGTGTGCGTGTGGGTGTGTGTGTATAGAAGGAATATTATAATGGACCGGGACAGCATAGCTGAAATGCAGGGAGCTGTAAGTTATTACAGCTGTGACACACACACACAGAAAATACACGCGCATGTGCATTTATACACAGAGTGAATGACTCATTTACTGCAGGTGGGACAAACATGTTAAAACACACTCACACGTACACTGATCCAGTGACTCATATGCCATGCACACACATGCTAAACCAGCGTTTGATGTTTGGTCAAGAACTTACGTTATATCCGCCGTCGGCTAAAAATAAATACAGCAAAGATGTAGACGAGAGATCACCTTTGAAGAACTCACTTCATACAAATGATGAAAAGAGAGACAGATACAGTGCTCATTCAAGGGCCAAGAAACTCTTCCATTTGTCCTCAATTTTCATACCAAAGTCAAATGAGAATAATTCTGAACATTTGTAAATGATTGAATCAAGGAGGCACTGCAATACAGACGTTCAGACTCAGACAGGTTCAGCAGGATGAAGGCTGGGCTGTGCCACAGAAGAAGACACACAGAGAGCAGAAAGAGGATATAGGAATGACTGTGTGACCGTTTAAGTGTGTGTGCATATATGTGTCCTAATGATTTACATGTGTGCACAGGTCCCTATAAAAGTTAACAAGACAAATTGCTACATCTCTGTCCATGGTTGTTTTTCTAGCTGTTGTAAATTTAGAGGCTGTAGTTTGCATCCCACCCTTTTCCTATGTGCTTCTGCGTGTGTGGGTATGACTGTGTCTTTTTCTCCTCCTACGCCACCCTCCCTCTGTCTCGGAGCATGCCTGGGTCAGAGGTCATAACAACTGAGCCACTCTGTCGGTCTTTGATGTGGTTCACCACACAGATATATGCGCGCGCACACACACACGTGTGCGCACACACCAAGGTCAATTCAAGACAAACAGCACTCACACTTAGGGCCTTGTGCCTCCGTTTGCTCTCTCTCAAGGCGCTTACAGCCAAGGAGAAAAAACAAGGCCAGGGCTTTTCAGTGCTGGTCTCTGTACTTTGATGTTTTCTCATTTTTGCCACATGCACATGAGCAGGTTTTGACAACAGCCCCTTAGACACAGGAAGAGGTCCATCTGTGCTACATGGATGCGCACTGTGTGTGCATGAAGAACTTGGATATTTTGCATGTAAAGAAAGACAAAACATTATTTATACAGATGAGAAATAATCAGTAGGACCTCAGATTTGTGGAAAACCCCTGCCTTTATACTCTACCAGTAAGATCAGGTCATGTAGTTGTAAAATAATCTGTAGCTTTACATCATAGGTCGGGGGGTTGGAAGCATAGGTAGCAAGCTCTAATATCTGAACATAACATTTCTAAAATTTCAGCTAAACTAAAAATCTCTTAACAATAAACATGTCAATAAACAGTTTGCTCAGTGGAACAAGGCTGTCCCTTTTTCTGCCAGTAGTACAGGCACATTTTTCTTCAAAACTGGGCAGACTAATGCAGCAAAAGTGGTTCATGTCACTCGAGGTCCGCAACCAGACTACTGTAAAAATGTTATCACACATTCGTCATTAAAAAATCTAAAATGGATAAGATCTAGTGTGTAAATTGGCAACATTTGTCCTATGGGGACTCTTCCCAACCAGAATTTATGTTTTGCGTTTAAGGCTATCAGTCATTTTCTAAAAGGAGGCAGGTTCTGTGTGGATTTGTGTGCTTTTGTTCACACCACAGGAGTTTAAATGAGCTCATTTAATTTGCGCAAGTGTTTGTATGCACACACATGTATTTGTTTATGCGGTTGCTCACACATGTACAGCCAGCAGGCATGTGTGTGTTTTTCATTCTGTCCACACCCTGTCATCTTCCTCCTTCTCTCCCTCTGTCCCTCTGTTTTTTCCCTCCCTCGCTCTTAGCTGTGCAGTTGGGAGAGGCAGGCCCAGAGTCAAAAGTGCAAGTGTGCCGCTTGGCTAATGAGTCAGAGAAAGGCAGCTTTCCCCCCACTGTTTGTAAATATGTGGTTACCCTAATTGAACGCAGCTCCAGTTCCCAACAACTTTCGTTTCTCCTTTTCTTTTTTGTGTGTGGATGAGAGCATGGCCACAGCTGGAGCAGCAGGAGACACATGGCACTGATATACACCGCTGTACAAAAAAATCACACATACACACAATCACACATAACAAAGGCACAGAGGTCCACTGTCACACACACACACACCTACAATTAAGTTGTGATTGTGAGGAGAAGGATGTTGTCAATCTTCCCACCTCTCTGTTTTTCTCCGTCTTTCTCATACATGCACGCGCGCACACACACACACACACACACACACACACACACACACACACACTGAGTGACTTTAACATCTCTCCATAATTACAGGCTGTTAGATCCCAGTCTAGAGGCTGTGGTTTGGCTGGCCCTCCTCTCCCTCCATTAAGACACTAAGCAGCGTGTGTCACTCAGCACTTGGACGGCTCCTCCCTAGAGGTGGCAGCAGGGGGCCAATAAATGTACACTCACTCACTCTCACTCTCTCTCTCACACACGCACACAAACACACAAAAGCACAAACACAAGTTCCTTCTCTCTCTCATTCACACACACATACTGACACACGTAGAGGTGTTAGTAAGGGGCCAGTAAATGTTTTCGCTGAGGGCCCTGTCTGTGTGGCACTGGTATCGCTACTGCCAACAACCACAACTCATCTCTGTTCATTTCATCTTCCCTTTGATACATTTTATATACATAAACTGCACCTGCATTAAGAAAGTGCCAAATAAATTAAATTAATCTAATGTAGATTTAACAAAACTAACCTCAGTTTAACTAAAACAATCTGCCATCCTAAAATATGGATTCCATGTCGTCCTCTTTTCTTCATCCTAAATAGAAATCCTTGTAGTTTCATCACCTTCTGATTGGCTCAAAACTGCAAAAAAACATATAAAACCTTTGAAGAGATCTAAATGTGATCTTGTTAAGCTGAACTTAGCCGATAAACAGTACCAAGTGCAGTCATCTGCTTTCTTGACCTTTTGACCCAAAACATACCCTTAACTAATCTGCCTATGTTATCACTGCAGACCCAGAAGTACCCTTCGCTAAATTCATCTCAGATTTTTCTTTCCTTACCATCTCAACACAAATTTAGTAATTTCACGTTTAGGTCCTTAAATACTTTTAATAGGACTAATTACATTATGTCTGCTTCCACAAGCCCAGAAGCACCTTGTAAAGAATTAGAATTTATTTTAACCTATTTTTACTTCTCTACCTGTTTTTTTTTTTTTTTTTTTTTTTCCTGCAGTCCTGTGTTGACTTTACTTAATGATTCATGAGGCTTTCAGTAAACAAACATGACAAGATTTTCCCCAGATTTAAGCTCATTGACGTCATCCCGTGCAAATCTAGAATGTGGTCTGAGGTGGCAAATCTTATAATTTCTCTCACATTACCTTGATCTTTAAACTTTAGCTTTGGTGGCAGCAGAGTGCTTATGGAAATATAGCAGCTTAGCCTTTCCTGAGTGAACTGTGAAATTATCACCTTAGTTATGCTTTTCCCCAGTTACCCACATTATTAAGCAGGCTACTTTTTTATAAATTTAACTTTGATATGGTTTCTCATCTAAACACCATTCCATAGGCTGTGGCAATCAGCCTCAGTCTTTAACAAATTAAGCTGCTATATCTCATCAAAAAAATGAAATGAAATTGAATTAAATAAACAGAATGCATACAGTATGTCCATAGAGGTCCAAAAATCAGGTTATAAGGGAAACCATGAAGGCATCTTATCCGCACATACTGTACATACATAAGCTCTTTTGGATGTAATGTTTTGACTTCCTTACCCCTCAAGTGTTTAGACTGTCACCTGCAGCTCCATCTGTACCCATAATTAAACTCCAGCTCCTTTTGCACCTAATTCGAATTTGATTTGATTTACCTACGTTGATTCTTGCCTCAACCAAACATTTAGGGTCATGGCACATTCAGCTCTTGCAGTGGTCTGATCTCCCTTTGACCCTGCACACCCTCAGTTAACAGTGTGTATGTGGCAGAGCCATATTAGCATTAGGACTCTCTGGCATGGCCTGGTGTTGGTAATGGCCGATTAATCGACTGGTGACCGTATCAGAGCTCCCCTCAGTCCCAAAGCGGCTTAGCCTGTCCGGGGCAAAGCCAGAGCACCCTGTGATTGTGTTTGTGTTGCACATGTGTGAATGTGTTTGTGTAGCACTGTGCTGTTTGAGTAGATTTCTCCATCACAAGGTACAAGAAAGAAATATTTGTATGTACTGTATGCCACTCATAATACCATTAAATTTATTAGGAAAGAGCTGTGCTTTAGTCTGCAATATGATTAGTAGCATATAATCGAAAAGCAGTATGGACAAAAGAGTTAGTGACAAAGGGAAACAGATGCAGCTGTGCAGAGACACTCAAATAAGCGCACATGCATGCACATGCACAACGGCCGTGACAGTAAACACAGCTTAAATCCACTCAGGGATTACAAATCCACTTATAGTGGGTCAACTTGACTATGTCAGCTGCAGATCCCAAACTGATCCTGCTGCCCTTGCACACTGCTTCATGTTTGAAAGAACCAATATGAACATGATGAATTCCCAAGTGGTTAGCTGCTATGCATGAAGCATGTGTATACGAGAGTAACACACACACACACACACACACACACACACACAGCATTGACAGTAGTGCATTACGGCCACCCTGCTTTCTGTTAGTGCTGCAGCTGTTGAGACCTAGCAGTCTGTTTAGCCTCAGAACTGTTTAAAGTGTTTGAGTTTAATATCCTGAGGGTTAGATTGAACATGAATGGCAGTAAAAGAAGACCAAATGAAAAAGTAGCAGCAAAGAGTCAAGAGCAGAGATTTTGTGTCTGCCGGCTTTTGTATAAGTGTGGATGAGTGAAAGAGTACAACGTCTGAATGAGTAATGACACATATGATATTGACTTTAATCACATCTGTTTATGTGATTTCATCTGCCTCCATTCCCATTGGACCTCCCCTAGTTCTTGGAATGGGCCGCAGCCTGGTCTGCCAAAAATAATCGCTTGTTTGCTGCTATTTACTTAAATCTGTCAAAGAGGCACTGTTGGAGCCCATGCTGCTATGGTTCTCTGTTTTGCACCGTGTGTGTATTTTTGCGTCTGCAAAGTACACAAGGACTTGCCAATGTGTGTAATGTTCTATACTGTTCTCTTAGCTGTGTGTACGAGTCAGACTTATCCAGTCATCCCTAGCCCTCTCTCTCTCTCTCTCTCTCTCTCTGTCACTCACACTCACACTCTCTCTCTCTCTCTCTCTCTCTCACAAACGCGCACAGGCACACACACACACACACACACACACACACACACACACACACACACACACACACACACACACACACACACACACACACACACACACACACACACACACACACGACCAGCCAGCCAGCTAGAGAGTATGAGAGGCCTCAATATCTCTCTGTGAGTAGAAACCTGGCAGAGGCACTGGGTTCATCTCAACGTCTCTCTGTGTGAGACCAGAGGCCTGTGAAAAAAATACACTCTCAGAATATAACACACACACGAATGCTCACACACATATACACAGCGCCTTGGAGAAGTGAAAAAGTGTCAGACAGGGGTGTCGGGGGGGATTTGTGTGATTTGGATTTTTGCCTTTGTCAGATGAGCAATGTCATTTTTCCTCCTACTTTATGAAAGATGAGGGAGGAGGAGAGTGAATGGTCAGAGAGCATGCAAGGTGAAAGGATGCCAGGCAGATGTCAGCTCACACCTTCCCTCCCTTTTTCTTCATCTTTTGTGCTTTCTTCAGTCTCTGTCTCTGTCCCTCTTAATCATTTCTCCTAACCTCTCTCCCTGTCTCATCTTTTCTCTTTCACTTTGGGGTCTGGAGGCATCACAGACCGCTCCCAGCTGGAACGGGGTCTGAAAGCATCTAGGGATATATCAGTTATTATTAAACCTGCTCTCCGATTGCCAAATACCTCATCACTCATATGCACACACACACATACACACACCACCTGGGAGAGTGAAGCAACCACTTCTCTCACAGAAGATAGACATTAAAAACGAAGAACAAAAAATACCCTCCTGATTAGAAGTCGAGGGGATTGTCGTAAATCTTCCCGTGTTTGATGGCAAAATGGTAAACACATGTCAAAGCTGTCTTTTCAGAGTGCAGAGCTAGCAGAGTGTCTTTCTGGAAGTCTTCTGCGTTACAATAATGATTCCACCACACCCAGCGGCCCGCAATACTTATCCTTATCCAAACAAAACATTTACAATCAATCACAAACTCGTTAAATACCAATACTGACTACTCTTTGAAGATATTACTAGATAGAGTAATTATACCAGTTTAATCATGAATAGCATCTAAATTCACGAAAGTGCATAATGAGCGCTGACTGATTTATAATGATCTACCAATCCATTTTTCGTTTTTATGCTGTTGAGGTAAATGACAAGATTAATAAAACGCAACACAGATGTTCATATATGAAACAGTAACTCAGATATATTGTATTGAAATATTTTAATTCAGTCCAGACCTGTCTGTCATAACCCTTTCGGTTATAGGCTTCATTGCTTCCACCTCATCTCTCCACCATTTGTGGTGGAGAGATCAGAGAGATCAGTGAAGGTGGAGATAGCGGAGCATGTTTTCCTCCCCTCAGAAGAATCTATTTGCCACCATCCATTCTTGAATTGGATGAAAACCAACTCACACCAAACAAGATAATACATCAATCATTGCGGACATGGAGCCAAAGTATCTTGTATTTTCCTCAGCATTATCAGTGCACCATTATGTCGTGGTGTTCTCCTGTGTATCCCTTGACACCCACAGAAAGCAAATGAGTATGGTGTCTTGTCATATCTACTGTTTTCTCAATTAATTAGGTTACCTTTCTTGGCCAAGTTAACGGTACATTTTAAGGTACACCATAAAGTTTGTATTTTAACCAAGACAAAACAATAAGCACATGTTTAAAATCCAATTTTGTGACCCCAAAGCTTGCATCACGTATGGGGCAATCTAAACTACACACAATAAAAAGTAAATCGGATATAACCATTTACACCAATGTGAGATGAACTTTTTGAAAAAATCAGGTTTGAACACACAAGAACTAAGCCATATATCGCTCAAATGAATGTAGCCTAATCCTGACACTGTGTGGGACTGACGTTGTACCATTTATTGGTCGTGCTGGACTTGCTAATTTTGCTCCGTTTTGCATTAGTGAAGAGAACAACAACAACTTAATTTTCTGAACGCAACAGTGCATGCAATAGATCAGAGTGACCATGGGTTTTATGATCGCCCCCAAATGGAGTAGAAGGCACAGGCTGTTGCAACTGCAGTCTGTAAATTTTGCACATAGAAGTTCATTCTTTACCATGAAATGTATTTTAAGCCCCAAATAGCTAGTTAGTGGACTTTTAAGTTCATATTTGTCATATATACTGTGAATTTTGAATTTGAACAGATCATTACATATATTATATTTATTTTTTTCCAACATTAAAACAGTAGTTCAAATTTTGAATAAAAATGACGTCCATAAAAACTAGTTCTACATTTAACTGTATTCATATTTATGTATTCAAATTATTAATGATCACTGGATTGAAAAATGCCACATCCTCCAAGATAATGATAAAAGATCAAGTTAGTTGAGATTGAATTTGAGCTTGAACTTGAACTTGTTCAGTTGCCAGTCATGCCAAACCCACACCCCAACAACCCCCGCCAGGATGGGATTAAGGTGCGGTGGCGGCATCAAAGTCCTGTCACCACTAAAGTTAATGGAGCATCACATGTGTGCATTCAACACACACACACACACACACACACACACACACACACACACACACACACACACACACACACACACACACACACACACACACACACACACTCTCACACACATGCACATGCACACAGAAATGAGAGGCAGGTCCTGCAACTTGAGATGGGGACATTTGGAGATTTGGGATGGGGATATTAACAGCATAGAAAAGTGAGAGACAATGTTACAGAAGGGGTTATAGGGCAGGGTAAAGAAAGTATGAGTGAAAATGAAATGAAATGAAGTGGAGTTTAAATAAGTCCGTGTGTGAGTGAAAGAGCTGGAGCAAAGAGAGGTCATGTTAAAAAGTCAAGTCCTTTAAGACCACATGGGGGGTTTTGTAGTCCTAACGAGCAATGAAGAGAGCCAGTTGTTCAACAATAAGCCTAATGTCATCCGTGCTTACTTTTCAAAAAGAAAGCCTGCATACTCACTGGTGAGAAATGTATACTGTTATCAGACATACACACGCTGCAGGCAGCCGAACATTATATACATAACCACACACAATGATGTGCACCTTCCTGAAATATACACTCGCACACACAAACACACACATACCGACAGAGCTGGGCTAACAGGGTACAGTTCCTGTTGCTTCCCCGATCAAACAATGGCAGCTCTATTACAGGCCTGACAAGCCAGACTGTGCCAAGGGAGAGAGAGGGAGACGAAAAAAGACAGGGAGAAGGAAAGGGAGCAGACAGAGAGATAGAAAGGGCAGCAGGCTGAAGAAAAGCAGTCAACAAAACAGGCTTGGCAGAAAAAAAAAAAGAGGCCGAGAAGGAGAAAGAGAGAGATCTTCTTACATATGGGACAAACTGTAGAGTCCTCCAGGGTTTTGTCTCCATTGAAGTTGCAACACAGAAAATGTATTTCATTACCTGAATCCAAACTGCCACCTGCAGGGAAAATTGTTGAATGTGTGTGTGATTTGCATGTCTGCATTTGCATGTGTTGTGTACATGAATATGAGTACATGTGTGTTTGTATTTGTCTGGGTGCTCCATAGTGTGTTGTACGTCAGGAAGTGATGCCACTGTTTTGTCACCCCCTGTTTGACACTAGCATGTACAGAGCCCCTGTAAGGACACAACCTCTGCTTGGAACAAGCCACCCCTGTGTTTCCCCTCCTCCTTCTCCTCCTCCTTCTCCTTCTGCATATCCTGCCTGCCCCGTCTCTCCAGGAAACGCTCCTCCTCCCTTCCTTCCTCCCTCCCTCCCCTCTAACCCCCTTCACTGTTGTCTGGGCCTTTATCACTCCTCTGCCTCCTTCCTCTTTCTATCTATCTACTAGGATGAAAGAGTCAGTGAGGGAGCACTTGTGAGGGAGCATTCCCTATATGTATAATTTTCTGTGTGTGTGCACCTATCTGTCTTTGTGTGTACATGTGTCTCTGTCTGTGCAAGTGTGTCTTTGAATATGTGATTAAAATTCTGTTGACTCTAGCGAGCTAGCTATGTGAGGGCTTCTATTGAGTCAGAGCAGGTGGGCTCCTGCTACTACAGTCCTGCTAATCACTCCTTCCTCTGGGTTACTGACTGGGTCAGGCAAAGGGCAGCTGACATACAGACACCCTACTGTTAATGCCAGATAAAGTGAGGAGACATTAATGGCTAATGCGACAACTTGTGCACTTGTTAGACTATATCGAAAGGCTTCAGTTAGTGAATCTGGTCAGTGGTGATGCCGTGGCCATATAGCCTTCTGTTCCAGCAAAGCAAAGGACTTTACTGTACCCCATATACAATACACTCTAAATTCGTACATTATTGACAATATTATTAGTCAAACTCACCCACGCAAATACATACTGATAGACCAATGGCAACAGAGCTGCCAAGAGAAAGTTACGCATAGTTTTGCTAAGCATGAAGCCCGTTAGGGTAGGAAGACGTAGTTGGAATTACCACAACCAAGAAACTGCAGGAGTCTTATTCTCTCTAGCGATGACTTTATCGTGAGTGACACTGAAGTAATGGATGCTGCAGCTTAAAATAAGACATTTTTAACCTTTATTGCCCTCAAAATGTACAGAATGTAGAAGATAGTTTGGAGAACCCGCAAGCTTTGACATAAGAGTTTAAATATCTGTGTTAAAGTGTGGATCACAGCCCTAGTGATAAAGCAGATATACATAGAACTGTCTCATGCAGCTCTTGATGTAATTTTGTCAGCATGTACATAAATGATTCATTTAGTTTGTCAGTTAACCAATGTATCTGATTTTCAGTTTTCAGACCTTATCAGAGCTCAAGATCCTTGTGATAGCAGAGGTCTTGATAAAGTCAGAAGTTTCCAAGATGGGAATTCTGTTAACAGTATGACTACTGTCCTGGCCAAGGATGAGATAGCTTCTGTCATGAAGTGATAGCCAGAAAGTCAGACAGCTCATTAACCCTGCTAATCGGCAGGCCGACTACATCAGATAGCTAGTCACTCAGTCAGGAGGTTTTTTGGAATCTGTGGGTTTCTCAGATATCAGGCTAGTATTTTAGTCTTCTGTGTTTTATTTAGGCACTGTCCGAGTCAGGCAGTTATTGTTTATGTCTCATTAGCTGCCCCCAAAGAAGAAGGAGTAATATTCTGCGTGTTTACATGTACCTAAGTAACCAGGTTTTTATAGGGATTCTTCATGTATAGAAGGGATTGGTTTAATTTATCAGGTTGAATAAAAAGCTCGATTTCTGCCAGAGAAACCTGATTTTTTTGGCCCTATGTATGCTTAACTGGGATGGCTTCTTCAGTGCACATGTGCATGACAAAGACTTTAGATTGGGAAAGGATGAAAGGAGAGGTAATTACTCCTAATGGCGTTTCCTTGTATCCACATTAATACATTTAAAGTCTGAATACAACTGAAACTGACACTAAAATAAATAGCCTGCATAATATAGCTTCCACAAATGTTTTTATGAAACACATTTGTACTATAACAAAAAACTGTTGGCTCTCTTACCACTGAACCTGTTGTCTGTGTGCACCGCAAGTCTAAATGCTCTGAGGAAATAAAGTTGGCAAAATGTGATTTCTGAAAATGGTTGTAACCAGGTTAATGCGATGAATGAAAACTTGTTTTTCTGATTTTGTGCCTTGACCTGACTTTTTTCAGTAACCTTGTGTGCGTGTAAATATGGTGAATGAGACAGATGCAGAGAGCAGGGAGATGAGTTCACCAGACATGACATCAAGGGCCATCCAACACAGCTGCAGACAGAGAGACTGAGATGCACTGATGGCCCACAGGGTCTTGATAGAGGAAGGGGTGAATGAGTGAAAGAGAGAGAGAGAAACTGCATTAACTTTTGTCCTTGATCAGTCAAAGGTCTGAACAAGTGTGTGGGAGCTCTGAACTGAGGCTGCAGAATAAAGTGTTTGGTTGTTTGAAACAGGGTGAGCCCTTATGTGGTTTTTGTGGGCATTTATGGCTTTCTTTCACACGTCTCTTAACCTTGCTTGTGTCTATGCCTGTCTGTCTCTGAAGGTATACAGCATAAAAGCCTGCTCTCTTTTTCCCCCAAAACCTTTTCATATCCTGACTGTAAGGCAGTCTACAAATGCATGAATGTATTTCTTGACAAACCTATTGGAAAGCAAATTGAATTTTTGGAGCAATATATATAAAAAAAAATGCGTGATCTGTCTCATGATAACTGCTTAAGACTTGAAGCTTGAAGCCAACAGTGTAAACATTAAAATATTTGAAACAACAGTCAATTCCTTTGATACAGAGCCATGTAAAAAACAAAAATAATCTCTTGTGTAACTTATAACGTATCCTAAGATAATGGAATTTTAAAACATCGGTCAAGTGGAGACTTAAGTCAGATGTGTATCTACTTCTGAAATATCCAGCTATATATTTTCAACCTGGACTATTGCCCAGTGCTGCCCATGGTTCCTTTCCTGGCTTGCATCCACTCTAAACAGCAGATACACCAATCAGACTGGTTGGAGCATTAACAGTGAAAGGAGATCACCTCTAATCTCTGATTTTAAAAAAAGTTACATAAACTATTGTGAGCTGTGGAGTATTATTTCAGATACCTTGGCTAGCAACCAAGACGTTCTTAAATCTGGCAGGAATTGCGGTGGTATTTTTGTGCGTGTCCCCCCGGTGTAGAAAGTACAGAGGGTTCATTGTGTCTTTGTCTGTCTGGATGAGGAGGGGGAGCATTCGTGTGTGCACAAACCAGAGAGCATAAACCTTCCCCAAAAAACCCTGCGTAAGTATGTAGTAAAGCAAAGATGAAAGTCAGTGTGTTAAATAGAAATCCACCTCCTGTTTCTTCCCTCCTTCCCCTCCCTTTCTTCCTACTTTCCTCCTTCCATCTCCTCCTCCTTTTCTCCAGCATTGGTAATTTTTTTTTCCCTGTTCCCTTTCTCCCCGTCAGGCTTAATGCCTGCTTACAGCTCCATTTAGGCTGCATGCGTGGAAATTGGGTAGGGGATCTTGTGGGTTTTGTGTCCTTGGAGATAACCAGTGTGTGGGAGGTGACAAAGGTAGCGTAAGCCGTTTGAGTGTGTGTGTGTGTGTGTGTGTGTGTGTGTGTGTGTGTGTGTGTGTGTGTGTGTGTGTGTGTGTGTGTGTGTGTTGGGGGGGGTTATGGAAAGAGTCTGCTTTAAGTGCAGGAATAGATCTCTGACAAACGAGAGTGCGGAGGGGTATGCGTCTGTCAGTGTTGTTTGAAAAGCCAGAGGAGAGTTAATCTGAGCGAGTCACTCCACCTTGCGTTTGATCAGCTCGGCATCTCAGCTCGGCCTGCGCGCTGCTGTGTTCTGCTTCAAGTAGTCAGTCCGTACACTCATTCATTGAGCATATGAGGTCTTTGGCTGTAAGTTGTGTACATTCAACAATGACCACAAGCAAAATACAAAGTTGCATACAGTAGAAAGTAGGGGTGAGACAAATAATCCTTATTGCATTAAATTGTAATACAGTCTAGCGTTTTCTTCTTGATTTCCGCTTTCTGAAAGTTTATTTTTCCATTTTATGAGTATATTTTGTTTAGACATCATGATGAATTTTATATTATTTTCATGGAAGCAAGGCTCAGTATAGTTTGAAAATTTTCCAAACTGGCACTGATACCTCAGCTTCAATACCAATACCAAAAGGAAGTTTTTTGATACTTCAAATTGAGGATTAAAAAAGTGTTTTTCGTTTCTATTTAACAAAATAAGCCAAACTCAAATGCATCAGTGCTTAATATAATTCTTCACCTGAGGCAGCTGCATAAAACCTCTTCTAAATGAAATATGGATTAAAATGAGCAAAATCATTATTAAATCCGTAAATATCCAATCAAAGAATAAAGTAACAAGTCAAAGAATCTGACGCCAACTTTTGGTATTTGATCGTCTCTTACACTCGGTGCTATGGACATATTTTGATCAATACCCAAAAAGTACTGAAGATCGATATCCAGCCCTAAGTAAATCACATGTCACAGAATTGCTTGTATTGTATTACCATTCTTATGATGATTTAAAATGCCTTCATAGTATTGTATTGTGGGTTAACCTGTGATTCCTAGCACTAACAGAAAGATCTGCATTACACCTTATACTGTATCTCTTCCTTTCCTTTCTCCCTCCTTCTCTGCGTTTCTCTCTCTCTCCATCCCGAAGTGTAAATCTCTTGCCTTTCTCCTATTTTCTATCCCAGTAATGATCAGCTTGGCTCCATTATCAACATCACCACTGCTGTCGTCATGGTCCCTATATCCCCACTACTTCAGTCAGTAATCCTCTCTAAACAATCCCTCACAGCCCTGATTCACCATTAGCGTGTCAATAAGCTCAAATAATCACTATCAACTGTTAAGGAGCCAAAGCAGGAGGATCTGCTGCTGTTAACCCAACTCAAGAGCTAATAATATGGCCTTACCGGGCCTTAGGCTCCAGGCTGAGCTGTTTGATTTCTGGCTGAGCACTGACCACCAGCCAGCCTGAGCTAAACAGTCAGACACAGGCTTATTGATCACGCACATTGATTAGAACAAGCATGGGAGTGAGTGCTAATACCGCATGCATGAACCTGATGTCAGAGTGAACTCTAACACAGTATGTCATAAACTTTTTATTTCACATTAACCATACCTCCTTTCTCCTCCTCCTTCTCTTGTCTCCTTTTCTGCCTGCTGTCTCCCATCAGAGAGACAATCAGTGAGGGCGTCAGTAGTTTCGCCACAAAGCCCCTGAGTGGATTACATCACCACCTCTGTTAACGGCGCTGTCTGTCACAAGCCATCAGCATGTTGTTGACTTCATACAGTCCTCTACTCAACTTTATTGTTATATTGGAACCAGTTGTAACCAGTCATTGAAAGACACAGGCGTGACCTGTTATATCAAGACCCTCTTCTCATTGAGATGCATTGGATTTTGATTGTTTGCAGTGGTTTTGAAAAATCACAAGTCTTTTTTTCTTCTCTTTCTTTATTTCTTTGTTTTTTTCTTTCTTTCTTTTTCTTTTTTCTTTCTTTCTTTCTTTCTTTCTTTCTTTCATGTAAAAATGAGCACCTATTCTGGAGGTAAACACAGTCCCATACAGCACACATCTGCAGGATTGTGTAACAGGATGTGGAATTTAGTAACCTATCTATATAAACCATGGGACACACATACTGTATTCTCATTCCTTCAGTCTGCTTTCCCCGATAGGCTGGAAGAGAAAGGGAAAGCAGGTTATACACAAAGGAGAAAGAGTGAGTCTGGATATCAAAAATTAGGTGTAATCATAAATGTTTGCATAGAGTGGACAAAGGACTGGAAAAAAATAAGACTGAATATGTTTGAGATAGGGAGAGGTTAGCTTGTGAAACAGAAATAAACAGAGAATTTGAGTGAGGGGAAAAGAGGAGTAGGCAAAGCTGAGCTGTGATTGAGGGGGAAAGAGAAGAATTAAGAGAGAGGGAGAGAATGATGGAGAAGGGGGAGGAGGATAATTGCAGGAAAGGGGGATTATTAGTTCGTCACTATCCCCAGTCTAGAGACTCTCAGACCAAGGCCGTGGATAAGTGAAATCATATGGCTGTTTCATCACAGAACACAGAGAGAGAGAGTGTTGATGAGTGCAGACGGTTTCTGCTTAGCAGTAAACATTCATTCAACAGCGCTCATTAAAACAGCCAACTCATTTATGCTATGGCCCATATGGCTCTGTGAATGAGTGTGTTTAAGTGTGTAAGTGTGTCTTAACTTCCTCTGATGCAAATTCTTTATTTGCAGATTTTGTCATGTGGTTTTTATACATCCGTGCTGTGACAGCCGTGGCCAGAGGCATAATATTTTCGGGTTGTCCGTCTATCCATCTGTCCATTCTCGTGAACGCGATATCTCACCTTGAGGGAATTTCTTCAAATTTGGCACAAACGTCCACTTGGTCTCAAGAACGAAGATTCATTCCTTCATGGAAGGATGAATTCCCCACAAACATGTCAGTTTAAATTTGTGTGTCATCATCTGTCTCTCTTCCTGACAACGAAAGACCAGATGACTTGGTTTTTTAACCAATACGTATTGATAACAATTGAAAACAGCCTGGAAAGTGACGACTTAGCGACAACTGTAAACCCTGTAACAAAACTTTCATATGTTAACAAACCACATTTCTAATTACTTTTAATATACTGTTAGGATATTATTTTGATAGCTCAAAGTAATATTAAAAATGTGAAAAAAGTTGTCATTTTTAGGCAGTTCAGTTTGTTTACATCTTTCATTGGGCCCTTAAGTTTCACCCTTGTCTGGTATTTGAAGAACATGCAGTCAAGATTAAAATAGAAAAGAATAAATAGGTTAGCATTGTCTTGGAAGGGTTTCATTTTGGTTTTGACAAATGAATGAAAAATATAGAAAATGTTATACTGTTTCTTCAGTCTCTAACCTCCAACAGTGGGCTCTTGTGAAGTCTTTTCTTTATCACTGTCTGCAATCATCTTCTCTTTACTCACTGTGAAGGTCTTAGGCTATAAATTGCCAGAAGAGCTACACAGCCAGAGATAACGCTAATGCACTTGTAAGCTCAAACCAGTCACTTACGTGGGATATTGCAGTTTTCTAGAGAAAGCCTCACCTTAGGGAGACACTTAAAAACAGAAAGAGCTGAATGGAGAAGAGTAATGATGTGTTTCTTTGAGATAACATGAGAAGCCCCAGCCTTTGAGGTGATGCAGAATGCTGGGTCTGTAGCGGTGTTATGTGGTTTTCTTTAACTCTTATTCAACCAGGCAGATTGACTGATTATGTGTTTTCATTTATGGCAGTGGCCTGGAGGAGTATGTACAAGTGGAGGAATCATTTAACACACCTGAGAGCTGTCCAGTACAACCACTGCCTTGTACTGTTGATTGATGTGTGGAGCGGTGTGGCGATTGAGTGCCATGCTCAAAGGATAAAGCTGGTGACATTCTGTATTTTTCTTACTGTCAACAAATTCCATTAAAAGATCGAAACCAACAATTAATTGATCCTACTAACAAGTATTGTCCGTGTGTCATACTGTAGTCCTTAATTGTTGTAAAAAAGTTATTAAAAACATATCAGTGCACCACACTTTTGCACTGGGTAACTGTGTCACTTCATTATGATGAACAAGCATGAAGAGCTGCCTAGCTATTTCAAGAAATTACTCAGCCTTTAAAAAAAGGATCTACAAATCTACAAATTTGTGAATCTACAAATTCGTGAAGATTTACATCTACAGTAGAAACGGATGGGCTTGAGACTGTGTACCACAGATAGGGTAGCAAAGTTGAAAAGTGAAGACGGACTGTTGGTTTCGGTCTTTGCATTCGATTTGTTGATAATTAGAAAAAGAAAGCCTTATCATCAACAGTGTTTTATAATACAATCAAAGTTTTTGTTGGGTTTTTTTACTTTTGCACTTGAAAAGAGACAAAATAGAGAAATATGCATCAGTGCATCATTTATTACAAAGTACTTTCGGTAAATTTGCCATAATCCTCATCTTAATTGGTGGATAAAGAATGTGATTAATTATTATTTCCCCAATTAACTGCTGGTAGAAGTTTTATACCAGTCCACCCTGCGTAAAACCACAGTAAAACCTCAACACTTCAACCAACAAAAAAAAAAAAAGAACGGCTGGACATGGGATCAATCTGGTAACTTTTCCACATTAATTTCAGTCACAAGACTTTCTGGTCATCTCACACCTCCCAACAACCATCTCTCTGTCTTTCTCTGTCTATCTGTCGAGCTCTCTCTGTTTGGTATCTTCTCAGCCATCGCTGAACAGCTTTATGTGAGGGTTTGGTGGTTTTGGGAGCTGCTTTGCTCAACATCAATCCCGGCCGGACAAATGAAATGCCTTAAAATGACTGAAATCCCCCCAAAGCTGATAGCACTGGGATAGTACAGGCTTATGTGTTCCAGTGGGATCTAGAGGGTGTTAGATGGAGAGATGGGAGAGAGAGGGGAGTTGTTCCACTGTAGAATTCAATTGGGACTTAACATACAAGAATCAGTGTGTTTTAGTACACGTGTACTGCATGACTTGTATTATCGAAACATATAATAAAACAGAGTCATGCGGTTGGGGATGGAAGCAAGAGAGACAGAAGGAGAACAAAGGACAGGAAACGGTAACGTAGGGTTAGAGGCAGAGAGAGGGTGGTGGTGAGGTATCAAGAAATGAAAAGCACATTTTCAGTATTTCATTCCGTCACACTAACGCGCCATTCTTTCTGTCTCTCTCGTCTCCATTTATCTCCACGCTCTAACTCCCCTGTATGTTTATTTTCTTCCCTTCCAACTTCCCTCATTCGTTCATTCGTCTCTCCTTCCTCTACTCCCTCCCGCTCTCTGTCAATTAGCTCATGTAAACTCTGTTTTCTCTCATTGTATTTCCAGGGGAAAGTGCCTCTGCTCTTGATTAAGCCCCCCCCCCCCAAAAAAAAGAAAGAAAAACGCACACATGGTACCAACATCATTTAGCATATCTCGCTTTGCTGTGGAGCAGTAGAGTGTTTTGGCTTTTGCAACCAGATACTGATTGACTGCCTATATGTCTGTCTCTCCAAAGAAGCCGTAGATTTGCTATGACATGTTTGTTTGTGCCTGTCCACACTGTATATATACACTCAGAGATGAAGGAATACCCAGTTATCAGTGTACAAGCATGCATCTCCACACAAACACACACACAGACACACACCGGTTTTGGTTTGGGAGGTGGACGGCAGCAGCACCTGTCTGCCAGCTGTTTGTTGTCCCTTGGGGGTTTCAGCCTTCTGACTGACAGGTGAGGAGGCCCGGGGCTGAGAGCCACAACACAGCTGGCCTAGCCCAGATGCCAAGGAGGGACAAAATCCAGTACGTGAATATGTGTGTGTGTGTGTGTGTGTGTGTGTGTGTGTGTGTGTGTGTGTGTGTGTGTGTGCATGTGTGTGCGTGTGTGTGCGTGCGTGCGTGCGTGTGCATGTGTATTTATTTATTTATTTTTTTGGGCTTGCCTCTTTGAGCCCCCATCCCCGCTTTTTTGAGTTTTGAATAAGTAGGGGCTTTTGGGGTGTGCTTGAATAACGAATGTAAACAGGTGAAATTGACAGACAAAAGCATGGCCCCAATTTCCTCTGTGCTTTGTTTCTGTCCTTTCTCTCATTTTCACTTTTTGTCATTTTCTAAATATCTCATAAACCACTGTACTTTGTCATTCATCATCTTCCTCTTACTCAGACTCCATTCCTTATAATTTCATCTCTTCCCCGTATGTTACTCCTTTCTTCTTCCCACTTTCTCGCTTCCTCTTCTTCCTCTCTGTCCCTCTCCCTCCCTCCCTCCTTCCTCTCAGTCCTGCTCTCCTTCCTTCCCTTGTTGCCTCTCTTTCTCCGGTTCCCTCCATCTCCCCTTTTCCACATAAAGCTGTTTTTCATAGAAGCCCATGCAGCCTGGAATAGCATTCCCCCGGGCGCTGCAGGGTGAAACACTAGACTTTTCTGAGCCCCAGCCAAACAGATGCTGGCTCTTGGAGTCCCACCAGAAACAAGCCATCATGCTTCTCTCTTTCTCTCTCTCTCTCTCCCTCTCCCTCTCCCTCTTTCCCTCTCTGTCTTTTTTCTCCCTCTCTCTCACTTTCATGCTTTTTGTCTCTTCTCTTCCTTTTTTGTCGCCGGTTCCCTGTCTTTCTTCCTGGTCTTTCATTCTCCTAACACTTTCTCACACTCTCTTCTCTGTCTGACTCTCTCCCCTCCTCTCTGTCAAGGGCAACATCTTAGTGTCCTAATCTCTTTGCAGAGTGTCGTCCAAACAGCCCAGTGTCTGGCCTCGAAAGTCTGTTCAGCCGCTGCTTCGTCAAACTTCCTTCATCAAAATCCTTTTGTCAGGTGCCTGTTGCTTTGTGTCGGCACTTTTGAGTAAGAGTCCTGTGCTTGGAAACATGGGAAGCAGTGGAAAAATGGAGGGTTTTCTTTCTCCTTTTCTCTCTCTCCTTTATCCACCCTGAAGTCTATACTCCTACATTTTCCTTCCTTCCACTTTGCTGTCTTTCCTTATGATTCTCGACCCACCTCATTCCTACAATTTTTTTTTATTTTGGCAGAACTTGCGAGCCTGCCCCCCTTTTCACCCTCCGCGTATAGCTCCTTCCTCTACCTCTTTCTCTCTCTGCCTTTCTTGCTTGCTTGCTCAGTCTTTAAATTTGCTTGAACCCAGGGACCCTGTCAGTTACATAAATGGGTTAAACACAGACACACATGTGCTCACATACTGTATGTACACACTCATGCCTGCACATACAGTACAAACCCTCTTTTCACCACACATGCACACACACATATACATACACACACGCACAGAGTGCTATAGGGCCAAACTTGGCTTTGCAGCTTTTGGCAGGCGTTCAACTCTCTCCCAGTCTCCACCATTGCTCACTGGCTGATGCAGTGTTTACATGAGCTGCCAGTCACAACCAAATCAAAAGCTTTTCCCTCTAAGCTAAGGACAGTTGGGGGCCGATGAGGTATGCTGTGAGTGGGTATGTTAATACTGATTTGACTATAGCCATTTTGGGGGCTGAATGTAGCCATTTGTGTAAATCTGCTGCTCTGAATCTAATCGACCTTAGTTGAGCTAGGTCTTTATAACAGGTCCTCTTCAGAGTGGAGCTGCATGAAGACTCTTGACACTTTTTGAAAATACTCTGGGCTGATTGTTCCTACTTGATTTTCACATAATCAAGCTATTCAGCAGTGTAGAGTGGGAATTCTTCAGTGTCTTCAGTAACATGAAAACTGATGTCTTGTTGATTTCAATAGCTCATTATTGATTATTGAATTATTTTATATCTTGATCATTATACATCTGGTCATGACAGAACAGCCATTCATACTTAGAATGAACCCTGTGAACCCTAGGGTATGTAAGCCTGTTATAAGGTTATGTAACATATTATGGTGGCTGCACCAGGCATTACATCACTGGTTAGATTACTGGGGATCAGGTCTGCTCACACACAACTTCTCCCCTGCGCACACACACGTTGCTTCCCGTTTTATAGCTCTATATAGTGTGGATAAAAGGCCATATGTCTGTTTAATGAATTTTAGTAACTTGGTGAAGAGAATAATAAACTGTGGTATTAATATATTGTTTATGTTTATGTTCTTTTGCCCTGTGTCAGAATCCAAAATGAGTATCGGGTGTGTTTGTGGGAAGGCCATACCTGTATGTTTTGGCAGGGGTTGGATGTGGTGTTACACTAAATTTAATTGGTTAGGGTCATAGGCTGAAGATAAGCAAAGCACTATTAATATGGATCAACTATACAGCAGAGTCAAATACCCTGGTTCAGTTGCCATGTGGTCAGTCAGATATTGTTTGTGTGTGTGTGTGTGTGTGTGTGTGTGTGTGTGTGTGTGTGTGTGTGTGTGTGTGTGTGTGTGTGTTTGTGTGTGGCTTAGCTGGGGCCGAGTACAGGGATGATGTGTGGGGTGATTGTGGTAAGGAGGTGAATTAGATTTAGAATTAGAATTAGTGAGAGACGTTAAGCGGGATGGGCTTACAGGCTAAACGCTGCGAGGTGGTGGGGGGATGTGATCCTTACATAAACACACAAGCAAATACACTCAGCAAGATCAATCAGTAGATGAATGCCTATCTGGTCTGACTGAGGTGAAGCTAGACGACAAAAGAAAAAGGAAGGGGTGAAAGAAAAAGAAATGGCTGAAGAGAGCAGACAAATGAAGACAGAGACCCATACATACACATATACAAATGTTCAGTGTGTGGTGTTTTAGTGTCTTGTGCTCTGTGGGTACACACATTGCTTTGTCTGGGATCCAAACTCTAAAAAGACTGTAGGCCTCTGTTGTCTGGCACAAGCCTTTGAGTCGCCTGCTGTCTTCTGCCCAGACTGAGTGCTCTTTTCTGGAGACAGAGAGTGAAGATGGCAAAAGGTTATGAGAAGAAAATATGTGCGTGTGTGTACATATATATTGGCCACTCATAAACACAAATCTCAGGTGTGTTTCATCTCCTTTTCTCTTTGACTTACTCACTCAGTCACTCACTCACTCACTCACTCACTCACTCACTCTCTCTCACACACACATTGACCCTATGTGGCAGCGATGCCGCTCCCCAGTGAGCACCTATACAGCCAGACAGATGGTGGTCTGCTTTCCCGTACATCTACATCCTGATTATTTTAATGATTGTCTGTGTCGGTGCCATCACTTGTTTGTTTGGACTCCAAGCTGTTCGGCGCTATCCTAGCTCTTAGGGTTACAATCGTCACCATTTGTTGGATTAGCTTGTTGACATTGTTTGTGCATTGTTTTTTATCCTGTGTCTTTCTCTTAGAGATATATTGACTAAGGGATTTTTATGCATGTTCAGTTGTTTGGTAAACCATCCGCTCCTCAATTAGTAGTCCTCTCTTTCATTTTTTTCATGTGCAGCTTTTTTTGTGTGTTGGAACATTTCTGTATATGTGTATGATAGTTTTACCCACCCATCACCCATCTCTTTGAATAATCCCTTGTTCTTAATTGTTTTACCCCGCTTTTAATAGCATTTGTGGCGACACCTGTGTTTGGGTGATGTAGTTAGGAGGAATTTCCTGGTTGAATGTTTTGCTTAGAATGCTTCAGGCAGCTTGTTCATTCACAGACCCGTTTCATTCATTTTTTTCTACTTCCATGCACACATGGAAATTCAACCAATTTATCTGTGCTTGTGGCCCTCAGCTGCATTAAGGATCACATCCAAAGACACACAGACAAACAAGCACATCCACGCAGGGTCTCCCATTGGTGATGCTGACTACTGGGCTGACTTCAGGCTGTCTGTCGCGCCTGGCTCCAACTCCCTCACATGACCTCACCCTTCGCCCCTCGGCACTCTCTCCTTCTGCCCTCACCAGGCCACACAATGGACAAAGAGTGTGTGTGCATGTATATGTGCTTATGTAAAGTGTGTGAACATTACCAAGCTACATGTCACTCTTTCATCTCTTACATGTATTGTGTTTATGTGTGGTTGATACCGACTTGATAAGATGCTAGGTCTGCCCCTGAGACCTGGCACTCAAGGGCACAAGTTCACAGTCTGTCTCCTCTGCCATTCCCCTGCCAACCCCTCTCATCGCCTCTCCTCTTTTGTCCTCTCCTGTCCTCTCTTCTCCTCTCCTCACCTCACCTACATTCTTCCTATGTGGTCTTTAATCCTCAGTCTGCATAGCAACACTTAAACACACCCAGACACATCAGCGTACACACAGACACACTAATACAATTGCACACAACCACCAACACTAATACATATTGACATGGCGCAAAATGAGCGAACATCAGCCCTTGTCAACCTCGTCAAACTTTGCTTTCATTTGCTCATACGATCTGACTTCATGGCTATGATTGGCCAATGTGTGTCCACACCCCTGTGTACACACAAATACACACAAACACACACACACACAGACATAAGGACGTTCAAACACACTGTTTGCTCTACTTCCTGCACTGAGCTGTCTGGCTGGCATCATCTCCAGCTACCGTGCCAAAGGGTCAAAGGTAACCACCGCTTGGCAGCACCAGCTCCATGTCCTTCCGCTCTTCTGCGGGTATGTGTGTGTGTGTGTGCGTGTGTGTTGTCAACATGACAGCATGACCTCTTTGATCAGGTTTGCTCTCCTGGGGTTTTCTTCCATGTATATATACAATATAATATACGCCGTCTTTAAATCCTTCACTGTTTTCATTCTCCTCCTGTGCTTTCCAACAGCTCCTTTCCTCCTCCTGCTAGCAAACCCGCTCCTCGCTTTCTTTTGATTCCCTCCCACCCACCTCCTAAAGCCCTCTTACTTTCTGCCTCCCACCCTCCCTCTGTCCTCTTGGCACTGATTGGCAGGATTGAGTCACTTGGATTGTCCGTACTTCCCAGTGAGACACATATTGTGTCAATGTCCAGCCCACTGAGTGCTGCACTGTATGTGTACAACCCAGCAGGAAGCAACACTGTCTAATGCCTACTGTATATACCTGCCCGTATCTCTTTGGAACTCAATTAAACATTGTGTTTATATGTTTACAGTTTATTGAAATCACACAGTTCCAAGTTTTTAAATATATGACGTAATTCATAATACACTGAAAAGTTTTTTCCAACAGAAAATAATTTTGATTATGACTTTTGTGCATTCCCAACTGAACAATCATTATTTTCAAATGCATTCAAATGGATGAGTTCTCTCTGTACTTTGATCACTGCATTTCTCTGGAGCAAAGAACTTAAGACTTCCTCTGTAATTGGGTTTCTTGCTTTCCAATGCAGCACATTCACCCAGCTGACTTATTGAGGTATTGTTATGTTCATAAAGTGGCACATTTACTCTGAATTTTCATTGAAGTGTTCCTCAGGAGAAAAAGACTTGGCTGCAGGAAGAATGTTTGTTATCACTGTTATCTCAGTGGTGCTTTTGGAGGAGTTGGCAGCCTTGCTCAGTATCACTTTGCGGGTGTGTGTGCGTGTGTGCGTGTGTGTGCATGGGTGTCTGTGCTGAGGATGTTTTCTCACTCTTATCGACGTGTCCTTGGCTGTGCGAGTGCACTAGCCTTCTATTAGTGTAATTCACTTTCTTTTATGTAACTTGTAAAGAAATGCAAAGAGTTTGGGAGATAAAAATGAGCACAAGAGTACCAGTGAAAGTGGGCAGTAAAAGATAACACTCTAAACAAATATGATGTTAAATATGGAAGATGTGGGCAGAAAGCAAAACGTGTAAGTTGTTCAAAAATTGAAATGAATGATGTGTTGGAACCACACAGATGGATACAGGTAAAGCGAAAAATATGAAGTATAACACAGGAAAAGAGAGGAATAGAGAGAATGACAGTTCCAGTGCTAGAACATGGGAGAGGCTTACCTTAAAGCACCCCTCTGCTCGCCAGACAGGAAGTGTATGTAACAGCCTCAGCACAAAGACCCACAGTGTGTATCTGGGCCAGCAGGAAGAGGGACCGAGGGAGGAGAAATCCAAGTCTCAACACAAGCCTTCCCTCGGTCCCCAGCTCTATACTCAGCTCTGTACTGTACTTTCTCTGCAACATTTCCAGCTTTCTTTTTTGCAAAGCTGCACCCAACTGCTCTGGGCAATGCTACTGGATTACTTTACTCCAAGTCTCGCAAGCACTTATCAGTCTTTAATCTTTTTGCTGCTTGCTGCTGTTCTCTCAACCACTGTCTTGTATTCCTCTAAAGTTAAGAGTTTATGTTTAATAGATTGTGCTGGATACTGCAAATCTTAACATGAAACAATGCTGTGAAATGTCAAATTAATGTACAGTTTTGTTATTCTCATACTCTGCTGTGCCGTATAAATTGTCCCAGACTCCCCTTGTAATTTATTTTCTCTCTGCTTTCTTTTTGCAAAGTTTTCTCATTCTTTTATTGCTGTTTCCTTCTGCCGCAAACACGCATTCTGTCACAGTGCTATGTGGTTTTTTTTTTTTTTTTTTTTTTCATTTTCTGACCATGTTCTGTTCTCTTGCAAATCCACGTTCCCTCAGCTCACATATCTTTGTGTCTCTGTACTTTCTGGTAGGTTTTCCCCTCTCTAACTGCCTCTTTGTCTTACAGCATTCAGCTCCTGATGCTGCAGAGTGTAAGGCATTTTGATTTAAAACACTTTCTTTGAACATGATAGAGTGTACACTATGTGTTGGATCTTGCTATCCAAGGGCACAATGCAGAATGTATAGACTCCTTCTCAATAATATTCATGGCTCCATATTTCACTTTGATTTTATTCACATCACATCTCTATCCCTTTTCATTTCTTTGTCTTCCTTTCTCTCCACTCCTGGCCTGCCTCTCTCTACAGTCTAGAGAGTTAAGTCTGAGCTAGCTGAGAAGCCTGGCCCAAGGCCTTGTTGCTTTATTTGCATTTCACCATGCTCTCCATGTGCCAGGAAAATGCCACCTGGTGGTGATAACCCCCTACTGCAGCCGCCCCTTCAGCAAGTGTGTGTCTCTCTGATGTTTGTATCTTGTGAAAGCCGTGTAGGTAGCGGCGAGAGTAAATGTACCCCCCATTAGCCCCCCTTCTTCCTCCTTCCTCCTCCCTCCCCTGCATTCCCCTTCTCTTTCCCTTTCCGGCCTTTGTGCAGCTGTATTTATTTGGGCTGGAGCAGGGCTATGCAGAGACACTGGTCCTTAACACGCTCAGGCCCCCGCCCCGGTTGACTCCTTTAAGCTGAGTAGAGATGGAGGTTGACAGGGTAATAATGCTGGTGTCAACACCACTTACAGGACAGTTATATCAGTATCAGCTCGGCAGGGGGACGTTCACACTCTGTTAGGCTGGGTCGTGAACCGTGCTGGGGGCCCCCAGCCTCAGCCATACACACACACACACACACACACACACACACACACACACACACATGCAGTATGCTCGAGCCTCTGCAAATGAAGCAGTTTAGACGTCCATGAATGCAAAATGCTCATAGTCATATACAGTAAAACAAATTTATACACACATGCACACAAGCTAAAGCCATTAATTCAACACTTTTGCACTTTTTCCTTATATGTTCCTTTTAATTACTTCATTACATGTGAATGTGACTTTTTAAAATAATTCTCCCACTCAAAATTAAAGAGTCTGATGCATTCAAATTTAAACAGCTTAGTCAGTGGCACTTCATATCAATGCCTTGTCTGCTTTTCTCTCCCTGCCACGTGGCAACTCGAAGAGTACATTTGTAGAACTGTGTGTTTCCATGTTTGTGTGTGTGTCAGGCTGTGTGTGTTTATGTGTGAGGCTGTGTGTCTTCTTGTATCTGATTAAGTAGGATTCTCGCTCGTTGAGCCCTTGCGGTCCTTCAGGACTTTGAGCGACTGTCCAAAAGCAAGTCTTGTCAGCATGACTCCAAAGCACAGAATCCCATTTACACTCAACTATCCATATTAATTATGAATCACAGTTCTGTTGGAAGCATCTGTGACCGCTTTGCATAGCAATGATCACAGTAACCAAATGGGGAACTTAACAGGGTCATTATTCTATTATTTCCTCACTAAATGTTTTGAGCTACCTGAAGGAAATTACAACATATATAATATACCGTAGTCTCCTGTTTAGTTTTACATAGGGCTCCTGAACGAATTCCAGGTTTGCTTATATTGTTACTGTCTGTCTTGGATACAACCTTCCTACATAAATTGCACCTGACGTAAATTACCAACAAACAGGGAAAACCCAGAACGTGGAGTTCTAAATATAGAGTTGCAGATAGATGATTTCCCATATAGTCCTACGCCAACTATTTGCATAAATTCAGACTGGACCATAATAAAAAAATCTTGGTCCTGGATCATCGTTCACATTTGTATGCAAAATTCGGCTGGAGTGAACATATTCATGTGTTTTATCATAAAGTTTTTAATTTTGCATACAAATGTGATCGATGATGAGTTTTGAACCATATAATGATTTCAAATTTGATTCAATCCCAAATTTTCATGAGGGCATACAAATAGATAGTGTGCAACAACATATGTTATTTTATAATTATTATTTTTATTTTTTTTTTTTTTTGGGTGAACATTCAGCACATTACTCAGTTATCTTGTCACTCTTGGCAATAACATAGTTATTCCATACCCCAGATTTCCCCCTTTACCAGTACAAAATAATTATCCTGATGTTGTTTTATTCTTAATTTCTGAATTAATTTTTGTGTCAACATACGCAACATAGAACAAGCTGACAAGCTCCCAATTCTGGCAATGTTAACACAACGCATTGTTTAATTTGCTCAGATGTAAGGAAACAAGCCATGACATGTGTGTGGATACCAAATCCATGACTCATTTTCAGCTCAGTATAGTGAAGTGGTTGATGGAGGGTTAGTTGAGAAAAAAAATATTCTAAACCTTGGTAAACTGGTTTTTTGGGCCACCTTGTTAAAGAAGAAGATTCAAATTAAACTGATCTAATGGTGGGAGTTGAGTATCAAACCTTTACTTTAGACTTAACTTGATGTTAAGTGAATGTTGATGTCATGGGGCCAGACAGCCTGAGGCAGAAGAACCCAACGTATAGCAACAACAGAGAGTTTTACACTTCCAAAGCAGGCCTATTTCAAACACACACACATAACAGTAGATTTACACATCCTGTACTTGAGTTCATAACTCCCATGGGAAGTCATTTTACACCCCTCTGAGAAAGCATTTTACTTACTTTAAATGATGCAAATGACTGAGTTCAACTTTGGTATGCAGAATATATCCATTGACTTTGAACCCTTTTAACAAAAGTCTGAATTTCTTTTATTTGCCATTTTTACCATATACAGTAATGAAGGACATATAATTGGTGTAACTGGTATACTTTGGGTTTTCATGCTCTCACTCTTGGAATTTCTCAAAATTCATTTTTATACACCACTGGGTAGTCTAATATAATCTACCCTGTTTTGGGGATACCACCTCTGAGCCTACAGCCTAATGCTTAACCTATCTTATATTGTGGCAGCTTGGGAAAACCCTGGTAACTTTACAAAGCCAATATCTTTATATAAACGTCTCTCAAGAAAGACTCGAGGTACCATTTTTAGGCAGCCCATACAACCCACTGTTGGGTCCCAACCCAGAGATGAAGAAACATTACAGAATACTGTGTAGCTGTGTCACACAGGTCCACGGTAATCTGCACTGACGGAGCCAAGAGGTGATTGTGGGGTGAGGATAAGAGGATGAATGGAGAGAGGGAGGGACAACGGGAAGGAGGGATTGGATAAAGAAGGGGGGGGGGGGGGTATGTATGGGCATCCAGCCAGTGTCATATCCCCCAAACCTCCACTCAGCACCCCACCCTCTCACTATCACCCACTCCACCTATCCCTGCGAGTTCATGCATACCCTCTAGACCCATAACCCCCTCCCTTTCTCTCTCCCACTTTCTTTCGCTTCCTTTCCTATCCTCTATACTCCCAGCCTTGTAATCCCCCTCTTGCTCCCTCCCTCACTCCTCTCTTCTCCACCTCCTCCCCTCCATCTTTCTCTCTCTTTCTTTCCATCCCTCCCCTCATCTCTCAGCATCTCCCTCTCCTGGGTCTTCTTGCCATGGTGTGGTGCTGTTGGCAGAGCGTAGGCGCAGGCGGCACACAGACGGGAGCACAGATGGGCAGCAAGCTGCGCAGGGCGGCCAGGCACACCTGCTCCACTCACACGCGCATACACACACGCACACACACAGACACACACACACACACACACACACACACACACACACACACACACACACACACACACACACTCACACACTCACACACACACTCACACAGAGCCGTACTCTGCCACCTCGCCACACAGCCTGCTTGCCTGGCACAGTGGCACAGTGATACAGGCACACAAATACAAACTGACACACATGCATACATACATACATTCATTTGTACGTACATACAAAGGTTTGTGCATATATAGATTTGTACATACATCAGTGCAAACAGGATGTTATGATACACACACAATACCTAATTTCATCATAGAATTTTTCAGTTTCCACTGACATTTTTATTCTTTTATGCCTTTTTAAGATTTCAAGTTTCACTTCTAAGTAACTTAAGTAACATAAGAATTTGTTTCTAACAGTAAACATTTGAAAAGGTCACATTCACACTTCTTGGTTCACTGCATGGGGATCTGGTTAACACTTTTAGGACAAAAGCATTACAGCGCACGCGCACACACACGCGCACACACATACACTAAACAGTAGCTATGATAAAGACTTCTTAACACAGTGAAACAGAAATATACCCTCGTATGACACAGACTTAAATAATTAAAAAATAAAACAGAAAAAAAATATACATAAATAAAAAGGAAAAAAATAATAAAATAACGTCCAATAAAAGAGCTGACTGAACATCTGTGTGGGATAGCCAGGGGGATTAGGAGGGTTTGGAACATTTTAAGCGCATTAAGGATTAAAAAAAGGTCAGAATGTTTAGCAACATACCGATAAACCTCTTAAGCGAAACCCAATTGGGAGGCTGTACCGCGTTATCCTGTGTTTTGGGGAGGAGAAGAGAGGAGAGGGGGAAGAGGAGAAGGAGGGGGAGAGTAGAGTTGACATTTGTTCCAGCAAGGAGGGGAATCTGTGTGAACCGACCATATGTGCACATACATGTAGTTACACACATGCATGCACGCGCATATGGACACACACTGGTTTGATGTGGCTACAGAGTACATTAGTTCACTTGTTGGTTTGTATGTTGATGTTAGGGGTGTGCATGCCTGTACTGCACATACTCATAAATGACCAGCACTGTTTATGAATCTGTCAAACCGCCACTGCAGAGCCCACTTGTCACTTCTTTCAATTTTGACCTTGACTTTTATTTTGTTTTTGTGACATGTTTACAATCATCAACTCCTACATTTCCACAGAAATGTAATTTGTGCATTTTCCGTTTTGTCTTTAACTGAAGGGTGCGCAGTGCTTTAAGGTTTTGTTCGAATGTGTTTTAATCTGGGCTTTTCTCAGCAGAGCTTTAGTTCCCTGCTTTACTCTGCCCCGCTGGCTTTCTGCTGGCCACGAAGAATGACTGCCTGGCAACTCTGCCTGACCCCTATCACCAGTCGGTCAACAGCAGAATCCAACAGGTCACTGAGCCAAAATCTCATCCACAACCGATGGATGGTGGGTTGCTTTGATAAACAATGTAAAAGACAAGTTTTTCTTCTCTGACCCCGGAGATCAACAGTGCAGCAGGGGATCACAGAAAAGAGTAGAGTCATGCAAGTAATGAATGGAAGAGGATGAGGTGGAGTTTGAAAATGATTAGTTGCGTAGGTTGAGAACAGGAATGGAGGTGCTTATAGAAGACCGGATGAGAACGTCACACAAGACAAAAATGATGATGAGGAGAATGCAGTACAGATGGAACTGATGCAGAGAAAAGCCACAGAAATATGTGCTGGATGTCAGAGAGACAGTAAGAGTTAAGCCACACAGTGATAGATGGAAGGATTGTGAGAGGGAGAGAGCAACCACTGTGTGTGTGTGTGTGTGTGTGGGGGGGGGTACAGTACTGTATGTCAAGGCCATGTTGATTGTGGTGGGGTCGTGAGATTTACCCTGGAGCCTGTAGGGAAATTCTGCAATCAGCAACCAATGATGGCAGCCGTCATTAAGCTGCAACCACAAAGAGCGACGGCAGTTAGAAAGCAGACTCTCAGCACAAACTTACAACAAACAGCCTTGATTTTTCAATTTATCAAGTGCTAAAGGACTAATGTGTTAGCAAACATTTAGCTGTCTTTGTTGCTACATGTCAAATTTAGGTCCAATATTAGCATAGGTTTTGTTCTGCCTACCCCCACAAAAATGATCCCAATCTTTTCATCTTATTAGAACTGGATCTTACTTTCTATACCAGCCCTTCATTTACTTTGGCTCTACAATACAGAGCAAGATTTAGTAGCATAAGAGCATGAATCTTCAGTCTTTTCTGATCATTTGTTGAAAATTTGCTTCTTAAATTTACTTACTGACTTGCAACCTCAGAATTCTCTTCCTCACTTGCAGGATGCTTCAGGCCCTTTTCACATTATTGAATACAAATGAGTGCAATTGAGAAACTGAGTAAAAAGTAAAATATTTACTAAAACTTTAAAATTTAGACCAAGTTGGAGGGGAATACCCAGTTTGTTTGTGAACATTTTCAGTCATCCAGGTCATGGTATTTCTAAGTGCTTTATGAAAGCAACTGGACTTACATGAGACTCCTGAAGACGTTTCACCTCTCATCCAAGAGGATTCCACAGCCCTAACAGTCCTACATGTGCTTCTTGTTTATATGTTTACCTCATCAGGCCACACTGTTTACACTCTTTTTTTTTTTTTTCTGTGCGTAGTTTTTTTAATTCACTGGTTTGAGAGGGCTGCAGGGTAGGCTGAAAGGTTTGAGGTTAGAGATGAGGTTGCTGGCGGTGGAGGTGGACGGGGATCCGGGGGTCTGCAAGACTATGATTGGGGTTGCTGAAGGGAGGGCTTTGGGGGGCTGTGGTGGGAAGATAAGGGGCTGGATGTGTGGTTAGGAGGCTTGGCGGGGGGGGTTCTGCTGCTGTTGTAGGCTGCAGCTGGCAGAGCAGTGATAATCACCAAACAGACCTCCTCCGTCTTACCTCATCTCCCCCATATTCCTCACTTCTCTACAAAGCTATATGATGCACTGTTGAACTCTACAGTGGCACTGATTTCCAGAGAATGATGTAGTGCTGTGTTGCAAGCACAGTGTTAGTTGGCTAAGCTGCCTGAGCTCATAAAACTAGTGCCAGAACTGTTGAAAGTCAGTCAGTATCAAGCCAGGTCATCTCCTTGTACAGTCTCCATGGCAGCTCTTCAAGAGCCAAGTAAACTCTTTCTCTGTACAGGGCACAGAACATATGATCAAAACTTATTCTATTAGAATTGAAATTAATTTCAAATTAAAAAATAAAAAGTCATTGTATCTGCTGTCAACCAAGAAAATGTACTCTTTTGTCTTATGTGATTTGAGAACTGATGTGGTTTCGCTGCTCGACTTCAGGGTGATGTTGAGGACAGCTATCAGTGTCCCTGCTACTGTACTGCACTTATCTGCCTGACGGTCTTTTATCTATCATGAGCCTCAGTTTTCACTCTTGTCTTTTACACCTCTGGAAAGCAGCAGAACATATCAGGGTCATGACAGGCCAACAAAAGGCAATTTAAGAAACACCAAGGGCAGGGTTGCCATGTGCAGGATTTGTCCAAAAAGTGTTATGTCCACATTGAAAAAACTCTCTCTGCTACTCAGTAATATACAGTACATGATTAAAAAGTAGGGGATATTATGGTATTGTAAAGGCCTCCAAAGAAAAATATAATAGAGATAGGAGTTCCATGGTCAATTGCACAATGCTCCATGGTGTCAATTGGGTATTGTAAGAAGGCCTGAACTTGTTATTTTAGTAAACAAGAAAAAAAATAAGATCCTGGATCCATTTCTGTTCCTTATATATTGCAGATTTTTTTTAAACATTTAGCAGGTACCAGGATCAGCAAATTTGTAACTTTCTTCACTTGCAAAATGAACATAACTGAACATCGAGTGCTGCTAGTATGTTCTCTTGAAGCCTTGTGAAGTTTTGTGGCAGGAAATCATACTCTGTAACTTACACATTACACTATGAGATATCTCTCAAGCATACTGCACATACAGTAAGGTGGCTGTGTATCCAACCAGTGCATGTATGGTGTGAGAAATAGAGTGTTTACAATATTGTAGAGCCCTGTGGTGAAATACTACACGACGGTATAAAGTCCATTGAAGTCAGGTTGTTTTCTCAACAGCTTTCATTGGCCATCATATATGTTTACTCTGAGTGTGTACCTCAGTGTTTGTCCACGTATGAGTGTGTGTGTTTGAATGTGTCTGGGTGCGTGCGCGGCGGGGGCGCAGCCTCGTATGTTTGGAGTGAGTGCCGTCAGTTAGCTGGAATGTGGCGCTACCGCCAATGCTAAGATGGCTGCCAAGCTCTAAGATGGCTGCCAGGATTACACCCAGCCAGTGAGAGACAGAGGAGTGCGGGAGATTCTGCATGTGAAGAGAGGGGAAAAAGAAGCTCTCTTTCGATTCTGGTCTCTTTCTTTCTTTCATTCTCACTCTCGTCTGTCTCGCCCCTCTCTCTGTGGATAAGCAGTGCTTCGTAGGCAGCGAGACAGGTCTGTTATTGTTTCTGCTCAGTAATCTGTGGCTTAGTGTGGCTGCAAGGCAAGTGCTGTTGGCAGGAGTCTGTGTGCTCTGTTATCACCTACAGCCTGCAGATAAACACCTCCTTTAGCTAGCTTGCTAGCTAGCTACACCCTAGCTAGGCCTGAATGAATGGTCAGCAGCATTAGCCCCCACACCACACTGGTCCCCGATATGGAGATCAGTCTCATTCACCAACTCATACATGTGGTCACAAAGATCGAGGAAATATGTACAGCTGCCAAGCATGTGTCAAGTATTCATAAACATATATGCATAGACACATCTGACATCTTTTTCACGGCCTGGACAAGAATGCACCCTCTCTAGACCAACTCCCAGGACTCATATTACAAAACCTCATCTTGCAACCTCCCCTTTCTGCCTGTAGCTCTTCCAGGTCTAATTGTGGCCCTTTGTTGCCAAGACTTGGCATGTTTGTGTCTGCTCTTTTGTGTGAAGCCCCAATGCTTTCCTAGACCAGTCATAACAGGTGTGTGTTTGTTCAGATGTGTGTGTGCATTTGTTTGTGTTGCTCTGGTGTCATTTGATCCCAAGACAGGAACAGTTTTGCCTCTACTTTAAGATACTCTATCTCAAATCCCCCAGGCCAGCCAGACTGGCATGGTCAGCCTTTTCACAGGGTTAATGTGAGTGTTTATGCATTCATGTGTATGTATCCAGGCAATGATTACAACATGTATTAAATTAGAAGAAACGGATTGAGAGAGTTTGTGCATGGTTGTGTGGCTGTGTGATCATATTTGTGTGTGTGTATGTATGTGTAAGGTGCTCTGTTTACGCAGACTAAATCCCTACCAGCAAGAAGGTATTAAATAGGATTAGGGAGAGGGATATGATTGCGTGGTTAGATACTAAATGGCATAGCAGCACACTGTAAATCATTGCACCTTAAGTCAGGAGGGAGATGGGAGAGAACATTCTTAGATACTGTCACAGAAAAATGTGTCAATTCACACACACACACACACACACATACACTCACAAAATGTATACCATACCCCAGCACACCCTGCCAGTCACTCTTATTCCCTCTAACACCTTAAATATCACAGTCTTGGCCACATGGATACATAGCTATGATTCATCGAGACATTGTACACTTCCCAGTTATTAGTTTTTTAGCATATAAACCTGATCCTAACTATCCCCCCTCTGTTTCTCTGCAGAATCGGGACAATCAGACAGCTCCAGCCAACAGGGGGATACAGACATTAAACCACCGCCCAATGGTAGGTACACACACGTATCCATGTCCAAACACTGTCAAATCAGCATACTAGAATTGATTCCATCATGCTTATCAGTCTTAACATATTCCAATTACGGATCCAATTAGCAAACACACTCACACAGATGTTGATCCACAAACATAGTTGCAGATGGTCGCCCTCTCAAAGGGATGGGATTTTCAGGGTTCCTTTTTTGTTTTTCTCTTTAAAAATTTTGTTTGTTCCAAACACAATTCCATGAATTTCTGATACAGTTTTTTTTTTTTTTTTTACCTCACCTCTCTGCTGCTTTGATGTGTCTATGTAAGTCCTGATCACATCCTTTTCTGCGCAGGGCACCTGAGTTTCCAGGACTGCTTCGTCACCTCAGGGGTGTGGAATGTGGCAGAGCTTGTCAGAGTGTCACAGAGTAAGTAGTAAAAACACTACACACAGAGGAACGAATACAGTACCTACAGTATGATTTCTGGCTTGAAGTACATTTGTTTTGTGATTTGGACAAAAACTGCCAAAAAAAAAAAAAAAAAGGTTCAATTTTAATTTGATGTTTACTGAAGGAGCCCAGTACTATCCAGTGTATACTTTTTGAGTATAGGTACTATTGAGACACAGTGTAACTCTATGAATGACTATGTTCCTTCACTGAAAATCTCTTGAATATCTCTGGAATATACATATCATCTCAACTCATTCCTTGCCTCCCCCCACTTTCTTTTATTTTTCTCCCTGTTAGCTCCTGTAGCCACAGCATCAGGTCCTAACTTCTCACTGGCTGACCTGGACAGCAGTCCTAGCTACTACAACATCAACCAGGTGGCTCTGGGGCGACGCTCCCTCACCTCCCCTCCTTCCACCAGGTACACAGTCCGAGCTATAATTCCACACAGACAACATTAGTCTACAGGTGTATGGAGGTGTCCAGCTGGTTGCCATTAGTAGAATCCCTTGTCCGTGAAGCCACCTTGTGGCTTTAGCAGTGCTACCCTGGCATATGATTCAATGTGATGCCACTGGCAGACTGGAGGAAAGTGTGAAGTCACAGTAATATTTGCCAATGGTATATCGCTTGTTATCGCAAGGGTGACGTTACTAGCAAGTTAAGTGCACCATTTCATTGAGGTTTCTTGCTGTGAATGACTTCTAGTACCACAGCCCATTCCCACTCTTGGAATCTGTCCTGAACCTCTTCACTGTATATATGTGTATGTCTCTCTTTGTTAGCTGTTCTCCTCTGTATGTGATGTGTGATGGCTCTTTCTGCTGTTTCCTCTTTGTGTCTTTCTTAACTTGTCTCTTTCTCTCCTCTTACCTCTGTCATCTGCTGTCACTTTAGGTCTGAGGTGGAGTTGTACGCAAACCTTCCACGGAGGTAGTTATAAACACCTACAAAGACACAAACTAATAAGACACATGCACAGAAAAACACACAGAAACACACACACATAGAGAGAGAGTCATACTGTGTGGCTGTTTCTACTCTCTAACTTTTCTTTCCGTTTCCTCCTTTTTCATTTGTGGTTTTGACATATCATGTGCTTTATGTCTGTTCTGCTCCAAGACTTTGTAATAGTACTATTGTTTCCACTAAGATGCAAAACCTGAAGCCTCTTTAAATCTTTAAATGCTTGTTTATATGATTACTTTTAAGTTGTTATCTTTGCAAGGTTTTTTTTTTTTTTTTACTTGATCCATACTTTCTGCCTCCCACCTCTCCTCCACCCTCCAAACATCCTCTCCATACCCTCAGCTCCACCAAGAGGAAGTCATTAGATGACAGTGAGCTGGAGAGCCCCACAGATGATGTTTTCTACCCTGGACGCTCGCCTGCTGCCAGCTCCTCCCAGTCCAGCGCGTGGCCCAATGACATGGATGCAGGTACCCCCTTATCCCAACCCACACCTTTCACCCACTAAGCGAGCATCATGAAAGTTTTCCCACTCCTGCCTGACCCCCACCCCACCAACACCAAAGTCCAAAGTGATGCTTCCATCTGACTTTGTCTCTTCCTCACACCCTACCTCAGTCACTTACAGTACCTTCCCTCTGGTGATGCACACAGCCCTGGACAGCCCTCAGAACCTCCCACTCAACCAAATGCCACCTTCCTCAAGACCCTGTCCCCTAATCTGACTATTATACCACTTACAGAAACAGCAGCACCTAGGATTGCAGCTCATACTAACCAACTGATAATTTGCTGAGAAATAACAAACATTAGGAGTGCTTAATTTATCTAATATTTAAAGCTATGACCATGACTGACCAGGATCTATTGGTCACAGTATCTAGCAATATGAATAAGAAGCACTAAAGAAGTTGAAATATGTAATACCCTGCCATATATTTAAGCATGTAAATATATGTAAACTTATAGAAATACAAATGTTTAAAAATACATGATTTTCTCAGATTTGTCTCAGTCTATGACGAAGACATAAGGATACCTGCCAAAATAAAGGAGCCTTAGATAAATAATGAAAGGCCAGGTTTAGATCTCATCAAGAAAAAACATAATTGGCAATGAAAACATTACACAGTCATCACTCTCACCTTACGCTGAGGCTATTTTAGACCAATTGGAATAGTCTCTTCCTTTATTGTTCAGTAAATGGGTTTAAAAGCATCAAAATATTTTAAATTACAGTCTGTGCCATTTTTTGGTCAGAATATTTTCAACACCGTCACTATAACCCCAGAAAATTGAATTTATCATGGATAAATGGTGCTAAATGCTCTCCACCAAATAGCTCCAGACACTGGGAATATAAGTGCCAAGATGCATCAAGGATGAAATAACAGCTTACAGGAGCCTGTAGTAAGGCTTTATGTTGGTGTTTCCATTGTTTTGGCAGTAACCACTACCTCTGTGATTCAGCTTTGGACATTACCCTCTTTATTCTACCTCATCCCTCCAAGAACCCAATAATGCAAAGAAAAACCCTCTCTTGTTCACTTCACTTGAGTCCTCACTCCCAAATCCCAAGGCTTCCTCACCATCACCTTAAAGCCATAGTCAAACATACAGTTTACCTGATTTCGTGTCAGTTACCTCCAGCTCCTTCATACACAAATGTTCACTCTTACCTCTCTCCCTGTTCCTTTCATTCTCTCTCTCTCTGTCTCTGTCTCTTTTTCACTCTTCCCCTATCTCATTGTTAACAATACCCTTCTCCACTTTCAGTGCAGCACCATTTGGCGAGTGTGCAGGAGAGGAAGATAAAACATGAAAACGATGGCGTGCAGTTTCCTTACCATGGTTAGAACAACATTGATTACACTCATATATATTTGCTATTTACCAGCCTTTATGTAGCTCAGTCATTCCTCTGTGTATGCGTATGTATACATATGTATATATATTATATATACATATATATACATATGTATGTATATGTATATATATGTATATATATGTATATATATATAATATGTATACATATTTATTATACATACTGTATGTGTGTGTGTTTGTATGTGAATTGTATGAATGTCTGTGGTAAGAACAAAGATAGCGTGCACAAAAATGGGACTATACTTGTGTATTCACCTCAGTAATGTTTAGTTGTTATCAGATTGATGTCATTGCTGCTGTTTAAAGTTTCTTTTATTGACATTACATTTCCTGTGATGTTCGGTAGTAGGATTGTAAAGGATTATTCATTTCAGGCTTTACTTTCTGTGTGAAACATGAGGCTACAAGAAGCTCACCTAATATTCCTGGCTTTATCTCCCTGAAGTCGGTCCTCCCAGCAGCACGTTAACTGACAGATGTCAGACATGCACATATACTGTACATACATAGACACCCTCACACAGATACAGTGACTCACACACTTCCAACCCCTCTCATATGCAGACGTTCACACATTGAAACACACATGCTTATCATACTCCCCACCCCTGCAGGTGTTCAGGTGCCTGCCTTGCCTCCATCCCTCTGTCGCTCCATCCCTCCCTTGCTTCAAATCCCTCATTAAGACGCTTACCGTCTGTGGATCAGAGGTGTAAAACCCTTCCTCCTGCTCCCTAGCTCTCCCTTCAACCCTCCATCCCTGTCTCCCTTCTGTCTAATTGAAAACGTGTACAGCAGGAAGGACCCTGGGGAGGGAGAAAACATGTCAGAGGAGAGGAGGAGGAGAGAGAAGCAGAAAGCAGGCAAGTGGATGGGAGGTGAGAGCGGGAAGAGAGGAGAGAAGAAGACTTAAATGGTGATAGCTAATGAGAGAGAGAGGTTGTCAGGATGTGAACAAAAGAAGCCAAGAGCCCTGTTTAGGTTTTGCCCCAGTCTACTCTCACTCGAGCCTCAGCGGCTGCTCTCATGCTCCTGCTCCACTTAGCTGTAAATGTAATTAAGAGGCTGCTCATCAGAGCCACAACAGAGTCTGCTGCACGCCTTAGTGCACCAGAGCCTCACTTCCCATCTTTTTCCTGTCTCTCTCCCGCTCTCTCTCTTCCTCTCTGTGTATGTGTACCAGCCCCTTACTCTCCAAAGTGCAGCACATAGCCTTGTACACCTCCTAATGAGTTTGGCAAATAGAGGTGTAGAATAGCATGCAAATCTGGACCCTTTACCAATTTATTTACATAATCCAACTGAAAAATTAGAAAGCCAAAACATTTTGTAATTATCAGCCATTTTTCTTAATTTTGTGTGAGGTTGGAAATAGTTTTAAACAGTAGCTACCAGAAAATATAAATACCATATTTCACGCTTGAGAATCCAAGGCAAAAAGGAGAAACCGATAGGTACGGGAGCACAAGGATGGAGCAAGCAGAGAATGTGCGATTTTGGTACGGTGTGTATCCGATTTTCCAAAGGATCCCACCTGCCACAGGCAAAGCTCATCTGGGAATTCCTGTCCAGGTTGGGGGTATGTAAACAAGCAAGCACACACACACACACTCACAAACAAACCAAGGGGTTTCTAAAAAAAACAGAAAACATACACACACAGGTGTGCCTCACCGTCTGTCCAAAGCACTATGTACTCCCTCTGACTTCCTCCATAACCAACAGAACACACACACAATTGTATGAAGATGCATTCATACATATAAATCAAACAAACACGGTTACATTCAGATACACACACGATTGATTTCTGCACACGTATCACACAGCCCACATAGACACACACACACACATGCACAGCTGAAGCATGGTCCCAGATGGTGTTTCCGTGTATGTGTAGCCTTGGGATCTGTGAGGATGCTGGAGACATCTGCTCCACAGGGGCTAGAAGAGGGGTGGGGGAGGTTAGTGGAGGCAAATGAAACAACCATGATTTCATATTAGTTCCAAATGATTGGGAAATTTTCCTGAGACACCAGAGACTTATGGTAGTGGGGGCCTTGCTTGGGGCTTTGAGTTAGATGTTACAGGCCCATAGAGGGATACGGCTGGACTTACATATGTGCTTTAAATCACTGGAGAGAGGAGAACTCCCTGACTTTTTTTCACTTGTTTAAATCACTATCTCCTGTCTTTTCCAACTGTGTGTTTGTGTGTGTGTGTGTGTGTGTGTGTGTGTGTGCGTGTACGTCTGTGTTTGTGTCTGCTTCTGTGTGTGCTTCAGAGGCGCATCTGGTGGCAGGCCTGTTAGTGCAAAGAGACAGAAGGGTCATCATGGGAGCGCTTGATTGGTTGCCAGTGAAATACTAAGGCTTGCCAGGAGAGGAAACAGTGCAGTTGTGACACACACACATACACACACACACACACACACACACACACACACACACACACACACACACACACACACACACACACACACACACACACACACACACACACACACACACACACAGACAAACCGGATCAGACGTTGCACTCTCTGAAATACTGAGATATTGTCTTTCATATTAACTTAGGGATAGTGACAGTGCTAGAACTACCTGTGTATACAGATGTCAGTCTTCAGCAGATCTTTCCTGGCTCAGATTTTTATACTTATGTTTTACAATATACTTTCGAAAATTAAAGTACATAACTACCTCTCTGAAACCATAATGGTTTAATCTATAAGGTTCTGGTTTTCACAATTTCTTCCGAATCTCAGTCTTTCCCAGCTCTCCCCTCTGGGTGCCTTTCCTTGTTAAAGTGTCTGCAGACTGTTCTTATTTCAAGTTTGCTCCCACCAGTGTGACAGTGTCATAGCAATCACTGCTAACTACTGGTGTCAGAAGTGGGATCGGGGTTGTCTTCATGCTTGGAATTTGTCTGACAGAACAATACGCCCCCACACTCCCACTGTAGTGGGGGGAGAAAAAAAAGAAATATATGTCTGCTAAAGACATAAATGGTTCACACATATTCACTCCCACCTGCTTGAGACTTAACTCTTTCACACAGGGAGGGAAGGTTTTACACGCCCCCACACTCCCATAGACTTTCACACGTCTCCAGCTGGAGAACTGAGGAGGAATCGTATTTAATGCCTTTTTTGATGCGGAGGGGCCACAGAAATAGACTGCAAAACAACAGGCTAAAAAAAGTTTAAAAAGAGAACATTATCACATCACTCACTTGTTAGGAAGATTAGAAGAAAACTTACTCAGGAAGAAATTTGTCTGTTTCATGAGTTAAACGTGGTAGTAAGGGTCTTTGTTTTTTTTTGATTGAACATGTGCTTGTGCTTTCGAGTGTGTTCAGACATCGAGTGTGTGAGTGTGTGTGAGCGAGAGATAATAACCATATTTAACATCTTATGACATTCCAATTTCATACATGTCGTCAGAGCAACGCATTGAAAAACAAGACACTGCTGCATTTTTCACAGGTTCTGCTTTGCTCTCTCGCTCCCTTGCATATTTTCATGTCTCCCACGTTCTTCTCGCCTCTCTCTGTCTCTCTCTCCCTCTGTCTCCTCTCTCTGTCCGTCTGCTTGTCTTTCGCACTCAACAGCTGCCGTGTCCATACTGTACAGTGTGTGCTATTTCTGAATGAAGCCTTCTTCTCGTGCAGCCAGCCTGTGAGCTTCACTGAAGCCAGACCACAACTAGTTGACTGTGGCTGTATGGTGACCATGCTCATACACAGAGAAAGCCTGGAGTTGGCACCTGAACGAGAGAGAGAAACAGAAAGAAAGAGATGAGACAGAAAAACATACAGTGGCACAGAAGAGTTTATTATAGCTACAGATGTGCTTTGGCTCTGAAACAAAGACCAGATTCAGATTGGCTTTAGCTGTTTTTCCCCTTTTTTACTTTGAAGATATGCTCTTAGGCCATGAAATATTGCTCAGTCCATATTATATGACTACAAAGCTGGGAGTTGGGAATCTCTGAATGAGTTATTACAGCCTAAGAGCAGCAAAACCCCATGATTAACAGTCAAGATTTCTTGGGTCTTTTCAACATCTTTATGCTTTCTGACTGCATCATTTACAGAGTCCTCTGACTGACTCATTGAAACTGTCGGGAGTGAATGACCAACAGCCATAAGGATAGGGAGCAATGCACTGCCATCAAGCAGTGAAGAAACTAAACAATCTAATCAGAAAATCATGATTGTTCTCAAATCCCCTTCAATAAGAATCAGACTGATTTTTTTTTTTTTAAATTTAATTTAATTTTTTAAATTTTTTTTATTTTTTAGTGTAGCCAATTAAGTAACCAACATTTTGTTGATTAAAACCACCTCTCTCTTTTCCTCCCTCTTCCCCCCACTTTTTTTGTTGATCCCATTTTTTTTTTCGCCAGGACTGTCCTCGCCTGGTTCACTTAAGAAGCCGGGGAAGTTTGATTTCAACGCCCTGACTTCCCAGACGAGGTCCCCCCGCATGGCGTTCACACACCACCCGCTGCCTGTGCTGGCAGGAGTGAGACCAGGTGAGAGCCCTGCCATGAACCCAACAACCCCAAACCCCCCCCCCTTCAAAATCTGAAAAAGAGAGAGAAGGAAAGGGAGTGTCAAACTTGATCCTAGATTGCCATATTTACACCCCAAAACTTCCCTGGAAACAAACAAAATTCATTTTGCAACCGTGTGACTGAAAATGAAAATGCTAAACCTACTTGCTGAGAAAGCAGAACAAAACTTTCCAATCCTACAGCTTCAACTGCTGAGAAGCAATATGCCCGCAGAGTTTCACCGGTTCAGTGTTACTGCTATCATCATGGCTTGGCATAAATTTCTCTCTCTCTCTCTTTCAGCATCTCTCCATCCATCCATTTTTACAACCATCTTCGTGCCTGTTTGTTTTAATATTGTCATTGCATGGTACCATTGCTACCTCCATGCCTTTGTGACTGATTTGCCTCACATCTTACTGCTTCCTGCATTTCTTACAATGTGTTTAGAAGTCAGTTCTTGCATTTAAACTGACAAAACTGTTTATTTTGATATAATGAACTTGACTGGGTGTGTAACTTACCAGATGGAGCTATCAGCGCACTTAAAAGTTTAATTATGTTATAATAAGGCCAAACACTTTTCTGTCCTGTACATACAAAATTCGTTCTCTAAATGGTCAAAACAGTTGACATACCAAGGAAAAAATCTCCATGACACACTGTCTGAAGTGAAAATGTAAAAACTCTTTATTATATAGGCAAGAACAAGACAGCTAAAGGGAAAATGCATATAAGCACTAGGTTACCACTGGGTTTGTTGCTTTACCATAGTGCACTCCAGTTTTTAAAGCCAACTACTGTTTATTTTTTTTTGTTTTTCTTTTACATTCAGACACAGATTAGATTTTCTTGAGCATATAGAGCAAATACAGGTATGAAAATGAGAAGGAAGAAGGAGCAGGGGTTGATAGTGAATCTGAACGCATGAAGTGGGACGGACGCACACTGTAGTGGATAAAATTCTTAGTGTAAGCTCCAGCGTTTCCAAGTTCTTGTTTCAACAGAGTCACTAAGGGCAAGTAGTCCTCAAAAGAGCTTTTGAATCCTATAGGATAACCGACATGGTTTGTCCATCTCTAGTCAGAGAATTCCCAAAGTCTCCAGGATCTCAAGTTTGCCAACAAGTTCCTGAAGGCTGGTCTCACTTTTCAAAGGAATAAATATGTCCTCTCTCTCTCTCTCCCTCTCATTCCATTTGTCTCTCAAAGGGATGGTTTGGTCCACAGCCAAACCAGACCTACCATGTAAAGGTCATTTGGACTCATTGCCCTCCGTGCTGAAACGTATTGAATTTTACTTGCGGAGCTCCCCTCGGTATATTTAGAAAATGTAGTCCAGGCCGGATCTCACACCATTAAGCCACGTTGTTTATCTAAACAGAGCAGTCCCATACCCCCTGGAGAATCCAGAACACCAGATTGAATTTTACGTTCGAGTTGATTTCTGAAATTTGCTTCTCTGTTTTGTGCGTGAGTTGAAGAGGTGTGAGGGACTAGCTCAGGTTTCTTTGGTCTCCAACTAACTGTGTATGTGGACCGTTGGCTGAGAGGTTTTCATGTAATAGAGAGGCTGTGATGAGACAGTATTTAGAGATTGTGTATGGGTGCATTTGTGCACATACACACAGTTACACACACAAACACTCACACACACGTGCGTGTGTAAATTTACCCTCTTGCGGAGGACTCTCTGTGCTAAAATGGCTGCCATCCAAATGGAATGTCCCTCGGAGGCCTTGGTTCTATAAAGAGACTGGAGGATGATGGGAGGGAGGACGGAGAGAGGGATGAAAAGAGAAATGGGGGTAGACAGAGAGGGGGAAGACGCAGTTAGCAATCATGGCTTGACTTGGATGGACTCGAGCTGTTAGCTCTTGTATAGGTGTAGTAAGTGCTGGTGTTCATGGGTAGGGATAGTTTATGTCCTGTTTTTGGCTCCGGACTGACATGGAGAGCTGCCAGGTTGACTGTTGTCTGATTATACTAGTCTGGAGAGTCTGCCATTTTGGCAGCGGTTACACGTGCACCAATATATGTACAAAGACACGTAAGCTGCAACAGACATAGCATCACATTCATACAGAGAGAGACCAAGAAAACATACAAACCAAGAGAGGTAAAAAATTCACATTCACTCAAAACCAAACACACACAAAAAGACAAGGACACCAATACAAAAATACAAAAGTTTGAACGAACATGCACTTACAGACTTTGTGAGTATACTATACACAAGAGATAGTAGGTGACAGACATAATCACAGATGCTTGTTCGCCAGGCTTCCCTCACCTAGCAGCTTGCCTCTTTAGTTTGGTGTGCCAAATTGCCAAAGCCATAGAATCTCAGCAGACAAGACAGACAGTGGAGCCGTGTGTGTGTGTGTGTGTGTGTGCGTGCGTGTGTGTGCGTGCGTGCGTGCGTGCGTGCGTGTGTGTGTGCGTGCGTGTGCGCGCATGTGGGGCTGTCTGACTAATGTCTCCGGGAGGTGTTTTGTGGTCGATTGGGAGCAGAGGGGAGATTCTCTCTCAAGCTTCAAACTACTGGGCAGAACCGCACAGCAATGATATGCTGCTGATTGATTACACATCACCGACAAGCAATAAAACAAAAGTGGAAAAATTCAGTATGTGTGTGGGGATCTGTCATGCCCCAGTGGTCCGTGTGTGTGTGTGTGTGTGTGTGTGTGTGTGTGTGTGTGTGTGTGTGTGTGTGTGTGTGTGTGTGTGTGTGTGTGTGTGTGTGTGTGAGAGAGAGAGAGAAATGGATAAGGAGCAGAAGGCAGAAAATACTGTAACAAACTCTAGCTTGTATGGGTACTGTGAAAGTGTGTGTCCATGTGTAGTAATGCCAGGCCAGAGGTACAGAGAAATCTAGTGGGCTGATTTATAAACTGAATGGGACCAGATGTTTCCCACTAGCTGGGGATAATGCCAGTCATTTGTAAGCAGAACAACTTCAGTCAGTCAACCACAAGAGAATGTCACAGCTATTTTCTGTGTTATGACAATAATAGGCCTAAGCGGCAAACTGGACTTTGATGCCAGCTGTGTTAGTGCTTAATTAAAACATATACATGTCTTATATACTGTCATAGGTGTGTATGTTAATGTACTGAATATCACTGTCTAGAGCGTTATGTATGCTTAATATGCGTGCTGTGTTTGAGTAGAAAGAGACTAGAATGATCTGAGCCTCATTGTATTTTTCCCCACTTTTGGTCTTTCTTGTATCTTCTCCTCACGTTCCTCTTCCTCTTCTTCTTTCCCTCTCCCTTTCCCATTCCTGTTTCCTATCCCTCCTTCTTGCTTTTCTCCCCAGGGAGTCCCCGTGCCTCAGCCTCAGCCCTGCACTTCCCCTCCTCCTCCATCATCCAGCAGTCCAGCCCGTACTTCACCCACCCCACCATACGCTACCATCACCACCAGGACCCGCTTAAGGAGTTTGTGCAGTTTGTGTGCACTGACGGCACAGGACAGCCCAGCGCACAGGTAAGTGATCTTTGGGTTCATCAAGAAAGGTGATGTGATAGTGGGATGGTTGCAAACTGACATAAAAGAAAAGTGGACACTGATTAGAAGTCAGTTTATTTGTGTGGAATATACTGAAGAAGATGCAGAACTACCGAAAGCAAGTCTACAAGAAAAAAACAGCATCATAATTATATAGACACTTACTGCTACATCGTTTCATATATAACTTGTCAGATAAACAGGTGCAACAAGGTCAAGTTATCCTAAAACAAGGAATAGAAATCTTTATGAGGTGAAGCAAATTCAACAGGGAAGAGGAAAATGGCTTTAGGGCAAATGCCTCAACAGGAGGAGGCAGTCAGATGTGATTAAACATTAGAAAAAACTCACCTGGAGAGAACTGGGTGAACCACATTGGACTCATCTTTGGTTCAACATATAATGTAATGCCTTCTCCCACAGTAAGGTAGGAGAAGATCTTGCCTGCCAGTTGTGTTCAGGAAGAAAATATCAAAAAGCCCTCTAGGCGGACAGGACATAGGGTAGGTATGGAAACTGGCAGATGATTTACTATAGGGAAGCAAGGATGTAAACATGAAAGAGGCCGGTAAGGAACTTGAAGACGGATTGAGACCGGCAGTGTTTGGAGAGTTAGGTACTCGTGGAAGAAACCTGAAGCAGACATTTAAGACTCCTGATGCAATACTTGTTTAACAAGCCCTCATTGACCCTCTGCCATTTTTAGAGACATTCCTTTACTCTCCACTATGATTTTCTCTCAAGCGGCACATCTTACTCAGTCTCTAATCATTTTCTCTGCACAATATATGGTAGAAGATTAAGTAATATACATATGTAACATAAAATAGTTATCTATACAATTATATGAAAGTAACACACTATGACAAATTCGTTATTAAAACACACCATGTGTCAGGTTAAGCTACAGAAGCTAGTGTGTGGTTGTGGATGAGGAGGAAACAAACTGCACAAGCGGATGAGGCACAGAAGGGGATGTTTCTGGGACACCGTTGAGCTTTTTTGAGGTATCATGGGCCTAATTCAGTCAAACATCAGTGCAGGGAGGTGCCCCTTTGATAATGCCAATAACATGCCCAGACTCATGTTGAAAGTTACAGTTTCCAAACATCAAAGCATAGGCACATTATACGTCGACTGGCCTCATGGGGATATTTCAGAACTATTTTGATACACATTTGTTAAGGTGCAGTGTGCTGGTAGTACTGTAAACCTCTACTGTAAACTTGGCCTTCTGAGCAACTTTAAAACCACTTATCACACATCACATGTCCTATTATCGTTTGTTCTCATTACTTCAACAACAAAAGACACAGTAAAAACTGTAAAATTGTACACGCACATACACTGCACACTTACACAGACACCCTGAAACATTGCTGATTTTCCCTCCTTTTTTAAATTCTTACATTCCACTATAACAACTTCCCTTGTGACTGCTCCATTTTTCTTTTCCCCTTTTGTGTGACAATGTTCATCACTTTTCCACTTCTTATTTACCTCACTACTTTTGGCCAGACTGTCTGATATTTTTGTGTGTTTTATTTTAAAATTGTGTGAGTTTGGTTATCTCTCATGTCCCTGTGTGCAAGTGTGTGTGTGTGTGTCTTCATTGGTCAGTGTATGTAAAACTACTTGAGAGGATGCTGTTGATGTCTGTCTATATATGCGTCTTACCCTTACATGGGACTCTCTGAGAGTGACTTTTGTGTGCGTGTGTGTGTGCGTGTGTGTGCGTGCGTGTGTGCCTGCGTGTGTGTGTGTGTTTGTTTGTGTGTGCGTGTGCGTGTGTGTCTGGCTCCCTGTGCACTGTATATTCTCGGGGTGTGTCCTGCTCACCCTGTCTGTATGGTCCATCTGCAGCCTAATGGAGGTGGCCAGAGCAAAATGCCGGGCTCCTTCCTGCTGCCCCCGCCACCCCCGGTGGCGCGCCCTGTGCCCCTCCCCATGCCCGACTCTAAAACCATCAGCACGCCCACTGACGGCGGACTCAGCTCACCCGCATCTCCGTGTAAGTCACCCCCCACTCCCACTCCCCTCCACAAACCCCCATCACTGCTCCAGTCTCCCCACAGACTTCTGACAAAGGCCGGTCCAAACCAGTTTAAGTCTCCCGTAGGTTGATTAGCTCTTAGCTGGCAGCTAATTTGTCCTCTGTCCCAAGGAATACTACATCAAGTCTATGGTGCTAGAGCAGATTTAGTCATCATAGAAGTCCCTGTAATTCTGTGCATTGCAGCTACACTGGGCTTTTTTCTGTAATCTTGTAGTACTACTACTGGAAAAGCACAGATCTGGGACTTCTACAATGACTACTGCTGCTGTAGTTTTTCTAAGTTTAGCTGGCCCTCTGCTTCCAGTAAGGTTGCAGTCTGCTCAGTCAAACACTCAGCAGCCCCAGAAGCTTCACTCCTATTTCATCCATCACCTTATGGACTGTACGCCACAGTACTGTACTGTACTGTACTTTACCAGCGAGATCCAATTCTGACGAGGCAGAAGCCACGCCTTTGCCAAACCAGAGATCCTCTTTCAAGCTCTTCTGTATCTCTTGCTCTAACTTGCTCTGAAGTTCAGGCTCCTTTTCTCTCTTCATGTCTTTGCAAGCCTTCCCAGTCTTCTTCCTCCTCTTTCCTAAAAATCTTTTTACTCTCTCTTTTGCTCTCTCTCTGGTGTTGGGTTTCCTGCTAGCACCACAAGAGGCACTGTAGTCTCTCTCACTTCTTTTTGATGTGTTTTGTAGTTTGGGGGGAGCAGAGCAGAGCAGGGCCCTGTGCACGTTGCCTCTGTAGCCGCAAGCCTTTGATCAACACAGACCTTGCGTGTCTGTGACAGCGGCAATACAATCTACCCCCTTCTCTCATTTCTTTTTTGCTTTGTTCTTTTCTTTATTCGATATATTCTCATATTCTCCTTTCTCATATCCTCCTTTCTTTTCCTTTATTTCTCTCTTTTTTTCTTTTTAAGGGAACAAAATTAGGGCAGTTGGCGTGGACTCCAAAAAAACATCATGCCCCACTTTACCCACCCAATCCCCTCGCCACTTTCACACAAATCTCACAACAATTAAAAATTGAGAACAACAAAAAACATAGAAATCACAGTATAACAAGACCAACCCAGTCTCTCTAAACATGAATGATAAAATCTAATCAAACCTGTCTAATTAGTGCGATACTGGGGGAGCGGGAGAAAGGAGTGTCTTAAGGGAGCGGTGAGGCTTTGGTTGGTTCCACCCAGACAGGTGCGGGGCGAGAGTCGGGCCATGGGAGAGGCACACCAAGAGGGGGCACTGGACGGAGCAACCGGGGCACCTTCTCCTCTTTTTGTTTTGAGTTTTTCTCCTCTTCCTGTCCTATCAACCTTTCCTCCCCTCCCCCTTCCAACTCTCTCAGATTAACGTGTCACTTTATTATTTATTTATATGAACATCAATATAAATAAATATCGTAATTTCAGTCTCTTTTCTCATTCCGGTGACTGTTATGACTGTATTTTTTTTTCTTCCCTCTATAATTTTGTCTCTGATTCTCAAGATATCGTAACTACAGTCATAAGAAAAACACACACACATGCACATGATGCACTCTCACCCTCACTCATGCATCAGTTTCCAGCCCTTTCACTGTCACCCCCACACATCCCCATCCCCACAACCTCACTCAAGTCATGCAGAGCAAAAGTTCTACTCAGCTGCCATGTTGGAGTCCAGTGAGCACAACTGCCCTAAATTTGATCCTGTGGCATCACTGAATGGTGTCACTTTATAGGCAAGATGCTCCTCTTAGCCTATTAAATTTAAACGGAGCATTGGTTACCACTGGTGATGAATAGAGTTCCTCCATCGGTCACCCTTTTATTAAGTCCACAGTGAGTCCTCAGTGGTTTTTCTATGATTATGATGGCTTATTACTGAGGCCAGGGGTTGCTGAGGAGCGTCTGTGACTAACAGTGTAGCCAGATTTGCAGGAAATAGCTTCTTCATGTTAGCGCTAATCATTACAGACTTTACACCCCCTTGTTAACCACAGATTAAATGGTTAAGTGAAAATAGCAAAGAACCTGCCCGCAGCATGAACCAATCACTCATATGACTAATAGGGCATCAGTATCCCTGACCCTTACTGTCTTTTCCCAATAATTCATTTGACAGTGATTCGTAGTCCTGTAGTGAGTTAATATTATAGTAATATATATAGATGACGATGATGAGAGCATCAAACTCAACTATAAGCTCAGTGTGTATGTGTATGTGTAAAAGCATGTACACACTTGTCTCTCTCTTTATAGCATACTCCACGCCAGGCTCCACAGCTCCCAACCGGTTTGTCGGCATCGGAACACGGGACAACTTTCTGAATATCCCCCAGCAGACTCAGGTACCCCGCCAACCTCCCTCATTTAATCGACATCCACCCACCCACCTCCTCCTCCTGTGTTTTTATGTCTTTTCTTCCTTTTCCCTCATTACTATCTGCAAGCGTGACTGCACAGTGCTGTACGTAGGTGCGACTTCCCAGCACACCGTTAATTCAGGCATCTTCGGGTTTAAAGGGACAAGCATGTCATTCAGAGCAAAGGCCGTGAAACAGATGGAAAACTCAGACAATGGCTCTGCATTAGCAACCTGCTACAGTCAGTGATTCCGCCCATGGCACCAGTGATGATCAACTGCATGGATATTTTTCTACTTTAAACCCATAACTGTTATCTGCATCGGGACTTTAGTATTTTGACAACATAATCCAAACTCAGAATCAACTTGCTAGCTTTTTCCAGAGTTTGCAATCATATCACACGTGTCATCATCAGCGAATGAAATTTGCTCAGTGTTCATGGAGACAGATCTGTTGATTTTCAAGCTCAGTAGCTGTTGACGAAGATAAGATGTTGTGAGTTTGCATGTTGATATATCCATCTCAATGAAAACTTTATCCGCTGACGCAGACCATGTGATTCAACTAAAATCTCTGGAAAATGCTAGTGAGTAGACCTTGAGTTAGGATTGTGTTAACAAAACGCTATTTCAAAAGACCTTTATAAGCTGATACCAGTTTTAAAGCCTCTTACCACATGCTACAACCTTGAAAAATGTGCTGCTTGTTTGAGTTGACATTGTACTTGTTCACGTTACACATTGCCATCCAGGAAATGCTTGATGGGGGATATTATAATGGACCAGGGTAGAAATTATGTAGCATACTGGTATTGCTGATCACTTGTTTGCAAACTAGCCCTCCATGACACAAAAGTGTTGCCCATGTATCAAGGCCTTTAGTTTCAGTATTGGTTTACAGTTTTTTGCACCACAGTAGTTTCCCTACAATGAATGTAAGCAGTGCCAGTTAGTTTCAGCTCCAGCAATGTTGATTTATCTCTGCTAGGCCCCACAGTGTGTATTAGTGCAGCGTGTGAGGCCAGTAGTGCACTACATTGTGGTTTCAGCTTTGGCTGCGCTCTGTAACTGGGCTGCAGTGTCTTGGGCCTCCTCCATCACCAACACAACTTTTCTCATTAGGGGCTAACCGCACCTGCCTGCAGCCAACTCGGCTCTCCTGTCCTCCCCACACATGGAAACAATTTGCATTCCTCCTCGGCACAGCTCTGCTCGGCTGCCCCAACCGCCCCCCGCCCTCCTACCCCCTCCTTCCCTCCCCTTATACATCAGCAGCCCACCATCTCTCCCTTTCTGTCCCTCTCTCCGCCTGCTACTCCCTCTAGTATTTTCAGGCTCCCACACCTGCACCACTCTCCCACAGATGTAGCCCTGGCACTGAGGGGACATCCACACATCATCCAAATGTGTGTTAGCGCCTATGCACACACAGACACACACACACACACACACACACACACACACACACACATTGCTTCAGCCCTGTGCCAAAACTCTTGCCCCTCATTTTCTCTCCTAAAAAAACAACAGGGGTATTACAACAGCTTACATCTGTTCAGAATGATTATTATCTCCTGCTATTGCTTATCAAACATTATAGAAAAATGTCCCCTTTGAACATTTCTGCCGGATCTTGCTGCACACATAGCGAGAACCTGGGCAACGGTATCAACTGCTCGCAGTTAGCTGAGCCTAGTAGGTCAGTAACAGCCTCAGCCAGAGTGAGTAACAGAGGTCTCTGCCTGTCCTGCTGTTCTCTGGCATATGGAGAGGTTCAGACGATGGCCCTGCCAGCCCGCCTCGCCGCCTGCTAGCCAACTAGCCAAGACAGAGGGAGAGAGTCTTCCCACTGCTGTCAGCTCAAGACGCAGAGAAAAGCTGGACTGAGGAGCTCTCTGGTGGTGAGACCTCCGCTATGCAGGAAGAGCGAGGGAGATAGGGAAGCGTGTATGAAAAAAGTAAGAGGGACTGAGAGAAAGGGAGGGAAAAAAGAGAGAGGGAGTTAGTTGAAGCTCGCTGCACTCCACAGTCACGTCCCGGCTGTCTGGTTGCCCGCAGCAACCAGACATGATGTCATAGGCAGTTGAACTTGGACTTGAAGGGGGGTTAGAGAGAGAGAAGGGGGGTCACTTTCCACTGCCAAGGATTACATTGGGAGAGCCGGAGTAAGAGAGGGAGAGGAAAAGAGAAGGGGTTTAAGGGAAGTTGAAGCCAGGAGGAGGAGTTATCTACAAACACCAAAGAATCATGGGTAGGAAGGAGGGAGGCAGCGGTGGTGGAGGATAGATGGAGGTTGAGGGGGGTAAAAGCTTTCTCTGAGTTTGCTAGAATGGGGGACAACAGAGAGTTTGCTGTTGAAGATGGGGTGATTCGCTGCTCTCCCCGGGCCGAGGCCTGTGGAATGTCAGAAGCAGCCAGAACAGCGCAGCCGGTGCCAAAGCCTCCATTCTGCCCTCTTATCAAACTGAGAAACTGGATCCCTGGAGTAGCTGCCCTCAATAGCTTTACAGTGTAGCCCGAGACCACTCGGGCCCAAAGAGCAGAGACATATTAGGAGGATCGCCTTACATGTAAACTGGTAGTGCATGACAGAGCGGTTATAGTCTTGTGTTTGCTCACTGGAAAGCCATTCAGACGGATACAAAAACTGCTGCCACAATGCTATGTGTAGCTCTGAAATAACACAAGTGTTTTTAATAAGTAAAAAGCCAGTCAGCCCTCCTAAGAACAGCAAGTGGTTAAGTTGAGGTGGTAACTTTTTCAACACTGTGCGGGACAGCTGAGCTCAGCAAGTACAGAAGTGAAAGAGAAAAGGAGTAGTAGGTGGCCCCCTAGTGGATGAAGGATTATTTACACTGCTGGTTCCCAAACTGTTTTGCCTGTGATCCTTCAAAACAAATGAATGTCTACTTGCGACTCCTTGTTTCTGCTTGCATATGCCTCCTGGATGTGAGCAGTTACATTACAGAGCAATTTGTCTCTTACTTTTATTTTCAGAGGCCTGAAGAGGGGGAATTATCCAGTTATTCAGTGGCAAAAGGCAAAGATTAAATTATTGTCTAAAAAGAAAGAAAAACATAATTTTGTGCAGCAGCAGGTTTTTCTGGCTCCTGTCCTGTTAATCACGATGCAACCTCAGATATATCTTATGACCTTGTGGTCTTGTGGAGGTCAGCGATTTATACCATGCTTCAAAGTTAACCGTGTACAGTGCTGTACTGTGTTCGTACTTCATACCTTTTCTTATTCTGTTATGTCCCACCAATTCTACCTCCTTCATTCATAACAATAACGGTGTGTGTGTGTATGTGTGTGCGTGTGCGTACGCGCGTGCGTGCATGCGTGTTCGTAAGTTTTCTTTTCTTTCTGTCTTTTTCACTTTGTGTTTGTTTGGGTTTTTTTTTTTTGCACTGTATGCTGCAGCTCGAGACTGATGAGAATCGAGCCTGAATCTAAATGGATATCTGCAGATGTTGTTTAAAAACCAACTTTCTTTTCTTTTCTCCTCCACAGTCCTGGTTCCTCTGACAAGGCCTCTCTGAATCAACAGCTAAAATTGTGTCATGAAAATTGGAAATTTGAAAAACAAACACACTCACTGCTGATTAAGAACAGACTGCTGACACTAAAAAGGTCTTTCTCTCTCGCCAACACTATTCAAAGTACTACTACAGAACCCCAAAAAACCCCACCCTGCCCCTAGAGGACTCCCAATCCAACACAATTTGAACAGGAACGTTCGTCCCCCTTTATCCAGGAGGTTTCAATGAGATTGAGTGGACAGACTCAGAAAGCAAGGAGGAGGAAGAGGAAGATGAGGAACTGTCTCACACACACCACGAAAATGTCAGAAAGGAAACGCAATATGGTAACCTGACAAATGACCAATTATACATTTGTTGTTTCTTTTTTTATGTTTTATTTCCATTTTGTTGTCTCCACAATGAAACTCCATGCATTGGCTGGGAGATCCAAAAAGAACAAGTAGTGGTAAATGATGAAGTCGGATGTGCAAGTTGAAAAGATTTCCACCCAAATTGCATGCCTCCATATCTATGTATTTCTCCACCCAACTCACCTCCAGGTCCATGGTCCCACCCAAATCACATCCCCTGCCACCTCACCTGGAGCTCAGTGCTGCTCAGGGTCCAGACCGAAACCACAGCCACACGCCTGTGTGTTGCCACACTCTGCCGCTTCATTCGCTCAGCCCTGAGCCTCTTTCATTTCTGATTGGCCAATCATGGTGACACCACCCGATGGTGTGACATATATGCACTAAGTGGCTGGTCTTTGTTTACCTGTCAAAGTATCAGGGCGTCCTGCTGTGGGAGAAGTGATAGCCATGAGGCGAGTGCGAGCGAGTGAACACACGACAGACAGTCATAACACTAACTCCACATGTGCTCTTTCGTCCCCTCACCTATGCACTATTAATTTTTAATAAGGGATGAACAGTATTGCACATCGATGGTCAGATGAGCGATTAGAGAAGTGAATCGAGGCTGGCTGCCACGGCAGGAATGTGGCTGTGTTGACATTCGAGTCTAGGCCCTGAAACATGCAGCACACATACGCACACGCTCACAAACTAACACGCTCACGCTTGCATACAGTACATACAGACCATCCTCTCTAGAATAGTCTGTCAAACAACCACTCACAATATCATATTGTTATTATTCATAGACATGGAATTTAATTTACAGGAATGCACACGCAGCATCAGCTTCATATTATTAGCTTTCATTTTGTTTGTAGGTGTTTTCTTGCGTTTTTTTTTTTTTTTCCTTCTTGCCGGATTTGGTTTTGGTTTTGTCTCACTTGGATTGTTTTAACCTTCTCTTGCATGTCATAACATTTTCTGTTAGATTGCAGTAATACGTTAAGTATCATGCGCAAATTTCAGCGAAACAGATTTCAACGAAACAGTAGCAGCAGTTTCTCAAATCTCTCTCACGTATGGACAGCACAGTAACAACAGCTTATCACATGCATCCCTTGCATTGCTTCACCCTGTATCCCTTAGTCCAGTCACAGGAAAACCCAGAGGAATACACACATACACACACACACACACATACACACACACACACACACACACACACACACACAGAGACACACACATTAAAATGTACACTAACACTATCAACAACCTGACATAAACTAATAAAGGGAAGCCTTTATATTTGGTTCTCCAAACTGCCTTTGTTAATGGTTTTTCATTCACTTAAGATTTGTCTTTTTAATTTGAGATATTTTTTCTATGTAAATGTTCTCATTGAAATTGCTATTGGTATTATTTTCATCATGACACGATCCAACAAAAGCCGACCTCACAAAATAACTGGACTGCCTAGCTGTTGGTTCTGTTTTGCAGGGATAGTACACAGGGATGAGACCCTGTTCTCAGCCTCTCTAGAAACATTAGCTCTATGTACTAAAACCATATATCAAGACTATAACAATATATGAAAGTGCCTCTGTATTCCCTTCATGCAATTAGTAATAAACTTGACTTCAGGTTCTCTTCCCACATATAAGCTTAAGCTACAGGGAATGGTAGCGTTGGTGCATGTGGAAACCATTGGCCTAGGACAGATCTTTATAGAGGACTGCAAACTTTTTTGTAAAGACAGAGAGAGAGATCTTATACATATATATTTATGATATATGCTCCTTTTTAACTTTTACTACATGAGCTTGTTGGCAGTCTAGTTATTTTCTGAACTCTCACCTTCCCCCCACGACCCGTTTCAGTAACATCCACCTTACTGTTACCAGTACGAATCAAACGACACACGCCATCGCCATCTGCAGCGCAGCATTATAATACCTAGATGAACATGTCAAAAATCGACAGTAGGTTTGAAGAAGAAAAAAGTGTTTGTTTTTTGATGGAAAGTATTATTATTGAGAAAATATGTGTCGATTGAGCCACGTGCAATGCATTGGGTAGATCATTGTGTTTGTCTGTTAGAGATTTTTAAGAAAGCTAAGAGAAAAGAGAAAAAAAATGTATTTGTTTCAAGTCCGTAAGCTCCGGGACTCTAAACCAGAGGGCCATGAAAAATCCTAGTCTTTGTAAGTTGGGGGTATTTGTTTTTATTTCCTTTTGTCTCTTTTTTTAATGTTTTATGTGTAATCATTTGTTTATAAAAATGTGGGAGGGCTGAAGGAAAAAAAAATCTACACAACTTCAGAAAAAAAATTCTCTATCATCAGATGAAAACTGGTGCTTTAACACTATAAAGTACATTCAGAACTATTATAAATGAATGGTAATGAACAAAAGTAACAGACCATTTAGGAAACAGCATTATCCCTCTCTCTATTTGTATTCTTCTTCTATTTGTATTGAGCGGGGGGAGAGGTTCCTATTCCTAAGGTTGTGACACAAAAGGCATTTTGGTTCAACCTTTAGAAAAAAAACCCCTTAATTTTCAAGCCTAAGAAACTCTTCAGATAACTTACCCATGCACTGCCTGAAACTCACCAGCAAAAACAGAAACAAATAAAAAATCCTCCCAATAAAATTCATTTTTATCACCCGCATTGGCATAAATGCATACCAAGTTCCTCCCTGTGCTGTGGGAGATGCTTCACATCCAGAAATCTTTTTATTCCCATGATCATCTTAATAAATTTCTGAATCTAGAGCTGGAAAGAGCTCAGCAGGTTGTGTTGAGACACCTGAGTTGAAGTGGAAAGAGTATTATGTTAAGACCTTTCGTCTCCTGAACAGATCACAGAAACAACAGAAAAAGGGGCAAAAAGTAGCTGAAAAATCCAGGCAAAAATTTGAGGTCTGAACCATTTATGAAACAGGCAGCCAGGTGGGCCTCTCCCCTGTTCCACCCCCTCCTCTGTAAATGACTCTTATAGTGCTTGTGCTGTAGTGTATAGTTTCCCAGCAGTTAAAGGTTGTCCCTTAAAAGTGCCTTTTGTTCACAGACTCCATTTTGTAATCCAGATCGCCCTTTTTTTCGAAATGGCTCGAGGTAGCAGGTTGCCCCTGAGTGCTGCAAGGAGAGAAAAAGTTGTCACCCACTCAGCGCTCAGGGACAACTTTTTCCTCCGGCTCGAAATGAATCCCCTCCATTGTACCTCCCCTATATCCTCTCTTCCTTTTCAAAAGCCGTATATATATATATATATAGTACAAAAGGAAACTGGTGTGAATTAGTTCTTTACTTTTTATTGATAAATGATGACAAAAAAAATTTTTGAAAAGGCAAAAAAACTTGTTCTCGTTCAGCTCTTGCTTTTTTTCTTCCCCTCTGTCTCCACTGTCTGTTTTCTCTTAGACACTGGAGTAGTCTGTAACTGTGTGTCCGTCACTCTCTGTTTCTCTCTCTCTCTCTCTCTCTCTCCTGCCCTCTCCCCTGTTGGGAGGGTGAAAAAAAAAAATATTGCCGAAAAACTTTTGTCTGAGCAGAATGCAGTTAGCTCACATGTTATTCTTGTCTGTATGCTTCACATTGTATTACCATACCCATCTTCTTCAGCTTCTCCATTCAACAGCTAATGTAAGTGAACAAATTACGCTGATGGGCTTTTGGGGGTGTCCTTGGGTGGGTTAGGAAGGGACAACAGGGGTTCAGGGGTTTGGGTTGAAGAGGTTTACATAGAAGATTAATGGGGTTGAGAGGGCTGGATGAACTGCTTTGGGATGTTGGAAAGGGGCTGCTTGGACTAGGATAAGAGTTTGCTCTTTTGTTTTAGCTATTTATTTTTTGGCTTCGTTTTATTCCCCCTCTTTTTTGTTTCCTTTTAATTTGGGTTTTCTTTTAATATTTGCTATCAGGGTATGCTGTCGTTTCGGCTCTCTTTGAGGGTGCCTCAAACTGTAAATGAAAGCTACAAGCACCTTATAACCGGACTTGTCCTGCATGAGGCTGAAAGAGGGGGTGTTGCATTTCCAGGACATATCCCACATCCATTCAAACCAATCTTTTAAAGTGAAGTATTTTTGTTCACAGCGGGTTTCACACAGTGAAACTCCCAGCAGTATTAGCCATTTACAGCACAACAACCAGATAGTTAAAAGGCCAGCATGAACCTGATCTCTCAGATTTTTGAGGATTCAGGGAAGTCCCTCCATTTTTCTCCTCTGACCACCTCATGCTGGACTGCTCCGCGTCCTCGTTCTGTTGTCTATTTTGTTCTTTATCTTCTTAAGCGTGTATGGTTATTGGTGTAATAGGCAGCACCCTAGGCCCCCTTACTCCCAGCTCTTCTATGCCTCTGTCTACACCCTCAGTGCAGCACCACTTCTTTGTGAGAACACCCCCAGAGCTCTAGGTGAAATGCATGTGTTAATTACAGTTTCTTTTCCATAAGAAGAAAAACACAGTTTGAGAAGAGCAGCACCTGATTGAATAAAAAGGATGTTCTTGACTGTACCATCTTGCTGTGCCATGTCTTTCTTTCTATAGCCTAATGCCTAAAATAAAGAATCAGCTCTGGAGCTGCCTGATGTCCTGCATTAATCACATGATATAGCAGACATACGCTATGCTAATGAGCAAATGCCAGTACAATCGTCTTCATGTAACTAAGTAGAATCCAGGGATTTTAGCCACACTAGAATCGTGGCTCCGTGGATAGCAATGTTGGTCTGTCTGAGAGACCACCTCTTCGGTCATGATTGAAATACCCAAACTACGGGATGGATCACCATGAAACTCGGTATACACATCCATCCACTGACTTCTCATCTAGCGCCAACAGCAGGTCAAAGTTTTCACTTATACAGTGAAAAATAAATGACACTTCCTCTAGTGCCAGCATTTGGTTTTGAGTGAAATGTCTCAATAACGATTGAATGGATGCTGAAATTTGGGACACAGATTCGTGGTCCCTACATGATGAATGTAATAATCACAGTGATCCCTGACTTTTTGTCTAGTATCAGGTTAAAATTGATATCTGTCCAGTATTTGGCTTTTTGCCCAAATACCTGTAAAACAGACATTCCCATCAGCCTTAGCTGCACTTTGTGTTTAGCGTTAAACTAGCAAATGTTAGCATGCTAGCACACTAAACTAAGATGGTAAACATGGTAAACATACCAGCTAAAGATCAGCATATATTCATTTAGTACTGCTCTGCTGCTAGCATGGCTGTAGACTCTTTGTTAAATCCTACATATGGGGACTAAAGCACTACCACCAAAGTATTTTCAAGATTTCCTTGAAGCAGTAACGCAAAGAAATTGTGAATGTTCCAAGCAGGCTGGAGTTTAATTTATGGAAACATTTTGGAAAGTCAAAAAAAAAAAAAAAATTCGGTCAAAATGTGCAATACAATAAACAACAAAACGACATCAATAATCCCAAGCGATGTTACTTGGGATTTAAGTACTATAACCTTAGAGTATATACTGTAAATAACAGGGTAACTCCACGATTTAGTATTGCATATAATTCCATAGAATTGGGGAACTCATGAGAGACAGATTAAAACAGAATGGTTAAATTTGAAACGGCAGTGGCCGAGAAATCCTGACTTCAAGTAGTGTAGGTATAGCTCCAAGACAAAACCACAATTCCCTTAATTCAGCCGATATCCCCGCCCGACAAATGTCCACGTCTTTCAGATTCCACACCCCGAGTTTGTAACGCAGACCGTTTTTCACTGAGTAGTACTAACAATGATGATGAAACAGGGCTTTTTGTGTAAAGTTTCCCTTTAAATAATAAATAGTGGAAACTATATACAATAGAAGTGCTTTTACTCAGTCCTAATATTTTAGAATTTGGATGTTATTTACATTAAGCTTACTTTAGATTTTTATTTTTATGTCACTAAAATATCTATCTTTCAGCTCATTTCAGTTCAAAGTTTCTCAAAGGCACTATAACATTATATGGCTGAAATTTGTACGAAAGAAACAAAGCCAGAACATAAAACAATGTGCTTTCTCAATTACACCTAGTTACAATGTTTCAGGTGAAGTTCAGAGCGCCATTTTCCGGTGCTGGTAAAAGTAGTTTTTAGTTAACGTTAGTGCCTCAGGCCAGTTGTCCCTCTCCAGCCGGGTCCATGTGAGTAGCTTGTTCATCCTGCTGCTCTGTTACCTTGAGAAAGAAAGAAACTGAATGGTTATTTCCTACGTTTTACGTGATAGGGAAAGCGAAAAAGAACATCTACTTAAAGATAATCTACCTGTGGACCATTAAGTGCCTGTGGTGCAGGGTCAGTTTCCTGCACTGGATGGCATTTCTCTTCACTCTCAGAGGGAACGTCTTCTTGTCCTTCTGGCGACTGAGATAGGGAGCCATTTTGCACTTGGAAAAGTGGAGGAGCTTCTTCACCCTGGATGTGGAGAGGTTTCACAATGAGATCTTTCAAGGTTCTCACACCAATATTAACTCCAGATGGTGGTGGAGACACTTACCTGAGCATCAGGTAGAGTCTCTGGTGAAGGAAACGTCTCTTGGATGGGAGGGTACCCGTTAAAAGGTATTGCAGCAGGCTGAGGGTGCGGTTTGGGAGGGGTTTTAGGAGCCAGGTTTCCTGGCAGTGCCGGCGGTGGCGGCGCTGGTGGTGGAGGAGGAGCTGTGGCCTAAACGTATGAAGAGTGACAGAATCATCCTGTATCCACTAGTCTCTGTCTGACAGTGAATTTTCTGACTGGTCTTTCTGGAAAACTGAAATATGATACAGGGGTCGTCTGTCCATATTCTAAACTAAATGAGTATCTAGTACTGAGGGGCAGTAACTACCACTGGGGATAAGGTGGTCATGTCCTCTGTAATATTTCTGGAAATCCAGGGGGTTAATGATAACACAAGGAGGTGTTTACACTCAACAACTGCACATGTATTTAGCATGGGTGGCTTTTAAGGCTGATTCAAATCTTCTGATTCAAAGACACCTGTTTTCACCAGTCCCTCATCTCCTTCTCCGCTTGCTGTACTCACCTGTTAATAAACTTGTGTGTGTGCAAAACACTGACTGAAATTAATATATTAATTATATATATATATAAATAATATTAAATATAATCAAATTAAAGGAGTTCAGTATACTCCAGCTTCTCAGTGACAACCTCTCAAATTCCAAATCAACCAATGGCATGAAGGAAGAGCGGTGAGGCTGGCAGCCAGCTGCAGGGGAGAGGAGGGACGACCTGCGGTCACTGAACAGATAAATGAAGACTTCGACACGAGACTGGTTTTAAAACTCAAGATAACGTTACAAGTCTCCCTGCCGAGCCTTGCAAACCCCTTATTCCCGTTTGGCCCGCTTGCAGATGTGGCCCGTTAACGCGAGCGATCAGGAGCTACACTTTCTGATGGAGATAACTGCCGATATTTTTTTTTAGCTTGATTACATATCGCATTTTGTCGTCGTCTCCGCGTGGTAACGGCGGGAGAATACCCCTCCAGGTTCGCAGGTTCGCGACTGCACTGACTCACGAAACGTGCGACCCGTCAGGTGTGTTGCCTGGCATGTTTAGGATGTAGAAAATGTGTCCCCTTTTCCGGCCGCTCGATGCGGTGTTTAAACAGGCTCAGCCCATCACACAACACCGCAGAAGCTAACTGCCCCAAGTATGACAACAGTAGCTGTTTTATGTCGCCACACAAAGCTATTTCTTACAGTGGGGCTAACTTTTCGCCATGGTACAGCATGTGTCGCCTCTTCTTACCATTTCTAAGCCCTTTCAAGTCTCTCTTCAATCAATAAAATTCGCCCTGGACGGAAACGGAGCAGGACGGAACGCAGGCAGATCGTCACAAACCGGAAAATTCCGCTCCGCTCACAACTTTAACCGACAAAATTACGGGGACGTTTTCTTCGCACGTTATGCAAACGAAGATGCAGTTTCTATCGAGCGGCTGCAAACCTCTGGCGTCGCCGGGGGGCGGGGGGGGGGGCAGGTGGAGGGGGCTGTGCGAGAATTTTTTTCTGTACATCCGGTAACAGTCCTTCAGAATAAAAGCATTAGCCTCACAAACGTTGAATTTGGGTTCCAAGAGACAAAAAAAAGTGCATTATATGAAATAAATAAATACATTTATTCATTAATAATAAAATTAAAAATAAAGAATACTCTTCTTGACCCCTGCTCTATCCCAAGATTAATCTGTAACCGATAAATATAAACGGCTCTAACAGGTCAAAAAGTGATCACATCACATTGAGTGAATAAAGTGCTCACTGACTAAAATAATGTAGGATTTTGGTCAACACCAAAAACGTTTACAGCATGCACAGATGCACAGCCCTACCTCACTGTTGTGGTGATAAGCTATACATGTACCTATGACTATTGAGCGATATACCTCTTGTTTCTTCTTTTTAATTAGCAAACATTTTCTTAATCTAATAATCACTTTAGTTATTTTTTTAAGCAAAAATGCCAAATATTTGCTGGTTCCAGCTTCTAAAATGTGAGGGTTTGATGCTTTTTCTTTCATTTTGGGTTGTGGGAAATGTCTGACATTTTAAAAATGTCACAGACATCAGTTAAAAAGTAGGGATGTCCTGATTACAATTTTTCGTTTTCTTTGATTTTTGTTTGTTTGTTTTTGCTCATGATCCTGATCATCTGTCAACCAATCCAATCAACTTTTTTTCCCTTCAAACTACAGCTGAATAACATATTGAGACCACAGATACATTTCATTACAATACATTAAAATTAGTAAATCAGAATTGATCTGCCTTTAGAAAATATAACCTGCATCTCTTTCTTTGATAATTTCCTATAATATTTTTATATTGTGTGTATCATTTCATCAAATAACTTTTTTTTTTAAATTCATCAACACAATGAACATAACAATTTACAACCATTATGGCATTTAAAAATTAATTGTACAGATGTATAGGCACCAGACAGAGCTAGATAAAAGTTCACAAAAAAGAAAAAGAGAGACAAAAAAAAGGGTTATCGGAGGTATGTACTAGGGGTTTATCAGACAGACCAAAGTTAATAGACAGATTCTTTATGAAAGGTAAGAGGGATGGTTTACTTTTCTGAATCTTGACTTATGCAGATAGAATTTACTAATGATAGTATGATAATATTATGTAGGACCAGCTCATGTCCTTTGTCTTTCCAGATGATACCAAAAATGTAAAAACAATTCCTTGTAAAATCAGTCCATCCAAGTATCTTAGTAATGAACATCATCCCAAAATGTTTTGCTATACATACAGTCATAAAACAAATGATCTGTTGACTCAATGTTTTCACAAGAGAAAATATAGCACTCAAATTCCCCCTGAGGGATATATTAGTACTTAATAGCAAGTTCTTAAATTTTAAAAGTCCCTGCTTTTATTTTGATTGTCTACTCTGACAGTATGCAAGCTTCCTGATGACGGTATTTCCGTTCTGTATTTTCTTTTTTTTTTTGTAAACACAAGAATGCAACACGAAAAATCACATTATTGTTACGGTTAAAATCTAAGTCACCGGTTGTTTTACCAGTCACCGTACAACTCAGCACTGGGCGAGTGAGCGACGTCGCTTCTCCCGTCGATTTTCCTTTTAGCTCTTCACGGAATGTCAACAAACTACCAGCTAACAGCTAGCTAAGCCAACGCCAAGCCAAATCGTTCAGACTGCAGTGAGTTAGCTTAGCTCCAGTTGACACTCGCTAAGTGTCGGTGCCAGCCTCAGAAACAAGTCGAGCCTCTCATGGTGGTCTCAGTTCAATGGGGAACTGTCTGTTTTCGCAAGGGGCGGATGACCTGTCGCTGCTGAACGAGTCCGAGGGGGGCAGTCTGCCCGGAGAGCCTCCGCCGCCCTACCAGGTGAGCAGCCCTGGGCTCAAGTTAAATACACTCCGGGGATTTAAGAGCATTTCACCTCATTACTTTTAATAATCCATTACCATAAAGTCCACTAATCAGTGATGGGGATTGTTATACCTGCCATCATACTGCAGACTGTAGAATCTCGGTATCTGCAAAGCAACATTTACATACTGTAAATTATCGTAAATTGGTTGTGTTAGAAAAGTTGGGGGAGGCATTGTCACATTGTGCTGCACATTCAGAAAACTGGATCTAGCCGTAACTATAATGCAGACATCAAATAAGATATATTTTAAAAGACTGTTACAACCAAAATCCCAGACAACAGTGTGTTTATGTCATCCTTCACTGCTCATAAGTTGGCCATTCTCCTAGTATTGACAAAAGCACAGGAACATCGTGGTGTTTCATGTCCTCCAAATTACTATGAAAACAAACCAAACTGACATGATCAATTTCGGTATAAGCCTCAGAAATCCAGTATGTTTCAGCCTGTAATGCAACAGGAACACTGACATACAGCACTGTGTAAAGGTTTTAGACACTAAAAGTAAAGTGAGGATGCTTTCAAAAGTATTGCCATGAATAGATTTTATTTATCAATTAACTCCATACAAAGTGCAGTAAAGAGGGAAAAACCTAAATCAAATCAGCATCAGTTCTCCACGGCACACCTCTGCACAGTTTTTCAAGGTACTTGGCCGGTAGGTTGTTCCAAGCATCTTGTAGAATCTGCCACAGTTCCTCTGTGGATTCAGGCTGTCTCATTGTCTTCTGACTCTTCATGTTATCAGACTGACTCCATGATGTTGCGGGTCTCCTCGTTCTCCTTGTTCTTCTGTATATGTAAAATCCCCCTTCCAAGAGGGCTTGCTTCATAGATGACGCAGGTTTTCCTCTGTCCCTTCTTTTCAGGAGCGCACCCGACCAGTGCCAGTGTACCATCCCACCCCAGGTGAGAGTCGTCTGGCCAGCCAGTTGACTGAGGAGGAGCAGGTTCGCATTGCCCAGCGTATCGGTCTCATTCAGCACCTGCCCAGAGGCATCTTTGACCCAGGCTCCGACCCCTCTGACAAAAAAGTTAAAGAGTGAGTCTTTAATAAGCAAAACTCGTCCCATTATATGTTTGGTCTTTTTTAATTCTCTTTTTTTTTTTTTTTTTAATTTTCATGTGGTGTTGATGGAATATAATGGGCCGGGTTCATTTTATTACCATTTTTAAATAAAGCTGTCGCCTAAAGTCTTTGGAAAGATAAGTCACTGTTGTTTGGCTCAGTCACCTAAGCACTATAAGAACATAACGCACAGTCAAAGACTAGTGTGATCTCCAGGCTCTAAATAAACTAACAATCACAGTTTGTTATACCCTTTATCCTATCAGAAGCCATAGCTGGCTGCAGTCACCACTGGTCCTAGTTTAGCATACTTCAATTAAATTATAAAGCTGCAAATTAAATACTGCAAACTATAAAGTATGTACAAATATGTATCTATTATATAAATGGCTCTAACAGGTCAGAAAGTGATCACATCATATTAAGTGAATAAAGTGCTCACTGACTAAAATAATGTAGGGTTTTGGTCAACGGCAAAAACGTTTACAGCATGCACAGATGCACAGCCCTACCACCACTGTTGTGGTGATAAGCTATACATGGACCTATGACTATTGAATGTCATATCAGGTGCTTAACCTATTAGTACATTGGATACCTTCAACATGAGGCAGCCTGGAATAAAGGAGCGATCTACCCCTTGTTTCTTCTTTTTACCATATCCTCACCCACTTGTCAGTAAATTTCATCTAAAGTTTATACCACTGAGATGAGTTTTAGGAAAAATTATTGGGTAAATGATTAATATAAATCATTTGGTAATTTGGCAAAAACTAAATTGAATGATGTCTGATATTATTATGACACACAAATTGTAGTCATACTTGCTGTTGGTTGAAATGGGCATTTAGATCAATGAGGATGTTCATTTTTAACACTGCTCGTGGCAGTTTTCTTGTATTCTGTTTAAAAATTTGTAAAAGTGAATAACCTGACCTAATTTTACAGTTTTCTTCTTGTTTTCTTCATGTTTGAAGATGAATAAGATAGACAATGAGTTTCTCTCTCCTACAGGTGTGTGATCTGCATGATGGATTTTGAGTATGGCGATCCCATTCGGTTCTTGCCCTGCCTTCACATCTACCACGTGGATTGCATTGACCCATGGCTGATGCGCTCCTTCACCTGCCCCTCCTGCATGGAGCCGGTAGATGCAGCCCTGCTGTCCACTTACGAAACCATCTGAGCAGCCCCAGGTGGCTGCTCCTGCCTAAAAGTAACCGCACCTTTTTAGCCAAAACTGTCCTAGCTGTTCAGACAGGTAGCCGAGCTGATGTGGCATTATGCAGATTTTTGGAAGGTGTTTTAGGATGCAGTCAGATGTGGAAAACTGTGCCCTACAGTACATCGCTTAGGTCTGACTCGTTGCTGTTAATAGTAGGACAATGTGCCAAATCAAGCTAGATGAAGAATATGGAGAGCTGTACAAGTAGCAAAATATTACTGCAAAGTAATTTCACTTTTTTATGACTGACAGTCAAATTTAATTTGTGATTTTTTTTTTTATGGTGATTAAATGCATGTCATCAATGTCATTTACTTCACCTTTCAAGACATAATGTGCAATATGTTATATCAAATGAGAAAATGCAGGAACTGAAGTGAAAACATGAAGTGAAAGTTCTGTGGTTTTCAGAAGAACCCATGGCCTTGAATGTCACATAAACCCAGGCCTCCCCGCTGAAATGCAGTCATTAAATCACAGAAAAATAATTCAAGTTTTCTGAGCAAAGATATGTGAAGAGGTCGCATCATAATTCATGAGAATCATTATTTCAGCTTTTGGAGATATCTGAAGATTGGTTCTATTTTATTTGACTAGGTTTTGTTGTCTGTACTGTTTTTTATTTGAAGCTGCTTTTATGAATATGGATTGCGTTTTTTTGCCTTTCCACAATATGGATCCTGTCCTTTGCTTTGCCTCGGGTTTGTGCTATTTGTTTTGTTTTGAAAAACCAGTCCTTAGTGGTCCCTTTTCATTGTTTACTGTCAGTGACATTTACAAAGACAAGATATGCTGTGCAGTCCCTCTTAAAGCACCTTGGGATACCCCTCATCTGGCACTATGTAGCTTAGAGATTTCATAGATGATTGTATGTTTTGATATGTGTGTGTATGTGTGTGTGTGTGTGTGTGTGTTCTGAGGGGATGGTTAGCGGAGATTGGCATGTTGAAGTAGCTAACGTTGTGAATTAACCCCGTCAGTTGTAAACCCTGTTGTATTTACCGCTCTTTTTCTAGTGTGAAGCTGTTGGATTTTGTTTTGTGTTGATGGCTTTCCTACAGCAAGTGATGCATTTCCAGAGCTCCTGGGTCTGGTCCAACAAAATTCTTATATCTTTTGGTACTGACCGCATAATGTATAGCACAAACAAGTAAAAATGTGACAGAGAAGCCACAGCAGTAGAAAGAAATGTATCTTGAATGTAAAGAATTATTTCAGCTTTTAAGGATTTGGACAGTGTAAGTGAAAATAAGAGGACATTTCTGATTCACTCAGGCTGCTGTGCCTTTTACGATTGAGGTAAGTCACTTCCAGTGAAGTACAATCATTTCTGACATGACTTTTGCTTTTTTTCAGTCATCCTCTAGGGAGAGACAGATACCAGCACTGTACTGATTTTTGTCACTGTCAAACAGGCCTAGGATGAAGCCAGAAGTTTGCTCTGGCTGCTGTTAAGTCATTTTGTGTTTTAATTTATAATGTGTGTGCCGCCAGTGCACAGGTTTTAGGAAAATCATGAAAACACAATAAAAGTGGAATACCAAATTTTACACGGGTGTGCTGTTTCTTACATATGTATTAAAGCGGAAGAGGTCACTGTGGCGAACAAGCATGGTTTCTTTTTATTTGGCTAAATCATAGGTCCTTTTTAACTTATATGAACACTAGCATTAATTGATTGTGACAGGACGTAATCACACAACAGCTGGAACACTGCTTAGTGACTCCAGTTACCAAATTTGTTCAATTAAATGGCTGTGACTCCCATTCCTAACAACTTATTTGTACCAACTCGCTGTACGAGGGGAAACATGCGATATGGACAGACCGTTTCATTTATAGAGCAGTTTTGAATGTGGTGTTGTAGTTGAATCCATGGAATAAATTACAATTCTTGACTAATACGGATATGTTGCATTGTTTCAGGTGAAACACTTTGCCAGTCAGTGGACTGACAAAAATCAATCTACATTACATAACACTGCATTACACTACATAAATCTACATTGGATTTGATTACAGATTGTTTTTTTTGCTTGATTAATTAGACAAAGATTGATGGATTGATTTCTTAATGTTAATTAAGAAATTAATCAGTAATGAAAAAAAATCATCACCACCCGTGCTTATAAGCAATTGTGTGCAGTAATTGTGCAATCTCATGAACAGGGACCATTATAAGTCCAAGGGCCAGATGAACAGCTGGCACATAGTCAGATGCCAAAACATTAGTGGAAATGTCAACCAGCTGGACCGTGAACATCAGTGTCATACCCATTACAACAAAATAGCATGCGTGAACAGTGCCAACCCAAGCACATACAGATACTTCACAAAATTGCAAGAGACAGAGAATTTTCTTTCAACAAAATATTTTATTAAAAAAATAACATTTACAGTATTAAAAGCATACATATTTCAAAATTTAACGCATTCTTCATAAAAATTGTAAAATTAAAAAGCCATTACATTCAATGTACATATAAATGTGGTTCTCTGTTAAATTACAAAAATATTACACAATATTTTGTTTTTTTACAGACAGTTAAAATCTTACAAAATTATAACCAGGTAATGGTTTTTAATAATCTTACAGCACAAAAGTAAAAATCATAAAATCTTAACAGCAACAGATCTATACATGGTATTTATAGTTGTGCATTGTCTCTAAAAAGCATAGATTCCCATACTGACGGTAGCCAGAGCCACAAAGAGTCCCAGGACCATCTTCAGCAGTGGGGAAGTGCTGATGATGGCTCCAGGGGTCTGGATTGCCTGCACTGGTTTGGAGTGTGCTGTACCATTCTGCAGCTGATTTTCGGTGGCACTCAGCATCTTTTGTAAATCATCAAAGACCTGTAAAACAAAGGCAAGAGCGTTTATCGGCTGCTTGTAACTTCATAAGCAATTGCAAGGGAAAAGGTTGACTTGTAAGGTAGAATTGTCAGCAAAGTGACATTTCTGCTTTCAGGTTTCTCACTCTGCTTAACCATCACTGCTCCTCACCTGAATGTTAAACTCGAAGGCTCTGACGGCCTCCTCCAGCACGCCATTCCTCTCCTCCTCCGTCAGCTCCACGCTGTTCATCCGGCTGCGGTAGAGCTGTTTGAACAGGTTGGGGCTGGAGACTCCGGGGAAGGCAAAGAACGACAGACCCTCGTTGCTCTTAAGCCCCATGGACTTCTGGGCGATTCGACCCAGGACCTGCCCTCCAGACAGGTCACCGAGGTACCGGGTGTAAGCGTGGGCAATCAGAAATTCAGGATTTTCTTTACCGATCTGGAAAAAAAAATCAGGGATGAAGAGTGTTATTTCAGTATCACCAAGGAGACGAGCAGAGATGCATTTACATATGAATTAAAGAATTGTGTTTAAATAAGCATGTGTAACATGTATGATATGATGCAACGAACCTGTCTGAGTCTGTGGCAGTATCTTTTAGTGGCTGCAGGGACAACAATCTTCTCTCTCCAGTCCGGGCCGTAGAAGTATTCCAGGTCTTTCTCGATGGACTCCACCCTGGCCAGTTCAGCGGGGAAATAAATGGGTGCGACACCAGGGTGGTTGGAGTTCCTGTCCATCTCTTCCTCCAGGGCCTGGTAGATCTCGTACAGCGAGCACAGGAGGAGCTGAAGAGAAGGAGGAGAGGCGGTGTCAGACCAAAAGCCACCGGACCCCAGTATCCACTAAACCACCATACGTAAAGGTTTGAAAAAGTAAAATTATTTAAATATTTGAGCTGTACTACTGTATGTTACCTTATATTGTGCAAGGGTGACTTGTCCCCTCTGGAAGCTCAGCATAATTTCTGTGTTTTCTGCCCTGACGTGACTCTCTTTAGTCACCTTTTTGATTTGTTCTGACAGATCCCTGCAAAAAGAAATGAATCACAGTCAAGACAGAAAGATCAACTTTTGATTGTATTGAAAATAGGTACTTTCTGATCACAGTCATGATTCACCATGGTTACTGTGCTTGGCACCATTGACAGAAAAGCAGTGAAGGGGTTTAGAGAGGTCGGAACTAAATAAACATAAGGAAAGTAGAGAACTCCAAAGTAGAGTTAAATTATGTGAATACATTGTATGAATCACTTCCCCTGCAGATGTTTCTCTAATGTAGGCAACATGCAGCTGATAAAACTTCACAAGCACAAACATAAAGTCTACACATACTGTACTAGAGACCTACATTTGGTCGCTGCAGCACTAATGCAAATATGATCAACACAATCTGGTTTAATGACATTAAATTAAAAAAAAATTTCTCTGTGCACAGTAAAACTAAATCCAGTTTGAACACTTAGAATTCTAAGACCATGTCACAGATTGGTATTATCCACAATGTGAATGAGTTTGGAGAGAGGACTTAGAGATCCAAGTGCTGCTCATTCCTACCTGTCTGTCATCTGTCCTGCAGTTGTCTGCTGAGTCTTCTGATCTGTCTCCATTTTGGCCCTGGAAGGTTTTTTTTACAAATGTCAGAAATATGACTTTATGGAACATAAAACGTCTGCTAGCACGATCATCAACACTATACAGTGATTCGAGAGGTATAAAACATCAACATGAGGCTACGAAATTCAAAGTATGAGAAAAAAACAGCAATGTAAATAATGTGTTTTACTCACCAGTTAGGATAAAGTCCTTCAGGTTTGGTAGTTTGATCTAGGTCCACAGTGATTCACTGTTTCGTCTCTGATGGTCCAGTGCTGTTTGTGCTGTGTGTGTCTGCAGTACAGTCTTCTCCCTTTTTTATACCCTGCTCCTCTGTCTCCTCCCTCCATCAGCTGAATGAAAACAGGAACTCAAGAGTCACAAAACCTCAGCTAAACATGATCTGGCAACTTCAGCAAAAATAGTAGGAGGGAGGAGGGTTAACATGATGTAGCAACTCTGACCACGGCTAGGAAAAATGCTGAGGGAGGGACTTAGCATGAGTAAGGAAGTTTTAGTAGTGCCCTGGAAAAACCGGAGGGAGGAGGGCTAAACGTGACAGTGCAGATTTGGAATTCCAAAGTTGAACCAGAGGAGAGGAGGAGCCGACTCTAAACATGACAGCGTGAGTTTCTGAAGGCGGAGAGGGAGGAAGTGTTGAAACAGTGACTAATCATGGAGAAAATCAATCACATGACTGTATCAAGATGATAGAGCCGCAGTTTTCAGCTCATAAGAAACAAGTTTAAGCCCATTACTAGATTACTGAGGCTAACAACCTTCACATGAAAAGAAAAAGTTTCAGTAGGACAAGAGGTCATCCCGGGAACGTATACAGGTACAGTAGATGCAGTGCAATGTCAGGGAGTGGAGGCTACATGTATTTTAAAGGATGGGACCAAACAAGCTGCTTTGCTATAATTCTGCCCAAACTTCTTTCATTTATTTAAATTGAAGTCAATGACAGAACTCATAAAATTACACCAACAGCTCAGATTTTAAAAAATATAACTGTGCAGCATTCATCATGACGTGTTCATTCTGTAAAATAGATTAAAAAATGGTAAAACGTTTTGGACTCTCTCCAGAGTTCCAAAATGAAGGAGCAAAAAGCTCAAAAGACTCCTTTAGTTTTAAGCCTGGAGCGAACTTTGAATTGAATTCTGAATTTGATGGGGAGACAATGCAAAGAAATCAAAATCTTTCTGACGACCAGTTTAAAAGCTTAGCAGCAGCATTTTTGGGCTACTTGTGAGCAACCGGCAGGTGAAGACGGAGTTACAACAGTCAAGACGAGACAAAATAAAAACTTAGTAATGGCCCCGAAATCACCAACTGTACTTCACCTGAACATAAAACTTATATGTGACTGCCTCATCCCCAGACTGTACTGATGTAAAAACCTCTACACTGGCTGCAGAGATTTGCTCCCATCCAGCCACATGAGCATCAGGGAGGTCAGGCAACGGTGTTGGGTGATGAGGCCTGGCTTGCAGTTGACGTTCCCAAAAGTTATTCCCAAAGTGCTGGATGGGGTTGAGGTCAGGGCTCTGTGCTGGCCAGTCAGATTTCTTTGGAAAACCATTTCTTTCTGGATCCCCCTTTGAGCACAGGTGCATTTCATGTTGAAACAGGAAAGACAATAATGCCTATTTGTATATGTGGTGTCATATGTTGCGAAGATCGAGAAGCCCTTTGAGTCAAATTTGTGATTTGTAATTTCTGGGATACATAGGCTGAATAAAAACTGATTTGACTTTGCTAAAATATGACCGATATCAAAGATTTTCTTAACCGGAAACAAGGGGCCAAACTCAACCCACAATAGCAGAAGTATAAGGACATATAAGGACATGCATATTTTGGTCATGGAGTGTAAATACTCCCATTGAGTAAAGGCCCGCATAAAAATGATATTTTAAAATTGCGCACATTTGAATGCATATTAATAATCTGCAAAGATCAAAAACATGTATTCGGAGGAATCACCCGTCTCTGCTTGTTGGGCTGTTGTCAGCGGGATTACGCAAAAAGTACAGAACCGATTTTGCACCGAACTTGGTGGATGGGCCCTTTCAATTTCGCGACAGATCCAGACCATTACAATGAATTAGGATCCCCCCCCCCCTCCTCAGAAGTCCGGTGTATGTTATTTGGCACTGGCCTTGGCGGACGTGTGCGCTCTGCCGAGCACACGAGAAATGTGTCGCTTGGAACTGGCGAATCATTAACGTGCGTCTGCTCGGCCAGCGGCAGTTCCACGTCATGGCCGGTGATCCGTTAAGTCTGCCAATCTTCGCCCTGGTCTAGCCTGGCTCAGCAGAGAGACCGACGGCGGGGGAAGGGGAGGAGGGAGGGCCCGGAGGAGTGCTAAACGTGAATCGGCAGTTTCTCCCTCACGCCGTTCAGTGAGTTAACCCGAGGCTGCCGGCGAATAAGATGCTACGGAGCTGAGGCTTTTACTACAAGTCGTCGGCTACACGGTTTTTTCGTTGTTCAAGTAGACGCATGCGCCCACACAAAAGGTTTCCTAAAATGAACGTTAGCTTCTGGGGAAGTTTCAGTCCCACGGTGCCATTCACAGCGTGTAACGGGAAAACGCCGACGACTAAACTTTGGACCTGAAATACGCCGACACGAACAGCCTGTCCTCAGCTCACTTCCGTGTGCGTTGGTCTCGATTTGCCTCGGATAACAGGTGCAGAGCTCGGTAAAAACCTGGTACCTCATATCTGAACATATCTATCGTATCAGGGGAGGAACCGTCAGTCCCAAGTTCACCCGGTTTTATCAGCAGCATTAAAGCAATAAAGTCAGTGACCAAGCTGCTAGCCAGTGTTGCCAGACGTTTGACCGATAATAAGTAGCTCAGTCGGTGCCTATAACCTTTCCAGTCGGCGTATATATTTGTTTACATTCAGGGGGGAAAAAATAATACGCCGAATTAGCTATTAGCAGTTCCTGTTTGGAGTGTGCTCATGGGTTTTCAGATAACCATCACTGGATTGCTTTGATGCTGCAGAAAAGTTAAAAATCTGATGATTCCCAGGCAAGGTCTCAAGCATCTATTTTCTTTCATTTCTAAATGCATTTAATGGGCGTTTAGTTACGATGGGTATCCGAAATAATGATACCATTGGGGAAAAACCCGCCCAAATAAACTGTCCCTGTCCAATTAATGAAGAAGGCCGGGGCCGCATAACCATCCAATCTGGCAACACTGCAACTACAACTGTCTTATTTTCTCTCATTTTTTGCTTCCAGATGCATACCACAATACTGTAAAGTTGAAATTGACAGGTAATGGTCCATTCACTGGCCCAGGTGCCAGTGCCATATTTTCAGCAATCATGCCCTGCTAAATTCATACACGTTTTAGCAGAATACATTTTGTTAACCCTCACTTTTTGCCACATATTCAAATAGGGTTACACAAACAGTAGCATCAGCATAATAAGTTTGAAAAGTTTTCTAGTTATACTTTAACGTTATTTTATTTATTTATTTTCGAAGCAACACTTTCCCTTAAAATTAGGGCTGCAACTAACGATTTTCATTACCAATTAATATACTGAATATTTTCTCATGTCCGACCAACAGTCTAAAACCCAAAGATATTCAATTTACACTCATGTATGACAAAGAAAAGCATTAAATCCTCACATTTCAGAAATACGCTTGAACCAACAGGTGTATGGCATTTTTACTTGAAAAATTAGTATAGTGGTTAATCGAGCATCAGAATGACTAATCAACTAATCGTTGCAACTCTGCTTACAGTCTTAACTGGACCTCGTTTTTTTCCATCTATGTTATACTCAATATTGCCGCTGTCTGACTCCCTCTCCCTCTCACTGCTGCCTGTATAGGTGGATGGCAAAGCAGGCCTGGTGAGTGGACGCAGCTAGAGGGAGAAGAAAAAGTCTCGCAGTTACTTTGTGATGGATGTGGAGGACCTGGAGGAACCAGAGTCAGATGTTGAGGAACATGGCACGACGAGGCCTTACAAGGTGAAATGATCTTTCCGCTGCAACTGAATTTCAACACTGAACTGTGATGTGGGGTTGAGACCAATCATAATACACATCCAATTTCCAAGCCTTACCGTATTGATGCACTGGCATCAATCTTGTTGAATTTTGCTGAACTTTGCTACTTTGTGGCAGCCTTTTAAAAGTTTATGGCTGTGTGTAGGCTCATACTGTGCAGTTTGGTACAAGCTGTCTCATCTCAGCTTTCTATGAAACTATAGAACTCAAAGTTAATTTGAATGGTGTGCCCTTTTTTTGTTATGACAATGCAGGGTTATGTTTTCCTCTTCACTTTCCCAGTTATTATAAATGTATTTTTAAAGACTGTTACAATCACTTTATCATGGTACCATTGTTGATGTGGGCAAAATACTATGATTGTATTGTGAGTTTCCCTGGTTACCTTAAATAGGATGGCTTATTATTCAACTTTTTCAGGAACCAAAAGGCACCCTCAGTAAGATGAGACAACAGTCTGGTAAGGTGTAAACTTTGAGGGTAAAGTTCTGTTTATGTAATTTAATTTTATTATAATTTTATTAAAAGACCACAGTGTCTAAGGGTGCAGAAAGGGGACATTTCATTAGATGAGGAAATGTATAATGGGAAAACAGTCTGTAATCACATATGAATACAAGGTACATTGCAGAAAAAATCTTTTATCACACCGTATGTAATTTTATAAATAATCTGTATATAAATAACTAGATCGGGATGTCAGGTTTTGGCCTAGCTTGTGAATCATACCTAAAATTGTAAGGTATTAATTAAAGTAAAATTTGTCATTTCTAACCTCCCTAAGTGCAGGTAACAGTGCAACTGAGCCTGACCTCTATGGAGCTGAGTTTGCGGGCTTCCTGCCTGCCTATCCAGTGTGTATGCCACATGACAGGTGGGGAGACAGAGGAGGAGGGGGAGGAGAGGTGAGAGAATATATGAGATGTGAGAACATAGGATTAAATCCATTTTTGCATCGTAAGAAGATCGATAAAAATGTAATCATCAAAGAGGCCAGACAAACTTTGGCTGGAGACTCTTGTTAGTAAAAACTTTACTCAAAATGAATGATCAATACAAATCCACAGCTGTTAAAACTCTTCATTGCTCAGGATTGATATAAACTGGCTGTGATTTCACCCATCCTTTCTAGCCTCAGGACTAATATAGTGTATGAACTCTCTCACAGGATATCCAAGACGACGTGTTGCATTCATGTTGCACAGCAGAGGGCAGCATTGATCGGGTAATTGTCCAAAAGATTCGTCTAAGAACACTTTCTGCCTTGACTTGTACTCATCATCATTTTTCTACCTGTGCGTTTCTCCCAGGCAAGTTCAAGCTCCATGCTAGAGTACCTGGTGTATTTAGATGACCAGCACAACATAGCAGACTGTACCATTACCAGACCTGTCACCCCTCCTGTTACTCCAGGAACCCACAGAGCTTGTCCGTTCATACCTCTTCCAAGTTCAGTGGCAACTGTGGCCACTACAGTTAGCTCTATAGGTAATCCAGCGGTATCTGGCCCCATGACTGACACCTGTACTCCCATTAGTTCCATGTGCAGTCCCACTGGCTCAGCCTGGGCCACTCTCAGATCCACATCCAAGAGTCCTGGCTGCTCTGATAGGAATCCAGTCAGTGCTGCAGCTCACCTACACCTCCTGGGAGAGTCCTTGTCCCTGATTGGACACCATCTTCAGGAGACAGATGTAAGTAGATTCAGAGAAGATAAAACAAAATTTTCTCAAAACCTTGGGCTTGATTTTTATTGAATGCTGGTCAATGGTGCTTTCTTTGATACTGTGAGTGTATTACAAATATAACAAAGCGGCTCTGCATTCACACTTTGAATCTTTCAAATCACGATGTAACCCTAAGTGTTGCTTCATGAACCCATAGTACTACATGTTTTGTCATCTTTCTCTATTAACATTTTAAACTGACACAGATGGGGGATGTCATGCCTATCTGGCACAGTGGCTGAGCAAATGAGTGGGCAAATACAACAACTGGAGATTAGTGAGTTCAGCTCGCTATACCAGACATCCAGCAGTATCCCAACCAAATTAAAACTACAAAGGCATATGGATTTTGGGGGACAAAAATACACAATGAGCAAGATAGAGTTGAAAACAATACTCGCACAATATTTTGTAATTTAAAAAAAAAAAAAAGTCAGTTTTCATCCTTGAGCTGAAAAATATACCGAAACATCAATCTAATTTTGATTAGTTAAAACTCCCAGAAGGTACCTGTTGTTTTGATATTTGTACATTATAAGACAAAAGTTAAAATCCAACTTTTGCGTGATCTTGTTTTCTTTTGCACCCATCTAAGGTGTACATCAAACAACACTTAATTTACATTCAATGCACATAAAAGCCACAGGACAAAATTAAATTACGTGAACAGTGAACAGTTTCTGAAGCTGTTTACAGTGGGTTTTGAGGTACAGGAAATCAGACAATGTTCCTCCCACCAAGTGTCGAAAACTGCTCTTTATTCAGGCTTTTTTAAATTTATTTTTTATGTTTAAATGGATCTGCTTATAGTACGGCTGATTTTTTTTTTTTTTTTTTTTTTTTCCCCTCATCATTTAAGAGAATATATTATGCGTAGTCAAAAATATATTTAAAAATCCAAGAAAGTGTTAAACAGTTTTTATGTATTTATGATTACAGATGAAATTAAGAAACTACAGAAATAACTGTGTTTCTATTACAATATACCTGTTACTGTAGAAGGGTGAATATATTCAGAGTTGTTTTCTTTTAAAGATTTTGAAAATGAACAACTAATTTGTACAAATAGTATCTTGGGAAAAGTTGTGGAAAGACATTTTGAAGGCTGTGAGATAATGCAGTCCTAAAATTTAAAACACTTGACTGGTTAGTCTGCTCCAGCGTTGACACGAACATGTGTTTTTGCTACATTCCTCTGTCTAATGACTAACTAAGATCAGGATCAAGAGGGGGGCATTTCATTTAGCCTCTGGAGAACATGCAGCATATTCATTGCATTAAGGAATCTTCGGCCTCTTTATGTGTCTCTGCAGAAAATGGTGTGCATGTCCAGTAGCTTGTCTCTGCTCTTGGACTCCCTAGTGTGTGCCTTGGCTCCTCTAATCTGCCTGACCGCACAGATACCAGAGCTCAGGAGCTGCACAAAACACACAATGGTGAGAGGCACTGACACTTGGCCGTGCACACGCACACCGCATATTGTCCACAAGTTGTACATGTGCACAACTGACATGATTGTTCAGCCAGCATTTTAGGACTTCAGGAGGAAACATTTGTTTTTTATTATTTCTTACTTAAGGCCTCAACTATGGAAAACATCTCTTATGTGATGCCTGGGCTGTGACTGATGATGAAGACCCCACTGGCCACATACACAGCAAGTTCTCATATGCTGAAAGACACTTTAGGTTAGTTTACATATAGAAAATCTATTTCAATATGTATCTATTTTGTTCTAAAAGAATATTTGTTTGCACTTTACACTTTATTTTTGTGTTACGTACAAGTATGTAAGTTTACTTGAATGTATCAGTTAACATTTTTGTATTGGTTGTTTAATTAAAAGATATATTTGAACACTAAATTCCCTAACTTTTCTTCATTAGAATAGTGACACTTCATAGGAGACAGTTGAGATGCAGAAGCCACTCATTAATTAATTAATTTCTCCTTTACATGTGTGATCGTTGCATTGACGAGCTCTTCCAATAAGCCAAGAGCAACCATAGGTGATTCAACGTTTTCTAAATTTTCAGACATGTAACGGCTTATCTTATTCCCTGTGCATTTAAGTCGTAATTTATACCAGTAATTTTTTTTTTTTTTCTAGATGGGAGACCGGAGCTCATCAGGAGCTCAAGCTGTAGGTGTTTGTGTTTCCAGATCTGTAATTCTGCAACATAACCACTTGACTGATGTCAGCCTAAATATATGATGAGAGATTAAAGCCAATTCCATGTGGTTTTATAAATTACTAAATCACCTCTGGTTCGTACTGTAAATCTTTACTTTTGAAATGTAACTGTAAGACAAATTTCATAATGAGGTCAATTATCTGTCTGTAATTGCTCTAATTAGCAATAAATTCAACGCCTGTGATTTTAAAAACATTTCCTAGATGATCCAAAAGGCCCGGACTCTGAAGAATTGAAGCTTGAGGCTTCAAGGGTTTTATGCACTATGAAGGATGAAACTGCAAAGAACAATTTAGCGGGTTCCCCTCTGACACTGACACACAACACAAGCAGAGAGAAGGTCCTATTTATACTGTCAATTTGTCATGTCTGTCTGGGACCTGCTCTCAGTCCTGCCTCGGGATGACTACTGCAGCATACGGTGGTGGAAAATAACTTAAGTACATCTACTCAAGTACTGTACTGAAGTACAGTTTTGAGGTACTTTACTTGAGTATTTCCATTTTATTCTACTTTATACTTCCACTCCTCTACATTTCAGAGGAAAAAATTGGACTTTCTACTCCACTATATTTATTTGACAGATTTAGTTACTAGTTGCTTTTAAGATGAAGATTTTACACAATGGATAATAGAACAAGCTTTTAAAATACAACACATTGTTAAAAACCAGTGGTTTCTGACCTTTTTGGCCCCTGATGTCTTACAAAAAGCAGTGTGTAGCCGGGGGTCACATTTCAGATGTCTATGAGTTGTTAACAGCTCCATCATATAGGGATTTTTCCCTGTAAACTCCTCACATGGTTTAATTTAAATAAATGTTCAAATGATCCCATATCTTATCAAAGATCCTGAAGACAGATTTGTGAATCACAACCTTTTTTTTTTTCCTTCTTTCCTCTCCCATTAATCATCTCACGACCCCTTATCTGGTGTCTCTGTGTATAAAACTGTATATAAAGTAGTTCAAACTACCTCCACCTACAGCAGCTGCAACAATAACATGCTGTTTACACACTGATGCTTCAGTATTAATAATCTAATTATATCATATCAGTCAGAGGGTCCTAACCAGTACTTGTACTTTAATACTGTAACTACTTGTTGCTGTTAATACTCATGTACTTTTACTTAAGTAGGATTTTTCATGCAGGACTTCTACTTGTAATGGATTATTTTTACATTGCTGTATTGGTACTTAGTAAGGATTTGAATACTTCTCCCACCACTGGCAGCATATCGGAATATGTACAGGTGTTTTTTACTTTTACTAACCTTAATGACTATAAACCTGAAATGACAGCTTATTTGACAGACATCCATGGGGTTTGATGCTTCGTGGGTGTGGTAGATAAAACTTAGGTTGAATGATTCACATTTGCCCTGAGACACATCTCCTCCACCCCATCTTGGAATTCTTAGCAGCCTGCAAACAAAGAAACCTGTTGTGCACGAAAAAATATTCTTACGAGTGTGTGCATGTGTTCAAAATTGGGAGTGGTAAGACAGGCACTTCCCTGAGACGGGGAACCTCACCTGCAGAGGCTACTGTCAGTAGTCGACTGGGAGCCAACATCTACTGATGTTGCCTGGATGAGAGACATAGTTCAGTGCCAACTGAACAAACAGAGCACTCAGAGACCATAACACATGAACACAGCATCCGTGACCTCACAAGGCTGAGTAAGTACGTTTCCTCTAGTTCGTATAATGCATCTATTTACGAGTAAGTGGGAGTTAACTGTTGCAGTAAATTATCGATTATAATCAATCACACAAGCTTTGCAGGCCATTTTATTTTGGTCACCAGAATTTACCCATGTATGTAATGTGCATTGTGTATTTATACCAGCTGTGCATAGGTCTGAGCAAAGGGTTGCCAGTGTTATGTCAGCTTTGAACATACTACAGCACAAATACTCTTTACTTTCATACTAGTTCAATGCCAAGTTTGAGTTTCACTTCAAGGCTAAATGTGTGCAGTCTTTATGAAATACTGCACTGTTCTGTGGTGTCTTAGTGAACTTGCAATGCCATATGTTGGGGATATTCTTTTTTTGTGCATTTGTAGGTGCATGTGTTTTGTACATGTTTGCATATCACTCTAATTAAAAAGTCCAGGCAGAATGTAGTTCGACAGGACTGACAAGGTGTGGCATATTATGCACACTGCGAAAATTAAGATGTGTTGACAGAGGTAAGAGAGGTTCTGGTGAAATGAATGCATCGCTGAGTGAGAGCACAGCCATTATCAGTTATTTTAGTTCTTATTAACCCATACACAACATATGAGAGGTTAGGGTGAATACATAGAAAAATAGGTAAGGAAACTAAATAAATAGACATCTTTTAACTCTGGGACAAAAGCAGAAACTCAGGACAGATAGGAAAGGCATCGCATAATTACAGATGAAATGCACATCAAAACGTTCTTGTGTTTATTACTCAGTCTGTCCAGTTCTCAGTTTTTCCAGTCGTATTTTCATGCGGCTTCAGCTTCTCAAAGTCTTCATAGACAGTAGCTGCCTACCAAATAGGGACAGTAATCTTTGGTACTGAATTGGCACATCTGACCTCTTCGTCATCCTTTCTCTCTTTTCAGCTATGAATGAAAACTTCAGCGGGCGCTACCATGGGTCCTCGCCCTTAGAACTGCGACTTGTTCTTTTGGGGAACCTTGGATGTGGAAAGACATCATCAGCAGACACTATCCTCGGCCAGCTGGCCCCCATCTCACCCATTGCCTCCAGGAGCTGCCAGCTGCGACAGGGCTTCTCTGAGGGCAGGAATGTGACTCTGGTGGAGGCGCCGAGATGGTACTGGAACGGCGGCAAGATGGAGGACAGTGTCAGGAAGGAGACAGAGCGAGCAATGAATCTAGCAGCACCAGGTCCACATGGTATTTTGCTGCTGGTGCCAGTTAGCCAGTTCACAGAGGTTGGTTTTAGTCTTTGTATGTTTTTTTGTTTTTGTTTTTCTTTTAATTTCATCCCTTGTAATCACTGATGACATCTGGAAGTGGAGGAAAATAACTCTTCGGAATGAAGTCATTTTAAAAGTCACATTCTTGTGTTTCCTAATATGTATTCATCCATGTTTCCTTTTGAAGATGAAAGGGTCTGATCAAACGACAATGAACAAAATATAGCCAATATATAATATGAATAATTTCTATCACAGTGTCAAGGTAAATTTCTTTCACGGTGGCAGTGCACTTATCAATTAATATACTGATAATGAATTTTTCTCTTCTTCTCCCTCTTTCCCTGGTGTTCCTAGATGGAGAGTTGTGTGCCTGCAATGCTGGAGGAGGTGTTTGGGGAGGAGTCACTGGATCACACCCTGGTGCTGCTTACCTGTGGGGACTACTTGATGGGGAGAACAGTGGAGGTATTTGAGATGTACACCTGGCCTCTTTCTAGCCATCTTTATTTAAACTTTTGTATACACTTTGGTACCATGCAATATTTGAAAAAGTAGGGCAGAAATTTGCCTTTTAGTGAATCTTGCTGCTGGGTCAGTGCACTACAAGTAAAACACGTTACTTGCCCCTTTTTTGTCAGTGTGCTATCATACCCGATTTTAACCGTTGATTTTTATGGGGATGCAATTCATACTGACTGCAGCTTCTCCTTCAAACATCCTTGCAGCATTTCCTCACCATTCATTGTATCAAATTTGGACTAATCAGCCGCTGGTTTTAGAAGCAGGAGAGAGGCAAACCATTGCAAGTTTAAATTCACACAAACCAAACTTTCCCACAGGAATACCTGCAGAAAGAACACCCAGGGCTGAGGCAGATAATCGAGCGCTGTGGGGGGAGGTGCCATGTCATCAATAATCGTCAGCGACAGGACAGGGAGCAGGTCCGTGAGCTGCTGGAGAAGGTAAGACAGAAAAAGAACGACTTACAGAATAGCTTCAATATTGAATTTGCATTGCTAATGACATATCTGTTTTCATAATGAGTATCAATAGTCATCTCACAATTTTGTCAGTTTTTTTGTGTACTTAAAAACACTTGGAATGGGGTAATGAGGTACAGTGGATTTTTAGATTTTGTCGAACGTTTTTAGGCAATTCAGTTTTATTGCATGCTGCATGTGTTGGAGTCGTTATAATTGTTTTTGTATGAGCATGCTGTAGTTTTCCCAGCAACACCCATACAATCACACCCAGCCAGGGTGCCCTGTCAGGACTGGCCCCTCGTCAGGACCGGTTTGGGTATCAGTGTTCTGGTTAATAATATTGTAACTTTGACTGACATGGGTATTCCTCCCACAATGCAGGAATTATAAAATGTGACATTTCAATTGTATACAGTCTGTCAGTTATTTTTTGTTTTTTATGTAACAGGTGGACAATATGGTGCAGCAAAATGGGGTATACCACATGAAAACAGTCCAGGAGAGAGAGCTGGAGAAACGAGTGAAAGAGAGAAAAAAAGAACTTCTGGAAAGTTACAGAGCTCAAAAGGAAGAAAGAAGAGAGACGGTCGCATCAACGCGCATCACGAACACAGAAACACAGAGGAGTATTGATAGAGGAGGGGAGTACAGCATCGCCTTGGAGAGGAGAAGGAGACAAGAGAGGGATGAGATGGACGGAAGAGTGGGTGTAAGTCAAGGGCTTCATTCAACTCCAGTACCAGAGCGAAAGTCATATTCTGAGCTGGACGATGACAGGCAGGTGAAGAGGACACCCAGTTTCAAACTGAATGCAGGTAAATGCCAATGGATCCCACTTTTGTTCCATATCACAATATCATAAAAAAAAAGCAGAAAATCTGTAGGACTCACATTTACTCGTTTTCCTCTGTAGATGGAGCTATGCTCTCACAAATGTCTGAGGTTAAATCAACTCCAAAAATGACCACTACTTGTAAGTCACAGGACCTGACTGTCTCATATTATAACACTTGAAAGTTTGCTTATATGAAGTTTAAAAATAATTACCATTTTTCCATATTAAACTCTTGATTTCACCTGATTGTTTTCAGTTCATAACAGAATCAACAGCTTAGAAGAGAGTTTTCCTGAGGCGTTTCCTACTGCTTCTCCTCCTTCGCCTGTCTTCTCCCCCTCCCCCTCCTCCCCAACCTTGCCTGCCTCTCCTTCCTCACTCCCCTTATCCTCCTCCCCCTCCTCATCAGCCTTTGCTACTTCTCCCATCACATTCCCCTCATCCTCCTCATCCTCCTCATCCTCCTCATCCTCCTCATCCTCCTCGTCCTCTCCGGAGCTGCGTCTGGTGCTGCTTGGGCGATCTGGAGCAGGGAAGAGTGCAGCTGGCAACAACATCCTGGGGCGGGAGGAGTTTAAGTCGCACCCGGACAGCCTCATAGCCATCACTCAGGATTGTGAGAAAAAGAAAGCACTGGTTGAAGGAAGAAGGGTTAGTGTTTTAAAAGGTTACTGAGATGTCATTTGCCCTTTTTTTTTCCATTTTCCTTTCACTGATTCCACCATGTGCCAAAACCCCAAAAATCTAATCTTTGACGCCCTCTTCTTGTTTTGTGTGATAAAACAATAGAATCTGGCAGGTTTCCCATCTTTTGACTTTGTTTTTATAGTGCTGCATGTGTCTCCTCTCTCACCTGCAGGTGGCAGTGGTGGATACCCCAGACTGGTTCTATTCAGAGCATACTCCAGATGAGGTGCGAGCTCAGATCTCCTCCTGTGTTGCTTTGTCCAGTCCTGGTCCCCACGCCTTCCTCCTGTGCGTCCCCTTAGACCAGCCTGCAAAGACTGAGCTCCAGGCACTCAGGGCCCTCGAAACTGTGTTTGGCCCAGAAGCAGTCCAGAAACACACTCTGGTCCTCTTTACCTACGCAGATCGACTGAGGGCAAGTGGGAAGGCAGGAAACAAGAGCGTGGAGGCATACATTGCCAGTCAGGGGGGGGATTTGTTAAACCTGGTTGAGAAATGTCGGGACAGGTTTCATGTTATGGAGAATGGAGAAGGTGGGAGGGAGAGGGGGAATGTGGCGGAGCTGCTAGAGAAGGTGGAGCAGACAGTGAAGGAGGCTGGAGGACAGTGTTATTCTTGTCCTGCTTTTCAGGAGGCAGAGAACCGAGTGAGGCAGAAACAGGTAGAGATAGCAAGGGAGAAAAGAGGCAAAAAGCTAGAGCAAGAAAAACTAGGAGACAATGGACAACTAAGCTCTGAGAGGCTTGTATTCTATCCCTACATGCAGCCTGTGGCTGAGATGGAAGAGGAAGTGAGAGAAGATGAGATTGAGAAAACGAGGGATGAGGCAGAGATGAGTGTAAGAACCATGAATATCGAGAGCCTTCCTCCTGTTACGCTTTCGAGCTTGTCCCCGTCACTCCTTAATTCCATTTTGGAGAAAATGGAGTCTAGTGCAAAAATGTTACCCAAACTGTTGGCAGATAGCTCTGTGTGGGTCAGTGAGGGAGCAAAGAAGGTGAAAAGTAGTCCAGTGTGGGGGACAGTTGGCAGCGGAGCACAAAACGTCCAGAAGATGGTGGTTGATAGTTCCGTGTGGGGGAAGGTGGGAGCTAGTGCCGGACATGTGTCCAAACTAGTAGGAGATAGAGTGCCCAAGGTGGTGGCGGATGGTTCTGCATGGGTGGGATCTGGAGCAAAAGCAGCATCAGCAAGTCCCATGTGGGAAAAAGTTGGTTCAGGGGCCAAACTAATGGCAGAAAGATCCATGCATGTCGGGGCTGGGATCGGAGCCGGGGCAAAGAATTTGGCGCAGAGTCCTATGTGGGGAAAAGTCGGATCTGGGGCCAAAACTGGAGCTAAACTGGTGGCTGACAGTTATATGCGAGTTGGAGCTGGAATCGGTGCCAGTGCAAAGAAGGTGGCACAGAGTCCGGTGTGGGAGAAGGTGGGTTCTGGGGCCAAAGCAGGGGCCAAAATGGTGTCTGAGAGCTCAGTGTGGGAGAAAATGGGGACTACTGCTAATCAGGTGCCCAAGGTAGTCATCGGGGGTGCGTTGCTGGGTCTCCTGCTTGGTGTGTTTTTGGGGGGTGTCATTGGCGGAGCTGCCGGTGCAGCAGCTGGATCGGTGTTAACTGAAGTGGGCAGACGAAAACTCAGCAACAGAAACATGTTAGAAAAGACAGATGAAGCTGCAAAAAAAGTGGAGAGAACCGTGAACGACAGTGTGGACTCAATGGTAAAACAAGGAGTGAAAGTACTGAAAACTGAATGAACAACTGAATGGAGCATGCTTATAAAGGTAGATAACAAATGTAAAAACATGACTTTTGCAGTGAGTTAGTACCATCAGAATATGTAATTCAAAAACAGTGCCAAATCTTTTTTGACTCTTATTTTGAAAACTTGGTGATCTTAGAAAAAGACACTTTTCTGTGAGCCTTTCTTTGTTTCTTTCTTTCTTCACAGAAATGCAGAAAAGGGTTCTTTGAAAATACTAATATCAAATTGGATAAACTATTTTAGAAACAAGCCGTTGAGGTGATTCTAATCATTCAGTTTTATCCCAGTATTCTCATTAGTTTCATTCCACTAGTTAATGGAGGAGGATGTTTGTGACTTTTTAAAAAGGGTGAATATCACCTACACTAAATAAAGCTGATATTTGGGCCGTCCTAGCAATATATATATGAAAATAAATTTCTAGATTTTGGCAAAAACGAACTCGTATTAACTTGGCTACATAGGTTTGCTAGGGCACATGAAAAGTATTTAGTTGCTTATAAACAGTTTTTAAGGTGTGTCAAATTCTCTAAGAAAAAAGTAATGCAATTCTTAATTTTGCCAAGTCTTTAACCGGCAATGTATTATTTCCCACCCATCACTAAGTGTATACAGTAAAGTTTTATAAGTCTTTCAGCAAGTTATATGATACGCATGCTGTACCGTACATCAGTCACTCAGCACTTTCACGTAATAGTTTAATCTTCCTCAATACTTAATTAAAAAAACATTCATTATGAAATTATTGCTCTTATGTCTGTATTGAGTGTTGTTGTTTTCAAACTTTAAACCAAGAGGTCTCAAGAATGTTGTTGCAAGTATGATCTGTTTTACAAAAACTTAATATTGTTATTATATATTAAAATATTCTCACTCTACAATGACTAGTTTTGTTTCCTCACTGTCGGCAAGCTAAAGTGGCATGAAGACCAAGAACCTTCTAGCATTACCACTCCTCACGAGATGTGCAGGTTTAGTCTGTTCGTGACTGGCAAAATACAGCTACTGGCATTTCTGTGTGCATGTGGGTGTAACTCTGATGGCAAGAGGGGCACAACAGAGGGTTGGAAGAGACGGGGTGGAGGCAAGGCCATTATCTCTAAGTTCCAGCCTGGCGAGCATCAGCCTGCTCAGCCTCCTGTATCAGAAGAAAGTGAGAAGGTTAACACCCCCCCACTAACGTAAAGTTCCATTTTGACCAATATTGTACATCACTGCAATATTTAATATAAAATACTCTAGATCCACAAAACAAAACAAAACAAACAAACAAACAAAAAACAACGTATGAGAAAAACTCCTATTTTCCTCTAAACAGGCTGAGCAGATGAATTTAGACAAAATGTGATGTTTTGTTGATTTTAATGACCTAATTTAAAGAGATTACAATAAGGGTTAAAAAGTGAGTGTCGGCAACAGGATTCACTTCAGAAGTAAGAAGGAGTTCCTAGCATTTTCACACTGAATAAACACCTTACAGTTTATATCAGAAAGCAGCTGCCTGCTGCATCCAAAAACTACCCTGTGAGAGGGATGGGAGTGAACCAAAATGGTAAATGTGAGCTGAAATTCACTATAAAGCTCTGTAAACTGAGAAGAGCTGCAGATTCAGGTGATAATTCTCTGTAGGTGGCCACAATGTTTTTATATTGTCATTTGATAGATTGTAAAAATATAGATTATAGTGGCTTTAGTGAAGGCTCAGGTCCATCAAGAGACTCAGTAAGCCATAACAGTGAGTCGGTATGCACAGTACAAGGACCCTGGAACTGGCTCATGTAACTGGAATGTGGCCGTTTTTAATGTTGTCAGTTACACCTTTGTTTTTTCTGCTGTGACTGGCAAAAAATGTCTGCTGTGAAAAAAAAAAAAAAGTATTGGTTTAGCCTGTAATACACATGACACTGGCCTTTTATGAGAGTTTGTCAATCGTGTCGCTACAAAAAACTGGCAAAAACTTTAAAGTGTACAGTTGCAGAACACTGCAGTACTCCTTTAATTTGTGTGACCCCTGCATCCGTCTGTAATCCTCTCTGTGGTTTCAGAGCAAAGCAGGGAGGGGACACACCAGTCTGGCACAGCAGAGCGGGCAGAAGCAGCCGTAGCAATGTTGTGAAAGCCACTCTTCCTGTTGTGTGGTCCCGAAACCGGGTGTATAGGGGTTCCCAGAGCATCCTGGTGGCTGTTTTCTCTTTCTGTTTTTCGGCACTCCCTTCTTCCATGCAGCAGTTGGCACCCCACATGTCCAAAAACCCATTAAACATAGACACAGACACACACACACACACACACACACACACACACACACACACACGCATACATACGACGCCACCACCCCTCTTCCAGGAAACTCGTTGGCCGTCAATGAGACAGCACTAACTGTAGGCGTTTCCTGGCCACTTGATAGAGCCAAGCTTGCAGGCAAAGAGACACCAGCACCATCGCACAGCTGCAATTGTACCCCCCAACTTTTCACTTATACAATCCCCCACCATGCCGAAGCCCAGCTCTAACCGCATCCAACATCCACCCTGACCACCCTGACCTTCCTCACACATAACCACACACCTACAAATGTTGCTGTTACATCAGTCTTTTGCTAATGCTTTACTTCATCCACTTGGTCACTTGCACACACACATACAGTATGCACAAACACATCAAAAACATGTACAATACATGTGCAACATTCCTCCTCAAATCCGCTGCCTGGGAAAACGCCAACAGTTCATGTGATGACCGTTAAGGCAACAGTTTTTCTTTTTCTTTCTTCCAGGGCTGGGATTGTCACAGTAATGTCAGCGGACGGTTTGATCCAACTTCAGGGTGTCACACCACCCACTATTTTTATTTTCCCTTGTTAAAAGTACCGTTATCAATCAGTCATCCTGGTGGAAAGCACAAACAAACAACATGGAGTTTGGCTTTGGCTATCCAGCCCATATAATATGTGGTGACAAATTTGTTGCATTGGGTTATGAACATATGGGCACATGACTTATGTTAAAAATGAATATTCAAAAGTTAAGTTAAAAGAGTTACATTCCCATCCAAGTTCCATCCCTATCATAATCCTAATCTAATAGCACTGCATTTTTATAACTGACATCATCTCACACTGAAATTACTACTTACTAACACTTTGAGGATACATAAATGTTCCCCCGAACTGAAAGCAGCAAAACATTTGGAAGTGTTGAGAAATCGTGCTGACAAAGAGCAGTCTTTGGAGCGCAATAAGAGGATGTCAAATAAGGAACAGCAAACTAAAACACACTTTATTTCTGTCTGGTACAAGTGTGTCACAATGTCAGGGTGGGACCATCGGCCCTGTTTCTCTGACAGTAAGACAGCAGGAAAATTAAAAACTGCAACTTCGATCCGTGAGTGCATGTTGTGCATTTCTCTACAGGCACAATCGAATAGGTGGCACTCGTAGTTACCATAACTGTAGTGGGGAAATCCTGATTATTTACATGTGAACTTCTTAGGCTGCATTTAGTCCGACTTTTTCAAATCAGACTTTTAACCGTCTTGTGAGAGATTTTACATTTCTGTGGGACTACAGAGGGGTAATTCAAGATCCTGAATTTCTTGGCAGAGAAAGGATTATTAGATTTTACTTATTAAAACATGTTAACGCACAGCTACATAAATCCAGCCTGAGGCAATCTAATTAGATTTCCAGGATGCTGTTTTGCATAATTCATTCATGTTATGGATTTAAATGGTTTGACACTGACGTGTAATGTTTAACAAAAGAACAAAAGGAACAAAGGAAAGAAGCCTGCCCAGAGCATATTTCAGTATTTTACTAAAACACAGAGCCTCACACTCAATGTTTGCACACCACTGAAAAAAACAGACAGTAAAAACTACAAAATATCATCAGAAATCCATCTCCTACTTATTCAGACTACTTGGGAGTTGATCTTCAAGCACTGTGTGACTGAAGAGAGAACCACAATGGCCCCTGACACACTTTGAGACGATTGTGTATCCTGTCTCGTCTTGTCCGTCAGTGTGACATTTAACTTATTTAACTCAGCACATATCTTTTTTTGCTTCTCTTTGGTGTCACCGTTCATCATTTGTTGCTGCCACCATCCTTATCTGACCCTTGACCTTTCCCAGAATGCCTTCGGTCACCAAAGAGTTCTTAGCCCCAAAGCTTTCCTCACTATCGGTGTCACCATAGCAACTGGACGTTGCTGGGGAATTAGCCAGGGCGATGACTGAGTCAGTTGAGTCTCTGTCTCTGTGGACCGCCACCATGGCGGCTGAAGATGGCAGGGCAGCGTGGGACTGAAAAAGAGGGTTCAGTTTATTACCGTCCAACCCTGATGCGGTACCCTCATCCTCAGCCTCATCCTCGGCTGAGTCCCTGCTCTTGTCCTGGGCCTGGTCATTGAGCAGAGTGACCAAGAAGTTGATGTACTTCACAGCCAGACGAAGGATTTCATTCTTGCTGAGCTTCTTGTCAGGCGGGTGTGTGGGAATGAGTTTTCTGAGCTCAGAGAAAGCTCCGTTCACGTTCTGCTGTCGCCAGCGCTCACGGCTGTTGGTGAAGACACGGCGAGCGAGTTTCTGAGGGGGGCCTGTTGGACACACATAAACACTGCGTATGTGTTCGCGGCCTTAATGGATAAATTAATGTACATTTTATATTTTTCTTAGTGTCAGTAAATCCCAGTAAAACACCAAAACCAACAATGCATTGATCCAACAGAACGAACAAGTAGCCAAAGCCTGATGGCCTGATTTCTCTGTGCAATAGAAATCTATCAATTTTCCAAAAATATTGAAAACACATCAATGAGCCACACCGGCGCATTAGTTTCCATTACTACCATGAACATGTAAACTGTAGTTTAAATGTGAGTCAGTCCCACAGACTGTAAACTGAGTCCTGCTGTAAATACTCAGTAGAGTACCAAATGTGTATTTATCCACCAGTGAACCTAAACCTCCAACACATGTGCTTTTTACGCCTGTTTGAGCAATGATTGCTAAAATCTACAGTTGCCAGCTGTTTTAGGGAATTATTTAGTATGTATTTGAGATCCATTTTTAAAGATTTACATCTGCAGCAGAAACCAGTAGGCTTGGGTAGAAGTAGACGAGTATTGAGAGATGATCTAACACATTGTTGGTGTTTTTTTCACAGGATTTGATGACAATGAGAAAAATGCAGAATATCGCCAACCTTATCCTTTAAATACCTTAAATATTAAACTTCATTTTCCATGCTGTGGGCAGCAAATTCCACCAACAAACTCTGAAAAAATGCAACCATTTATCTACAGTAACTGTGGCTATACTGATATCAATGTGTGATTTTGTAGTTTGATGCAGAGAAACTCACATTCATTGATCTCCACCTCAAAGTGTGACGAGGGTCGTCTCTTGATCCGACTGTTGTTGATGACACCATAGTTTCCTCCTGAGGGACCCAGGTAAGAACTAGAGGTAAAAATACAGCAAAATGTGTGAAAATGTGACATTTACGTAACTGGATGCACAATCAACCTGAAAAATAAAATGCAGCTAAATATAAAAACAGTGTAGGTCGTTCTGGCATCTCTTGTCTTAAATAACACCAAATAGAGGGAAATCTTAGAGAATGGATGGAGAAAGCAAGAAGATGGTGGAAGCTATTAACTGAGGTGCGATTATGTTGGTGGCGTTGATAGAGTGTGCATGCTGTTTTTTAGCCCAGTCTCATTAAACCTGGGTACTAGCTGATTCTTCTTCAGGGGGATGAAATACATCAATGCTTCCTGCTACAAACAAACCAGAGAGAAGTGTGGAGGGAATCTTATTCCCAGACCTCCATGACAGATAGAGAAGCCATAGATGTAACCGCAGTGGAGAAAAAAAAAGTAATTTTTATTTAACATAGATGATCTGGTCTGTTACAGAAAGAAACCTTGTGGATAATCCTTTTTGGAGTAGAGAATAGATGAACAGTAGGAGGACTTTGGCGAATGCTTTTCTTCATGAGTGTAAAACATCAGTTGCCAATTCTTCAAGCCCAAAATGAGCTTTAAGAGTTCTGGTCTGTTGGCTTTTGTCAGTTCAACGGCTAAATTTAGCTGCAATTAAAACTGGGTGTAGAGTTTCAAAAGTGATATAGGTTGATAAGTTTTTGATACTAGATGCAAACAAAAAAATTAAATAATGCAACTTCGTCCTCAGTAACCAAGGGTTCTGATGAACAAATTTAACGTGAGAAATGTGAGGTCCCTACATAACAGCACACATCCTGCTGTCAATTTCACATAACCGTGCAGCGCAGCCGCTATTAATCACAATGGGAAGTCATGAAATCCCAGCAGTTGAAGTTTCATATGAAACAGAAACTTGGCATTGTGACCAACGAAGAGGCATCATAATTACTATTAACAACTCAGGAAGCCATATTGCAGTAAATGCTATAGTTTAGTGTCACACATCTGTTTGTAAAAAAAAAAAAAAAGGAGGTGCATGAGTCTGTGGCATTTGATTGTCTTATTTTATATACTGCATGATGTTCTGTAGGGAGCTGAAGTCATATAAAGATGTTACATAATTCAGACACAGGTTCAAATGCAATATCCAGCATTATTTGACAGGTCATGAACAAGGTTACTTAATACACTGTCAGCTCATAACATCTGGATATTGGATAACACCATCAGTATTGTCTGCTAACGTTGTGGTTCGTAACCTTGGGGTCAGAACCCCTCCTTGGTGTCACAAGATAAACCTGAGGTGTTGCAAGTGTGATGAAAACATACAATTATGTTGATCGTTTTCTGACTTTTCACCAATCACTGTTTCTCTTTCTTGTGGAATAGATAGCAAATCTGTAGGCATCCAGAAATTATTCAGATGAAACAATCTGAGAAGGGAAAATCAATCTGCTCACCCTCTGATATGCAATGTTTGACAAGCGGTATAAACAGTATAAGTATAAACTGAGGTCATAAGGAAAAAACGCTGGGAAACAATGGCAAAATAGATGAATGCAAAAAGGGCAAATCTCACCTGGTGAAGAAGGGGTGACCAGGCAGGAACTGCTGAGACAACAGGGGCCCTGGGGAGGGAGCTGAAGGGCCTCCTGGACCTCCAGAAGTTCCGGGGCCTCCAGGGCTTGCCACAGGCAAACATTTCAGCTGGCTGCGGCGAATGTCCCCATGAGGCCCATGTAGCAGGCTGGGAATTGGATGGAGGGCAGTCAAAGGGGTGTTGGGGAGCGGCAGCGGGGGCTTGCTGTGACCGAGACTGATGACTGGAATGTGGGGAGGAAGAGGAGAGGATGATGAGGATGTGGGGAGAGATGATGTGGAGGTTGGAGGTGGGACAGGACACGGTGAGGTCTTGGCTGGTGCTGGGAGGAGCGGAGGGGGAGAGGAGAGAGTCGGGGACCTGTTGGCAGAAGCAGCAGGGGCCGCGGTGGTCATTGGTCCTCCTTGCTTCTCCTCCTGCTCTTGCTTGGTCTCCATGAAATTGGGCTCAGGTGAAGCAGCTTTATCTGCGTGGTAATTGGTTAACACCGTCGTTGTGGTGACGGAGGACGGAATCAAGTCAGCGGTGGGGACATCCGTGTGCCCTGTCTTGGTAGCAGGATGCTGGCTGCTGATAGCGTCTGAGGATGCTAAAGTGCGGTTCTGGGGGGGACTGTGCTTATCCACGGACGCACAGATTGGGGAGGAGGCAGAGGAAGCGGAGGAAGAGGGGCGAGGTAGGTCAGGGGGTGAGGCAGGTGGGCCGGTGGGGTTCAGCTTTTCCATCATGGTGGTGAAGTCTCTGGGGGAATCCCAAGCTCTTGTTCCTCTCAGCTTCCCAGCGTTTGTGCCGTGAGTGTGTTTCAGAGTGTCTTGTCCCTGTGGTGTCTTTACATGTGTATGAGAGTAACGAACATGTTCATGTGTACCACCTGCAGCTAGTCCTACAGAACCCTTTAAAACTCTCCTAGCCAAGTCTATGTGTCTTTTCCAAAAAGGCAACTGATAACCCTTTATTTCCTCTTCCTTTGTTCCACTTTCCTGCAGATTTTGCAATATTTTTCTGCTCTACCTCACTAAAAATGTAGATTTTCCTTCCAACTCGAAATCCATCAGGTGCTCTTATTGTTGTTTGGGTCAGCATGTGAGTTTTTAATCTGTCAATCCAGATTATATGTGCCTTGGATGGAGCTACAGCTACACTCTGATCCAGCCTTATTACCCGTCATTCCTACCTACGCTGGCTGCCGTCTGATTGTCACTGTATCTGGAGAGTGAGTAAACGTGAGTCCGTTCCAGTGAAACTAATTGTTTTTCATTTTTGTGAGCTGTAATCATGAATGAAGGGCTACTTCTGTGGTATTGTCTCTAGGTGCAGCATGGAGCATGTTTTCGTGGTCTGATTTGAACTGAATGTTTGTATTTTTCTTACAGTACATCCTGAGTAGCAGATTCTACCTTGAATGAGTCTCCAGTGGCTTCTCTTAATGAGTCTGTCTGTCCATATGTCTGTCTGTATGTATTTTGAGGATGTGAGTCAAAATCCTTTTTAGCATTCAAAATGTCCCAGACCACTGACGATCGGATGGATATCAAAGAGTCTGTTGAACAAAAGAAATTTTTTTTAAAAAGGCACTCAGGATATATATATATATATATATACATATATGTATATATTTTTAATTTGTTGTATATTTAGTAAAGGCAATAAGATGTGAAAATGTGCTAAAAGGTCAAAATGTGCACAGAAACACCACAAGAGTTTGTACTAAAATGTAACGAGTAGTTGTTGTCGGGGGAATCCTCAGTGGAAGTTGTTCTACAGTTTAAATCTAAATTCAGTCCATGGAAATGTACAGATTCAGCTCATACTGCAGTTCTGATGGCATGTTAAAATGCTGGACATCAAGTGGACTTGCTGTTGTACTTCTACATTTGTCTGTACTCTGCACTGCAAGGCATAAAACTCTTATGATTCCTCAGGTTATGCGATCACAGTTGTTCCTGTTTTGTCTTTTCTAGTGGTCGAGACTTTATTTTTTGACAGTTCCGTTTTTCACAGTGATGTGTAGAGGCATTCGTAGGTTTATGTAAAATCGATTTTGCGGCAGTTTTACATTTACTAAAATATCTTAGTTAAAAGAACCTTTAGAGCAACTAACAGAGTTATAGAGGGATATTTAAAATGTTTCAGTGTTAAATATTGAGCACTACAGGGTTATTTGCGCCGAAAGAATACGTTTTTAACCATTTCGCTGGGGTAGTTAAGAAACAAAATAGTTACAACTACCCATATATTTTGGTGTAGTATCGATGATATAGCTCAATGCATTTTCAAGTCAAGCCTGCATCCTTGGGCAGTTTAACTTGCACATTTCTTCACAACAAGCTGTCTAATAGTTTGTATCATTTACTCAAATTAAACATTTTTGATAAATTTGATAAACCTTTCTGCTGCCAATATATAAGTAAAAGTATTCTTCCTTAATTATTAATAATTAGTTATTTAATTAGACCAGATTTTATATTTGTCCAATATTTGTCTTTTCTTTTTTTTGAATACATGTATTTGTTATTGTGTCATTATGTAAAATATATTGTATATTTACTGCAAAGAGTAGACTGTCTCTTAAAAATATAATACATTTTTTTGCAGAACAGTGTGTGAGTTAATAAATGGCCATCCATCTAATCAGTGTACATGATTTTATTTTAATTTCTATCTTCATCTATTTACCACTAAATCACCAAAGTTTTTATTATCAACAGATTTATATACATGGCTAGAATATTTTAACAAATTTACTTTATATGACATATGGCACCTATGACAGAAACCTCTATCAAATGTTTATTATTATGATTTAAACGAATTGTTTCAAACCTCTCATGTACTAAAACATGAGTTATGCAAAATAAAATAAAAAGTTAAGTAACCTTGGGTACTCACAGATACATTATGACATCCAGCGTGGCTCATCTGTTTGTCATACAAAATCCGTCAGAGTCAGAGTGATCTGTGAACGCACATGTTGTATCTCCTCAGTGTTTAATGTCCTCCTCTTCCTCCTCCTCCTCCTCCTCCTTCAGGTCGCTCACACTCCACTGCAGCCTGTCACTGTCTGTCTGTCAGTCTCTGAGGTCAGAACTGGAGCCAAAGTGTCTGACACGACTCAGAATAACTCCTCATACTCAGATGAGTCCCTCTGAAAATTAATGATGAGAAATAAAAAATAATACAAGTCCCAGATATTCACAAAGAAATGAAGACAGACTGAGACGGGAAGACAGTCCCACCGTACATATTTGTTTTTTGTTGTGAAGTTGCTCCTTTGAACGCAGACACACTCAAAGCATGGAGATGGATGGTGCGGGTTTCTTCCATCCCTCCTGTCCATATGTCATTCTCACCTCTGTCACTCTCTCTCTCCCTCTTTTTCTGTCCTGTCTATCTCTCACTCTCTTCGCCAGGAGGACACAATGCTCTAGGTGGTTGCCAGTCGGAGAGCTCTGGTACTGGCAAATGTGAGGTGGGAGAGAGAGAGAGAGGGAGAGAGGGAGAGAGAGGGAACCATGTCGCAAGGAGAGTTTTCCGCTCTCTGCTGGACAAGAGGATGTGCTAGTACAATATGGTGGCTGCTGATAAGAGCCTGAAAAGCTGCCTGTGGCCTGTAGATAAGAAACCTCCACCACCCCTCCTCCTCCCACTCCACCAGCAATACCAGCACACACACACACACACTTTTCATAACACACCACTAACTCACACGCACGAGCAGGCTTATGCCTTCATGCATGTACGCACACACACGACACAAGACCGGTCAGTCCCTCTCTTTGAAGGGACCTGAACGGATTCCAAGAAAATATCCGCAACTGCACTTATATCACAATATAATAAACGGACAATGATGTACTGTACACACGTGCTTATGCTCATCTGTACACGCGTGCATACACGCACACATACAGCGAATGTGCACATATAGACAATGCCACAAGTAAGACAATTACTGGGGGAATCACCTAGTGTAACATCTTTGTTTAAAAATTTCTGCTGTTAAAGTTTGATTTTATTTGTTGATTAAAAGTGGAAAAGTCCCCGATGATATGTATTTGTAGCAGAATTGCATAAAGACACAAATATATTTTATTCACCAGATTTGGGACAAATTGATGTGACGAGCAGAGAGTGCCTGAATCGAGCTTTTCTTTTATTGAAGCTGATTGTCTCACCTGGTTCTTACCCCATTTAGTCAATTAACTGATCTGAAATCTGATGATTTGATATTTTGCTTTTATATATATGATAGTAAAGTAAATATATTCAGGTTTTGGATCGTAAGGCATCCAAAACAAACAATATGAATATGTCACCGCGGGGCTCTGGGAAATCATGATGAGCACTTTTCACTATTTTCCAACACTTTGAAGGCTAGACATAATGGTTAATCACTTAAATCAAGATAATAATAGGCAGATTAATCCATAATGAAAATGATTGTGAGTTGCAGCCCTAATCTCCATCAGTATATTAGTGACAACATTATAGAAACACGAATGGTCATTATTCATCGGACTCGAGACAGATTTTGGGTCCCGGGTGGAGCTTTTCTCTTATGACATCAGAGCACACCTGTGCCACTGATGACCAATACACAAGTCGTCATCATGGTAACTTTCCTCTCCAAGTGCCCCCAAACTTCCTTCCTAAATCTATCTCTCACCCATTTTCCTCTGCGCTCACCCATTAATATTCACTCTCTCTCTCTCTCTTTCTGTGTGACTCTCAACCTCAGGGTCAACACCTCTTTTACATTCCCTCAGTCATTTCCTTCTTAGACAAACTGAAAGACAAACATTATAAGGCTTTACAGTTACGTGACCTTCAAGGTCCTGGGAAAGAAAGCAGTTTGGTCAGCAAGTGCTCAACAAATCTGTCATGTACCATCATCATCGTCATCGTCATCACCATCATCATCTCCATCATTATAAACAATAAACTGCCCTGGGGTGTGAACATGCTGAAATTAACAATAGTCTATGTATAATCAGGGTGCAGACAGTGTCATCTATTGGTCTGTCACACTCTTTTGCGTCTGGCAGCTGTGGTTCCAGTTGATCACACTCTGTGTGCGAGAATAACGTTGTAGTGGCACCGTTGCGCCTGCAGATGTGGCATGAATTTGCCTGAAACATATAAAAAGCTACACAAGGGACAGAGAGATATCCTTTGGGATTAGCATTTCCTGTGCTTTATAAGCTCCTGTTAAAAGTAAATTGATCTAATATTGTCACATTGTCTTATCAGTCGGTTTTGGATCTGTACAGGCGTTCATTTTGTGCCTATACGACTCAAATGCAAATTGCCCCTAAACGCAGCTAAGCTAAGCTTTGTTTCATTCACTGACCGTTCATAATTATTTGTGGCTGCAAGTACTGCTACGAAATCAAACACAGATAAATAAATACATTTTTCCAAAGACAGAATGATTAAAATGAGCCTTCAAGTGTTTTGTCATTAATATTTTGTAGGCATAGACGGATTAGAATAAAAACACTTCACATGTAAATGGATTGTGTTATAGTTTTATTTCTGTTGTCACATTTACATGCAGTGAAATAATTGTTTTGAATAGAATTCAACTGATTTATGATGGAAAAGATGATGTGTGTTGGGATTAAAGCACTTAACACTCAAATAGACATCATATTCTTATTTCTTTTTTTCTGCTGCATTTGTGAGCATAAATGGTGAAGAGATTTTTACAGGCTGCTGTGCAGGCAAGTTTGTTGAATCGACAAAATGATAAGTTGAGTTTGTGATGAAAAACACATACCATGTGTGTGGGGTATAGACAGTATTTAATGTGCTATACAAAGAAAAAAATAAGTGCACAGAAAAATGGCAAAAATTAACCAAACTGAACCTAGACTCCAAATGGTTTGAGAATGCACTTTTGGCTGCAAAAGCCTCTTAAATGCTTTAACTTTTAAGAAGCTGTTGGTCACAGTATGTTACAATAGTTCTTCCTGTATTGTAAGGTGACTCAGATGAAAACCTGTGATCTGTTGGACAAAAAATTAGTGTACGTCTTGGGTTTCCCCCCTCTTACTGTAACAACCCTGACTTCTCATCTGACAGTCACTGTTTTCTGTGCACCTCCCTGGAAAGTGAAAAGATACATTAGACAAATCGTTGACTCTGTCATTTAAGGCCCCGTGTGAACAGCCAAACTGTAAATGGGGAATAATAATAATAGAAACAAACGATAACAGACAGCTTCCGCTTCTCCCTTGAGTGAGGAAGAAATCAAGAAAGGACTGTTTTAATCTCAGAGCCACGCTGTCACACCCTCCTCCTGGCTACCACAAAATACCCCACTCAATAATATGAGTATCGATGGGGGAACCTTTGTGCATGACTGAAATGTGTGTGTGTGTGTGTTTGTGTGTACTATGCGTGACAGCCAGGGACAGGCTATTTATTAAAATAGCCTGGAGACTTCAGTAAAAATTAAGGTAAATGTAAAGGTTCTCTCTCTTAATGTGTGTGTGTGTGTGTGTGTGTGTGTGTGTGTGTGTGTGTGTGTGTGTGTGTGTGTGTGTGTGTGTGTGTGTGTGTGTGTGTGTGAATGTGTGTAGATTCCAAAATGAAAATGGTTTTCAGACAAGAGTTGATTGTACAAATCAGGGAAGATGATGGGTGGTGCATCTCCACTTCCTCCCGCTGTACAGATATGAAGCCAAAGAAGATACAGGTGCCTGCCATCTTGCGCTGGTGACATCATTTGGAGACCTGGTCTGCGCAGTAGTGATCAGTGGATCGCGCCACAGTATCAAGGTCCCACCCATACACCCGCCTGACTCAATCGAGAGCACACACACAGCTGTCAATCATAACGCCAAACCACCTCCTTATAGCATCAAATAACTCATTAAAAGCAAACTTATCAGAAAAATTAAGACTCGAACAGACATCAGCGTAATACGAACTACCTAAAATGACAGAAACCGTATTTGGGTAAAATTTATTTGACATGTTCTTTGATTTTTTTTAAATTTTGTCCTGTGTTCCATGTGCAAACATGGAGGGGGCGGGGTTTATGACTTATACTGCAGCAAGCCACCAGTGGGTGATTGAGATGTTTTGGCTTCACTTTTGGGGAGGTGTCATGTCGTCCATCTTTATGTACAGTCATTGGTACAAATAGGCTACATCTTATGATTAAACTGGTGGAACTTATGCTGTCCTGTTTGCAACCAGATTAACAACCTTGCCCATTGACAGTTGGCAAGATTTCTGTCTTTTTTTCTTCTTCAGCAAGCCTTTATTGTATAACACAAGGTGACAGAAAATGGAAAAAAGCTCAGGGAGTTTTTGTGACTCACTAGTGATAGTGTGTCCCTGGATGGCTAATGTGTTAGCAGTCAGCTTGTCTCCTACAACAGTTCACCAACTATCCCTGCGAGGAATCCATATATCACAAAGCTTCTATACTGAAATATTTCACAGAGACATGCGGATGAATTTTGCTCTGCCACTTTCTGGTGTGACTGTGCTTTTAAATTGGTTCGAAAAAGTTTTTTCTGAATAACTTTTGCTGAGCTGTGGACACCAATTACATGACCGCTAACAGCACATTAAATATCTTTTCATTTGCCCAAATGCTCAATTCATTTAATTTAACGACGTCACCATCAGGTGACGTGACTGAGCTGAAATACTTTTTAACCAGTAGAGAAATCCAAAAACTGATAAAGAAATGTTAGTTACACATTGATTGATGTAAAGTTCGCTAACATTAGCTCGTCATATCACACCAAGTAAGGCTATGGTGGAAAAACCCTTAATGGTCTTGATTTGAGTGAGTTACATCTTATTGCTTGTGAATTAAGATTTTCATTTGTAAAAGGATGATTGTTTAATTTCTTCTTTTAAAAGTTACATAGTTTCACTTTAAAAACTAAGAGCAACTGGTGAGTTAAATAATAGGCCACAGAGAAAACACAAGTTTTGAATTTTTAAAAGCAATATTCATTTGGTCCAGAAATATTTTTCACCATGGGAGAATACAGTGTGAGCTCAGAGTCTTAAATGTCAGATGAACATACACTGAGCGCATACACACACATGCACATGCCCAAGAAAACACATACACACTCCCCAAAGTGGGCTCCATGGCCATGTTTCCTCCACGTCATATAAACACTATTGTATGTTGGCGATAGGGATCACTGGAACCTAATTGTTTGAGGCACTATTCGCAATGCATTTCATGGAGAAAGTGACAAACAATGCTGCGAGCGCCGGTCGGGACAGACGCTCTCTCTCCTTCTCCGCTGCAACAGATGTCAACTCTGTTTATTTTTCCTGATTGTCCTGGAGACCAGCCCTCCAGCAACAGTAGAGACAGCTTGAGGAGTTTCAGGTTGTGGTGAAGATTTAGGGCAAAACGTGAGGATGGGTTTACACCGCCAGCCTTGAGTCTGATCTCAACTGCCTACATTAACATGACATAGACTCTGTGTCTACTATATCAGCAAACAGCCGGTGTTTGCTTAAACTACAGGTACCAAAAGGATTACTGGAAAAACAGTTCAGGAGCATGTTGAAATATTATTAAAACAACAGGAACATGAGCAAACAGATTTATTTTGAATTTGTTGTAAGATATTAAAATAGTCTTGTAGATGAAAAAGACTTAAAGCAAACAAGTTTGGACAGTATTTTTTTTTTTCTGCCCTGAAATATGTATGAGAATAAAGAAAAAAGTACGTTTCAGGAACGACCTGGTTGCATCTGTTCAAATAACTAAAGAAAAAGTTGAGTTGAAGACATTATTTGTGAGTCAGTGAGGAGCATTATTGCAGCTATACTGTTACACCAAGAAAAAATATATTTGTTTTTGGCACACACTCTTCCTTTTTCACATTCGTAATGGCACTCCCCAACACCTGTAAACAGTCTTCGATGAGCATAATTGCTGGAGTTCCCCTTTAAATTGACAAGAAGCGATCATTTGTGAGACAAGTGTATCCACTTCATCTCAAGCAGATCAAACATAACTTATTCATTTTATCCTCATTACTGCCCTGTAGCATCAAGGCCCTGAAACTGTAGATTTAGTTGGATGTTTCCAACAAAGACTTGCTTCACAAATAGAACTTAAAACAGCTGAGTAGATAGCAGGGAGCTTTATTTTTATCTTCTTGCTGTATAAGGTTCACGGTGATCCTGATTACTGTAACGACACCTCATACAGTGTCAGCCACATGTCGACGGTCACACATCGCTCCATTCCCAGGATGCACCTGGCAAGGGGCGAGCGGGCGGACGTGAGGGACAGCTGTTTCCTGTGCACACTTCCTGGTTTGGCAGAGCTGAGGGGGAGGAGGGTTGTGGGGGCTTTTAGTAGGGAGAGAGTTACAGGGTAGAGGGGTGTGCAAACGGGTGGATTGGGTGTTTGATGAGCCTTTTTCCAAACAGGATATGTCTGCCACAGCCACAGGTGTAAGGGAACAGATGCTCCACAACCTCATATATACATACATTTCTAAAACAAAAATGAATCAAAGGCCCTACTGATCAGAAGGGAGGGAGGTGGAAGAAAATTTAGAGAAGGATGAGAAAGAAAGTATATGGAGACAAAAAGAAAGTTAAGTGAAATAGATACTGGGAGGGGAGAGAAAGGGTTCCTTTATTGTCTCCCAGCTGGGAGGGAGAGAGTGGCTGGCAGGCTAATCAGAGCATAATGGGCTCAATCAATAGTTTCCTTGATTGCACACATACTGTACATTCCGCGTCAGCAGTTGTACAGGAGCCAAAAAAGCAGCACAGCAACTTGTTTTCACGAGGAGCGCAACAATTACAAAGCCGTGATTCAAGGCATGGCCTTTCACAAGTACAAAGAGTATGACACTCTGTTCGTACAATTCCCAAAATTGATTAAAAAATCATTTAATTTTGTACACGCATAGCGTGGGTGCACAAGCAGTGCACTGTCACTGAGGAAAATATTTACTGATACTGAGGATAAATAGGCAACTCTTGGCACTTTTGACCCATGAGTACAGTCGTTTAGCTACTGATCATGCTTTAAAGGCTGTCTGAGGAAGATGAGGAGACTTTTACTATTTTTGCTGAAGGCGTAAATATAAGTCTGGGAGAAGGCTCAGCTGGAGCTAGATATGTTAGCTGGTGCATTTGATTTTTAATTATTAACACATTGCAGTAAGACCTCGTCTTTGGAACTATTTTTTTTATTCCTCCTAGAACATAGCAAATTCCATCAGACATAAATTATGAAAGTAAAGTCTAAAAGTAAATGAATACCTAAAAATGCAGTTTACTGAATATATATATTTTTTGTACGGCATCAACCTTTTTATCCAGTTAAAAGGAGATGAGTGTACGGAGCCCCGGAACTGACAAAAGAGAAAGCCTTTTTATTATTTTATTTACATCCAATAAGTTTATATAATAAATCAAAACTTTATTTACTCATTTATTTTACTCTCTGTCTCATTTTATTTTTCAACCCCTTATTTTTACTACTTTTTGATTGTAGTACAAGTTTAATCACTTCTCCATTCTCTGTTTTTCCCATTGCACATTTGCTCTTAAAATAATATTATATCCTCAATAATAAATACTCAGTGTAGCTTGATGGTACTGTCCGTTTGAGTAAAAGAAGAGAAATCTAACCACCACACAGGCTGGTAGAATTATACTGCCCTGTGGCAAACATACATATAACCAAACCTGAGAGAGTATTAGTGCCATGCAACTGATGAGCACTCTAACTGTAAAATGTGGTTATACTGTAGGAAACAGTACATGTATGAAGAAAATCAGCACTAGGTTGAGACTTTTTCAAGATAATTTTAGCCCAAGTTGATTCTTCATTTGGGTTTCATCAGAGTGCAAAGGTCAGTAAATATGAACAGGAGATGAGATGCCACAGCTGAGAGCCAGCCCAGTACCTCTCACTGGGAGGACTGGGGTGACTCGTTTGACCTCAAGGCCTCAGTCTGACCATTGACGCTGAAGCGTCATCACCTGCGCGGGATTACGTGCAGAGCTTTACGAGTGCACTGCGACTTTTCAAACAGCCAACACGCATCCACTTCCACTTTTGGCAACACAGCTACAATTATTTCCATATGAGATGTGCACTGACAATAGCCTGTGTGAGTGTGTATGTGTATATTCATGTGTGTGTGTGTGTGTGTGTGTGTGTGTGTGTTCACTGCATAAGAGTGCCAGAAGTGTGTGTCCTAATAGGGCACGGCTGAGTTTGTTTTCTTGACCAAGCACACATACATAAACTGTGCATTTTTATGTGTGTGCGTGTGTGTGTGTGTGTGTGTGTGTGTGTGTGTGTGTGTGTGTGTGTGTGTGTGTGTGTGTGTGTGTGTGTGTGGGTGTGCGTGTGTGTGTGTGTGTGTGTGTGTGGGTCACGATGACACTGCGTGGAACAACAGCGCATTGTCTGTTCCTCTCTCATATTTCTCATCATCAGCACTGCCGCCATCCAAATTCCATTGGTGTGTTCACAGTGTGGCGGAGGGACTCGGCCCTGTTGTCAGCCCCCATCCTGCAATAATAGGAAACACAGCATCACTTTTCCACTTTCTCCCTCACTTTTCACTGCTAATTCAAAATATATGAGTTCCTGTTTGGAGCTCCCTCGCTCTGGACTTGATTATTTGTTTTGGATTAAGGCTACATGCAGTTTGCTTTCTTATCTAAAATGCTTTTGTTTTACATAATCTGCGGCTCTTTTATTGTATATGAATGAGAGCTGGGAACCCTTTTTAATATAGCAACCACCTCCTCTGTTTTTACACACACACACACACACACACACACACACACACACACACACACACACACACACACACACACACACACTAATGTACACAACTCTCCCTTGTCATAAGAAACATACCAAACTGTATCTGTCAGTCTGACTGAATCACTCTGAAATACAGGGGTTGCCTCCTACTCCACTACTAAGAGACACCTTGTTCACACTCAAACAGTTACATTCACCCTCAGAGCCAAATCCATCATTTTAGAATTACTGACATCATAGGTTCTGCAATCAGCTTGTACGGATAAGAGGTACTTTTGTCAGGTTTTGGTAAAATAATGGACGTTATACTGTCTCATCATAACCATTGTTCTGTTTTCCCTTCGCTGTCCAACACATGATCTGACTTACTTGAGCTTTGTCCCAAATTTCAAAATGCATGTGGGTATAGTCATCATTTACTGCCTTGGAAGGATATTTCTATACCTGCTTTTCACCAGAATCGAGGGTTACACATAGCAACAGGTTGCAAAAAAGACCCACATATTCAACAGAATACCAGGGCCATGACCAAGGCCAAGTCTGCTCTGTTGGCCCCTGAGCATCTGTTGGAGCAGTTGTGAGTCCAGGTTCATGCTCAAGGGCACCTCAGTAGTGTTAATTAGGGAGTAGCATGTGCTACTGTTTCACTTTTCCTCAACCTGCCGGTCTGGTGAAATCTAGAGTCTCCAGTCATTAACCCAATCTGCACCAGTCTCTTGTCATAATTCTGAATCTCCACTTGTCTTCTGTACATTTCCCTGTAAGGAATTTTGATCCGCAGGGTTATACAGCAGATTCAGTACTCGGGATTTGACCTTATTTACTGTCAATATAAACCATATTCAGCCCAGTAATAGTGCAGCGATAACTATAAAACAGCAATAAAAATAATGAAACAGTAACATCCCTGGAGATGATCTGTGTGAGGTGATTTGCTCTGAGGCACTTCAGTAGGATAAATGCAGGCCAACTTGCAAGCTGAGCATCTAGATATCTTCTTCAAAGTCTTTAAACCCACAAGGCCAGCCTCTGCATATGTCTGCATATATGCCTGTTAACATCCGTACTGCTGATATTTTGCGAACACAGCATGGGTTTTCACTATTTCAGTTACTGAAATGTAAGAGGAAGATGCAGCTGATGTGTCTCTCACTTTTACACGGTGTAGATTTTATTGTTTTTGTGCTTCTGTCACTTCACCACTAGATGGAGACAAAGGTTAATGATTAAACTTCTGCAACCTCCGAGCCACTTGCTTGAGATTTTGGAGAGATATATTGCCAGCTTTAGGTATTTTTTTCTGTGTATTTGTCACAGTATGGGATGCGTATAGTCCTCATTACACTTCTTATTATTATGAGATTACTTTAAAAACAGGAAAAGCTCATGTTAAACCAAGAATAATACAGTATTTCTTGTAAATCTTTTTAGCCTGCTGATGCATCGTTAGGTGTATGATTTAAAAGGGCAACAGTTCTCCTGCAAGATACTCAGCACTTACAATCATAATAGTGTAACGATGAAGGAAAACATCAATCCATGCCATTTACACAAAGATAATGATGAAAATTTTTGTGATCCTTTCACTCCGTAATTTAGAACATTTTGCATGTAAGTTAAGATATAATTATATATTATATATTATGATATTAATATTTTTAAATCAACATGGTGAAACTGAAGTTTCCTGCTTCTTGTGGAAAAAGCCTTGACTCACCAGCCTGAACAAGTGCTTCCACTCTCTTAAAGAAAAAATTAGACACTGTTGTTTTCTGCCCATATTTCCATACTGTATATCAACTTGGACTGTTTGTAAACTGGGGATTGTCAAGTTGAGTCCCATGATATTTTTGTTACAGTTATAAACTGGCAGGATTTGATCATCACGTTTATGAGCTGTCAGAAACATATAAACAGAATTCATTTGATTTGTACACCAATAATTTATGTTTTTTCATTTCCATTTTTCTGCGTTTTATTATTGCCTCTGTGTAAATGCAAGTACAATTCTTCTTTTGTCCGCATGATGTTGTGTAATACACACTGCCACACACACACGCACACACATGCACACACATACACACATACGCACGCACGCACATGCTCTCTGCTGGTGGGCCGCTGCTGCATCGCTCAGTGTGTGGGTGGTCTGGACCAGGTGGAGGAGAGGGGAATTAACACCAGGCCTGCCTAAAGGAAAATGAAGGATAGAGAGATAGAGAAAACAAGAGATGGAGGAGAGATAGACATCTGTCCGCCAGATGTGAGGTCTGGTGGTTTATGAAAAAAGAGCGAAGGGAATGAAAAGGCTTTTGGTCTCGGGGCTCAGTGACAACTGGACACATTGTGACTGAAATAACACTCTGCCTCTTGCTCAATCAAGAAGGAGAGTGAGGCTCTCTCGACTTTTTCTGTGTGTGCGCGTGTGTGTTTGCTCTGGTTGTCTGTCATTTGGTTTTATTCATGACACAAACATATCCACACACACAAACACTCGCTCTCTCTTTCCATCTCTTCTTCCGTTCCCGGAGGAACTTGTGTAGGCTGCTATTATACAGTATAAACCAGTGATGACCACCTGTCAAAACATGTCCAGTTACTGTGTGTGTGTGTGTGTGTGTGTGTGTGTGTGTGTGTTTTAGGAAGGTGTTGATAGGAGGGAATGAGCAGGTTGAACTTCCACAGGAAAAAAAGACTGATTTTAATATGGATTTTAACCCTATGTAAAGTAATTATGATAGTTTTTGGTATTAAACATGATAAAAAATTAAGTAGTCTTCTTCCAGTAGTACACTTTTCTACTTCTAACCTACAAAACATCATAAATGCCTAACTCGACAGCATTTTTATACTTATTTTTAAAAATACACGTAAAAATATTGCATATATTTATATGTTTTTATCTCTGGATTTTTTTGATCTTCTATATTTACTTTTGTAATTTCTACTTTTAATGCTTTAGTGCTACCTGAACAAACACACATCTGATGGCTTAGCATCTTGTACAATGTTCAAAAACTCACATTCTGAATCAAATCTGATCACGTCAAGATATCATTACATATGCATATATAGTTAAATATACCAAACTGATTCTATTTATTATAAATATATAATAAAGAAAACCAGGTGCCTAAAAAGTCAGAATACATAATTTTTTTATTGAAATACAATGTATGGTAACATTATTTTTCTGTCGCCAGCTAAAGGTCGACAAAACGATACAATCGTATCACACAAACCCTGCTCAGAAGAATACCTACAATTCCACAACAGCAGGACAAACTCCATCTACCGAGGAGGAGTGTAGGATATGATCATAAATGGACCTTGTGGTGAGATTGTTTTGTCAGCTACTGATTCCAAAGTCAAGAATCGACATTCAGTCTTATACAAACATGTTGCCCAATGCTGAATTATTGTGTTAAAACTACTAAATGAATTACAAATGACTCAAACTGTGACATTTTTCATTACTTTGATTAGAACTTGTACCCCGCCTTCTGAAACATATAGTATAAACATGTCAAACTTTTCTAACCTCACCTCTGAATATTTGCAGTGTTCAATTCCTGCATTTGGCCAGTAAACGTGATGCTTAAACAGTGCCCCTTTGAGGTTCAGCTTTGGTTGAGTATCTTTTCTCAGTTCCTATGGATTCACTGTTCCTTTCCTCTGCAGTGCATGTGTGTGTGTGTGTGTGTGTGTGTGTGTGTGTGTGTGTGTGTGTGTGTGTGTGTGTGTGTGTGTGTGTGTGTGTGTGTGTGTGTGTGTGTGTGGTTTACAGCTGTTTACATAGCTAACAGTGGGTGAGCCCTGTTCAACAAGCCATGCCTCTGGGATTCAGGCATTCTGAAGGGCTATAAACTCTGGATGAAAGCTGAAGCCAAATTAATAAAGTTTAACAGGATAAAGATGTGGCTTGCTACACAGCACGACATTAAAATTGCCCGCCTAAATGACAAAAACACAATCAGTTCCTGGCCATAGAACACCACATAAAGAAGAGTTTGTGTTTATATAGATCCTATTTCCATTTAAGGTGCTACATTTAAGTCTTTTAATTTAAAACATTCAAAAATGAACTAAAAGCATTGACAGAATGTGAAGAAATAAAAGTTTGGACGTTATGTCAAAGACGTCTATTTATTGTGTTGCAGAGATATCTACTGAATTTAGCATGCTAACCAGCTAGCATGCTAACCAGCTAGCCCATCCTGTCCCGCGTTGTAGCTTAAGAGGCAATAGTGAGTCACTGTAGTGTCCAGTCTGCCCTCAGTCAAACACGAGAGGATGAAGATGGAGCGCTGCCCAGAGGGCAAAGAAAAACAGTGATAGAAGTGATAGAAATAGAACCACAACAAGAGTTAACATTGGCGTTGCTTTCCACAGCTGGAAACAGCTCTTGCTTAGTGAAGGAATGAGGTTTGATGGTTTGATGCTAGCAAAAACCTAAATGTAGCACCTTTTAAGTTTTTGCCCTTTCCCTACAGGGCCTTTACCTGATCCTTCATACTTCTCCCCGCTGGCTCAGTTGACCGCAGAGCTCTCTCTCATAATAATTAATTAAGTTAAACCAGCGAGCATGGAAAGGCAAACACACGTGGATTACAGTAACTGAGGCCTCAATCCACGTTGACTCCAGCAAAGCTACGATGGTGAGGTGTGTTACCTGGCACTGTTAAAACTTATTTTCGTTGATGCTCTGGTTATTGGGTGCTATTAGGTTTTATTCCACTTGGCACTGTAATAGTTGTTGTTCTTACGGAGCTGAGCGGTGAAACTTACCTTTTTCGCACAAGTTATAGAGCAATCGAATCTGGGAAATAAAGTGCCTGGATTCCTCTAAAAACACAGTGTTATCTCATGTAATTACTTGGATTCTGAATATAGAGAAGCTTACTGATATGAGAAGTGTGTGGGCTCGTGTGGGTTTTTAGGCCCGTGTGTGTACATGAGTGTGGCTATACATATCTATAAAGTTCATGAAGTGTTAAGCATCTCTTACCATCTGTAAAGTGTAAGTGTTATAAGCATTTCTACTATATCTCTACTCTCTATCCAGAGTACTAATGTGTAGGAGGCAAATACTTAGGGGTGGTGGCAGCCTCAAACCTGGACAAAATGTCTTTTGGCTCGGGGTGTGAACGATGTAACTAATACTATCCTCTAGGGTACATCTTAGGCAACATCTGACACAAAAGCAGAAATCTGTCCTCTAAGCAATTCACGTACATATGGTGCTGGGGTCTTTGACAGTTGTTTTCCCTAGACAACACAGTCAATCGAAGCTTAGGATGTGGGTTCAGGAATGAATATGTCATCGTCTGTGAAAGAGCCAGAAAAATAGCGGCAGGAAAATGCTGACAAGTGTTAATTAAACTGATGAAGCTATACAGGGTCTTTTAAGTCTGATCGCAGAAATAACAACTCTTATATTAGCATATGTCTGTCATCGACATGTCAAACACTAAACTGATTTTTCTGGTCTCTTAGGAACAGCAGAAACAAGTTGTGAACACAACATGTCATCACCTTTTAAGTTGATATAGCAAACGTGTAAGCAAACACTTGCTTATTTACACATATACCAGCTACAGAACAACATTGTCATTCATTTGACATGTTCGTGTCCATCTGGTGAACATCACTCTGTTTAAGCTCTGATTTTGGTCTCCAACAACTCCTGAGGGAAATATCTGGCTCTTTAGTTACTAAATACTCCACCATACTCACCAGCTAGTCATTAAGTGTGTCTGTCTACGCTTTGGTGCTGAGCAGGTAGTGTACAAAAGGGTTTGCAGAAGTTTTTTTCACTGAAAACAACTAAAACAGTAAAGTTGCAGGCTGCACAATGAGCTGAAACTCACTATAGAGCAGATTTGGCTAATAATTCTCTGTAGGTTCATCACTAAGAGTGACTTCTTTCACACTGTCACATTGTTTTCACATTGTCATTTGATATGTTGTTATTATAAAAATATTGATTATAGCCGCTTTAAATTAACTGCTCCTAACGACCGCTCCTGGAGCTGTCATGTTGACTGCAGGATGCATACCTCACCTGCAACTGAGGTATGCCAAAAAAAACAAAAAAACAAAACAACCCCTCCCAAACAGGACTAACATGAATACAATCTTAGATTGATAGACCTTTGATTTGCAACATAAAATCAGTTTGTCAGTTTCTCATTTTTGCATGTTTCGCTAATCAAAACGACTACCAAAGGTAGAACCCATGCATTAGTGTGTGAGAGCCCTGTAGGACTCACAAACGTATCTTCAATATATGAGAGGCAGTCATCTATAAACTGTGATGCTCCCACCATTTACAATCTGCACATAAGCAGTGCTTGCTAATCATTCCTGTGAACCGAGGTCCGTGCAGCTAACGCAACACAAGTCTGCTCTTTTCCACACATGGAAGAATATTACATGCCACACACTTTCTCCCTGTGTAGGCTACCATCAACTTTGCTTTATTAAAATAATTTGTCAGATATTTCCATGAAGACGCAACTCTTGTACTTTTATTACCTGTTTGCTTTGGCAGACAAATCAGAATAAAAAGTACACTCAACTTTTGACTGAAGCATGGATCCTTTTTTTTTTTTTTTTTCATCTGTCATTTTCCTTTCATTCCACCACATAAATCATTACTGCAGCTAACATTAACAAATACTGAGCATTTCATAGAAACACACAGCTTGACAGACGGGATCTTTCTACTCTGCTGCAGTAACAGATGAGCATCGGATTCAAAGCACGTATTGCTGGCAATGGAGCTGTCTGTCAGATTTCATACACACGCACACACGCAGAATTGCATGTACATGAGTCACATGTCACTAGCAGTCTGAAATGAGACAGACTCCTTCACATCCTTATCCCCCTCCTATTCATCCTTCCTCACCCAAAAACCAGGAAAGGTTGTATTTGTGTATTTGTATAGTCAGAAATCTGCTACAAATCTGGCAACCATATGCTGGGACATATTCAGCTTTCATGTCTTTCAACTAAGTCATTTTTTTAGTTTTATGTAAGAGTCTGCTTCTCCACACATGTGCATCAGCCTTGCTTCGTATTCTTATTGTTTTTGAAGTGAATCCTAGCATTGTGTGGTTTCTGAAAGTGCTCCACTTAGGGAGGCCTTCTGCTGTGTGAGTGAACATTTGGGAGATTATGGTTCAAAGGGGCTGTGCTAAGTTTGTACAGACGACTCTGGCCTGCACATTCACTTATTTCTGTTACAAGTTGTCAATACAGTATATGGGGAATGTATCGCAGATTGTTTCCATATCTTTGTTCCGTGGTTCTGACATTACTCTTTTGTTCTGACCTTTTTTTCGGATCACCAATAACTTTTAAGAGCACAGAAAATAGATACAGCACAGTCGGTTTATGAGACATGAAGTTAAGTGCAGATACAGTGCAAATATGGTATATGCCGTGGGCCAATATAGCTTTGTAAACTGTATATCGTTTATACTGTGGAATCCAATGCTGGATTATCATTGGGCACTGCCATGTGGCCCTAGATCCTCAGGGTCCCTGAAGACTTCATGTTCAAAATGTGGTTTCTGAACATGAAGTTTCTTAAAATGTATTTAATGACAAATGTGTTAAACTGTATGCACTAAAACAAAATATAAACTGGAATGATAGGGGCCCTAAATCCCATGAAATCATTACCATAGTATCTTGTCTAGTATTTATTATTTTCGACAGTATTTTCTTTTCTATAGTATTTCTCCACAACACTTAAGATTCATGACTATGACGTTCAACAAAGTAAAAAAAAACAAAAAAACATTTTATTTGTTAAGTGTTTAACACTCAAAAACATTGCTAATCTGCTCCATCAGGACTGTGTGGGTGTGGTCTGATCAGATATGACTGAAAGTAACCGAGCAACCCACCAACTGTCATCACATTGTGATTCAGCTGTTGCTAAATCCTGACCTTTTCAAACAGAGACCTTCCCACTTCAAACCAGTGAGAAGAGCTCAGAAAACAAGACAGGGTCAAAAACTAGTATGTGGCTGGACCGCCCTTCATCTGTTTGCTTTTCTCCTACTCTCTGTGCTCACATATGCAGCCAGATTCCCAATAAAGCTGTTCTCATTTACATTTTTTCTTTTCTGCTGTCAGACAACGGAACAAGTATGAAATCGTGACTGAAACGCGGCCCATTAAGACTACATGTTAAACAGCAGTCACTTCCAACTCATTTCCAAGCTGCTGCTCTGCACTGCTGAAATCCTGATTTTATAACCAGGGATGTCATCTGACAAAATCACCATACACATAAGTTAAAGAAAACAGCTGTGCTGTGTTTTTGTCAATATTTACTTGTATAATGATCACTCAGAGAGAAAGTTAGAAGCTCATTCACATCTAGGTAGCTGCTGTGCGGTGAATTGAATAAGATGCATAGTGAGGTGTGCCTGCAGAGGGAAAAATCGACCTTGCACTTACAGGGCAACACTGGTGACTCTCTTCTACTGAAAGTAGCTAAGGTTTGTCCAAAAAGTCGCTAGATTTTTCGCTAGGTGCTTCTGTGAAGAAAACTTACTCGGTGAAAACTTGGTAAATCTAGAGTCAAAGGTGGTAAATTGGCAACACTGCCTGTGAACTCTTGATGATGACGCAATAGAAACTGTTTGCGCCAATCTATTTTGAAAGAGCAACGACCAATGGGGAAACTCCAACACTCGGCCAGCCAACCAATGCTGTAACTTCAGACCTTAGTCACACAGCATTTGGCTGACCAGTTGTGTAACTTATCACTCACTCATTCACTCGCTATCTCACTCAGTCAGTCAAGGAACATTTGCGTCTATAGGGCTGGCCCCCTCATGTGAAATAACTAAAACTATTCTAAACTAGGCCAAAAAAAAAGTGTTCTCAATTAAAACTCCATCACTCATAGTAAGAAGCTGATAAAGATATGCTGTTTGGGTCCTTATGGTGAGACCTGTGCTACCTAATTTTGCAGCCTCGTCTTGTAGAGGGACCCTTGGTTAAAATCTAATTGAAGAGGCCTTCATTATAGAAGTTTATATTGTACTTACAATGAGCATATTCCTGAATAAAATTGTGTTTAATTGAGTTAAAAGAAAATTGATTAATTTATACTGTACACAATAGACAGAATGGGAAAAACAGGGGGTCAGTAGTATGCCAACAGCTAATTTTTGCTTCTGGGCAGCATAGTGGGCTGATCTGGTTCTGGTGGCAGCTATTATTTAAATATCTCTGAGAGTATTAGGACATGGTGAGCAATGCCACAAATGAATGAGCAGGACTTCTTAATGGCATAATAGGATATATTATATGATCTTTCTATCGATATGATGAAGTACCTTTATTTGTCAAGCATTTAAATTGCTACAATAGCTGAAAACAGCCTTTCCTGTTTGTTTTTTTTAATCTGTAAACAGTTTCTCAACTGATTTTCCACAAAAGTTGATAAAATTAATGTATACACCGATCAGCCACAACATTGAAACCACCTGCCTAATATTGCGTAGGTCTTCTTTATGCTACCAAAACAGCCCTGACCTGTCAAGGGATCGACTCCACAAGACCTCTGAAGTTGTCCTATGGTATCAGGCACCAAGACGTAAGCAGCAGATTCTTTAAGTCCTGTAAGTAGCAAGGTGGGGCCTCCATGGATAGGACTGGTTTTTCCAGCACATCCCACAGATGAATGATCAGATTGAGGTCTGGGGATTTTGGAGGCCACAACACCTTGAACTCTGTCATGTTCCTCAAACCATTACTGAGCAATTTTTGCAGTGTGGCAGGGCGCATTATCCTGCTGAAATAAGCCACTGCTATCAGGGAATACCGTTGCCATGAAGAGGTGTACTTGGTCCGCAACAATCTTAAGGCAGGTTTCCCTGTGTGTGAAGGGAGACCCTTCTAGCAGGTTTCCCTTCAGCACAGTGAAATTCTTACAGATCATCCAGAGCAGTATGATGCGACTGGTTTTGATCAGCCTAAAAGGGCACACGTCATGCCACTGCTCATTGACCTCCAATGGCTACCCATAGGCACACAAATCAAATTCAAGTCACTAATGCTTGCCCACAGAGTGACTTCTGGGTCTGCACCGATCTACTTGAACTCAATCATACAGGCTCATTCTCATTCTCGGCCACTGTTCCTCCAAGGGACACCATCTGGCATTGCCATCCTTGAACACAAGAGAATCACAGTCCAGACTGTTCTTGTTTGTGGTTCCCTGATGGTGGAATGAGCTACCAAATGTTATCCAAGGAGGGGCATCCCCTCTCTGTCTTCAGTAAACTATTTAAGACTCATCTTTTCCAAGAGCACCTCCTCTCCCACAATCGCTAACACTCTAACATGCCTAACTAGCACTTACTGTGCACTTTCAGTGTGAAAGGGCTTTAGCATCATCACCCCTCTGGCCTTGCTGTGCCGTACTTGGTGAGATAACTGACTGATCAATGGCAATGGGGATTGTTGTTTTGTTTGAGAGGTAATGAAGATATGATTCGCTTGACCTGCAAGAGCCTTGGATTCATCATTACCAACTTGCAAGACCAGCATGATGCACACAGACAAAATTAGGAAACAGAAAAAGGCAACCAACTACAAAAAAAGTTCAAAAGCTCATATATGAGCACAGGAAAGACCAAGCAGGGATGAATGAGAGTGTGCTTTTATGGGTGCAGAGAGTCAACCAGGGTGGTCCTTCGCTGCATGCTTAAACGGGAGGCTTTTCAACACAGCACAACAGCAGAAAAAAAAAGTCATCCAGCTCCTCTAAGTTCTCACTGCAAACCCTGCATCAGCTGACCAGTACAGTATAAGGTTAGAGACCTGATAGAGGAGGAGGAGAAGCGATGTTTCAGACTTACACTAACATAACAAAGCTCCTATAGACACACTGAACTTGCCCCTGCCTCCGTCTTACTTCTCCCTTCCCTGCTACTCCCGTTTACTTCTCCTTCCCGTTACACAGACCTCAAAGCTCTTTATTTTTGCTGATTCTTCTACTTTTGTTTCCTAAAAACCAGTTCAAACTACCCAGTTTGAATCCAATGGCAGCTGCTGTTGTGAATATGTTTGGAAAGAGTCTGGAGTTGAGATGTTTTTGATCCAAAATTACTCAAGAATTATCAAGTCAGAAGTTATTAATGAGCCCTCCACCCCACCCCCCTCTCGTATCCCTGGCTTGGGTCTCCAGCACCTGTCAGCTCTACTTTTTTATGAGCACTGGAGGCAGGAGTGGATACAGAGCAGCAGGGCAGAGTGGTTTGGAGGGAGGAGAAGCAGGGAAATGGGAGGAGGAGAGGAAAGGGGGATATTTGTGATATTTATGGGCTGCAGGGTGGTACACAGTGCAGCACACAGCATAGCGTTGTATGGCACTGCAGAAGCTTTCAGGGAGCAGCTCTTCCAACAGATCTTACTTTCTCTTTCTTGCAGTACAGGAACAACTGCCTTCAAGGATGTTTTTCTCGAGTTATAATCCATCTAAGATTCAATTAGTGACAATTATTATTCAAAGACTTCAGCACACGTTGGACTCTCAACACTTGCCTTTAAATCGATATGTAAGTAAGACTATGTGATGCAGCAAAAAATCTGGACCAGAAAACTCCTTCATGCAAAGCAGAACTGTGCATGTATTACTGCCATTTTCTCTACAAGCAGGTACAATTTTACAGGTTTTAGACAGTCCTATTTTAGAATTGATGTGGTCTGTTAAAATTCCATGTAACCCACCTCTAAAATGTAAAAATCACTTCCCTATTGGCCATTTCATGAAGCCTTTACTTCAGTATATTACCAATGCACAGAGGGTCTGCGTTGCGGCTGCCAGACGTGATCCACTGCCATTTTAGCCGGTGTGTGCGTGTGTCCACTCGTTTCCCAGCTTCAGTATCCGGGTCTATTTTGCTGAGCAGCTCAAGTCTCTTCTACTCCTTTTCATCTGTGTTGCAGATACTGTCTCAGAGCAGTGGCAGATATGGTTGGGGCTGCAACAAGGTCGGTCCCTGCTGCATCTGAAGCTGGCCAAAACTTGAGCAAAGTAACTGATTTGACTTGTGGACTGGGCCACATTTGCTGTTTGGCCAGGCCATGGTCTTCAGACAGAGACGGGTAGGGTTTTTGGTCCTGTTTATGCTTTGGTTTCCTGCTCCCACTCATGCTGTTGTTCTATCATATGTAGTTGCTCTACTCCCTATGCACTCTGTCTGTATAGTGACGATAAGGGCAACACGTGGCAATTTGGCAATATGCTTCAAAATTTAATACAAATTCAGTTGACTGTGAAATGGCAGAGGTTTCTAACGACAAAGGCATCAGGTCCATCTACTGCCATGCCCGCAGTGAGGGAGGCTGTCGAGTGGAAGCTGTCAGCGACAATAATGGAGATGATTTTTCCAAACTGAGCAGTTCTGCGAAGCTTGCTGAACTATGCACAGGCTGTCAGAGAAGTGTGGTCTCCTTTCAGGGCAAAGTGAAGATGCAAATACAGAGGGTGTCCCAAGCCATAACCCAAACAAGTGGCTGCTCTTTGTCCACCCAAGTGGAGTAAGTGTGAAAGGATTAATTTAGGAGTGTAACTGAACACATCCCCACAGGATCCCACCACACAGAGCAAACCCTCGATCAACCACTGGAGACCCAGTGGTCACTCAGACCAGGTTTACATTGATGACGGTTGGTTTGCATGGAGTGTAGGAAGCACTGTGAAACTCGACCTCGTCGAGTGTGACAACTCACAATAAGTGTCATTCTTCTTTGACATTCAAATGCCCCAATTTTTACTTATGTAGGCTGCATGTAGCGTTAACCTCTGAAAAAAAAATGATCCTGTGATGAAGTATTACCTACAGCAACTACAGACACATAGACCATACATTCAATGAGCGAGAAAACTGTTTATACCACCATGATAACTAAAGTGATAATGAGATAAGGAACGTCAGAATCTGTCTGGTTTACCTCAGCAGCTTTCAGAGACTGATAGATCACATAATAACTTAGCTTTTTTTCTGTTTTCCTAAATTGAGAAAATGAGACGTGAACTGCTCATTTAGTTAAATCAGGCGGGGGCATATTAATAAAAATTACACAGTGCAACTGCATTTTTTTTTAATACTGGTGATGGCTCTATAGTGCAAGCATTTTAGTTCCTAGGGATGTCAATTTTAAACTGGCTCTAAATCTCTCAGGTCACAAGACAGGTCACTGGTCAGATCTCGCCGCCCCAGTCTATATGGAAATTCGTACTTCAAAGACCAGATGCGTTGTCGTTTTTAACCAGTGGGAGGTAGCAATGCACTTCTCCTGCCTTTCTGGCGCGTTCAAGGCAAACCAAATCGCCCAAGATGTTTGGCGCATTCACGATATATCTCTCTGGGCTTTTTGAAACTTTCGGACGTAGCAGGCAACGACAGTTTACACTATTTGTGCGACTTGATTTGTTTACGAATGAGTACGTACATCTGCTTACGCAGGGGACGTCAGTTGAGTACGCGGTCCTTCAGTGTGGCCCAGGAACCATTTGCGTACACATTTCTAAAACAATGCGGCCATGTGTGGCCGAGACCACCTCCGGATGTGGTCTGAGTGGTCAGATCTCAGTGCGTCCTCAATGCGTCTTGGGATTATTCACACCTGTACTTGGAGCTGTCCAGTTGTGTGCGGATCCACCCAAGACGCATGTTAATGCCGGGTATGATCAGGACCTAACATGAAGTGCCGGTATCAAGTGGAAATGAAACAATATGCATTGTTATCCCCCTCCCCCCGATGTATTTATGAAATCAAGAGGTGTTTTTACTTACTGTGAAACCTACTGTGACAACTGAAAAACTGCAGTACATGGGAGGTGTTGAGTGCAGCAAGTATGTACCTCCGCTCACAGCTCGATGTCCTGTCTGGCAGACGTCTGAAGCTGTTCGAAAAAGGGAGCAGGACAGATAGGTTTAAACTGCAGAGCATTTTGGATCCCACGGTTGAAGTAATGGTTGCATTGGGTGCATTCTGGAAAAAAAAAAGGACTGTTTCGTTTGCGCACACATTTGATCGAGGAAAAAGGAATCATATCTGTTGCCCTGCGTATTCCCCTTGCCTCGTCCGATGACACTGATCTTGCATGATCATGTTTTTGTTCTTTTTGTTTTAGGGGCTGTGTGCCTATCTCAGTAAGAACCCACAAAATCCGGTGAGAGTACAAGGTGAGTATAATTGTTGGGGTTCGGTAGTTTCAGAATGTATCCACATATTTTGATAAATTTTAAAAAATCTAGTTATTGAACCACCATGGAACAGCCTGCCAGCTAGTAGGATATACAGAATGTAGTGATCTTGAATTTTAGAAAATGGTTATCTCAAAATGGGCCAATTTTGGCAGTAGTCTTAAAATATGTTGCTTTAACATAGGGTAATTGAATATACTTAACATTAAAGAAAAGCTTTAGATTAACATAAACAAGTCAAATTGGTTTAACAAGTAAGAATTAAGTATATTGAACATAAATAAATCATTTTGAGTAAACATAACCTTAATATTTGCAACAGATGTACATGTTTATTTCATGTAAATACAACAGACTTTTTTTTGCAGTGTAATTTCTTCAGCCATGTTCAACCTCCAAACAAGCGGACGCTGAAAGCAGCCAAGGCAGAGAGCCGGAGACATGTTGTAACCAGCTCATCCTCTAACTCATCCAACATGTTTGAAAATTTGTCTTTGTGTGTGTGTCTGTGCTTTGTTCAGTGAAGGGTTTAGCATTTTTACCACGCATCTCCAGAAAACTAGTTTGTTGGTCAACAAATGACACACAGAGGGTTCAGTGATTGAGAAGAAGAAAAACCCGTCTGGAGAAGCAAACTGGGATAAAACAGATGGACCTCTACAGACTTTGTGACATTATTTAAGGGATATTTGGTTTCAATTAATCTTTTTTTTATTCTCATGCAACTTGCTGCTGGCACTGGTGATGTTTTTTTTTCTTTTGGCAACTTTCCCACCCTGTACCACCTGAACTCTTAACATGACCTAAAGGGCCATTTCAATCAAATTACAAAGTGCATATTTTATCACTTAGTATATGGCGTCTGGTCATACAGATGTTTTCAAATTCAATTCAGTTTACTCTGTTAATTCACTCAGTGTCAGTACGGTTTTCCAGGGAGTCACAGGTGACTATGAGTCTGTGAGGCTGTAGGCACAGCTGTGCTTTGAGCTAGAAGCATGCTGATGTTTAGCCTGGTACAGTTTGTACAATGTTCACAAGCTTAGAATAGTATGTAAAAATGCTAACATTTGCTAATAAACCACTAAATGCAAAGTACAGCTGAGGCTGGTTGTATTGTCATCGGAAAATCAATTGGTCATAAACCAACGGACTGAAATATTGCAGTGTGCAGTTCAGGCTGTGTTCAGTGTGGGTGGAAAACAGCCCTTCCCGTCTGTTCCAAGTTCACTAGAGATTCATGTCGAAGGCATCGAATGTCAACAAAAGCGCACCTTACTTGAACCGAACCCACAGGGATAAAAATATAAACCATGGAAGTAAGTGAGACTGTCATTAAGTATAATTTACTTTGTAATATTCATGTTAAACCAGTGATGTGGTATATAACCAACCACTGCACTAATGTTATTGTCTTATTGTATAGAGAGACAGACAGTGTGTTATTGGAGGGCGAGAGTCCCAAAATAGAAAAATGCAGCCGCAGTCAACTTCATCAACGCCCCTTCTGCACATTATATGGACACCAACCACATCAAAGGTCATGCTACAGTGAGACACAGAGGTACTATTTCTTCCTTTGTTTAATGTATATATTTGACATTCAGGTTTGTTGATTTGCCCTATTTTTTCACAGTTACAGCACAATGTATTTAATTTTATTTAATTTTATAACTTGTCTCTTTTTTGTTATTCCTCTTTTTTTAGAGGTTCACAATCATAAAGTGTGGCTTGAGTTGTAGAAATGCAATAGCCTTTCATTGTTGCTATTACACGGCAACAATAATCAACAGAGCACAGTTTCTGAAGCACTTTACATACCAACAGCATCCAGTGGCCCCTGATGAGCACCAAGATGCCCCTCAAGAGCACCCAGTGGCCCCTCAAAAGCACCCACAGGTAGAACTTTCAAATGCCGCAAGTGTCTTGAGCATTATGAAAACTTTTCAATTGCATCCTTAAAATCACTTGTTTCACTGCAGCCAGCCTGACCTGAAAATATTTGCATACTGAATCCATGTAATGTATGGCATTCACTCACCAGTCTGAAGAAGAGAGGTGGTAAGATCGAAAAAGGCAGCAAGAACAAAACACAATACAGGTAGAAGGTGTCATATGATGAATGGTATAGTCTTAAACCAATGTTTAAAGATTTTACAAAGTTTAAGATTTATCAAAATTAATAGATGACCTATATTTCACAAAATAATGAATGGACTGGAATGCACGGGGAGCAAAAAAAACAGAATTATTTCAAAAGGCTGCAAATGAAGTTGGCAAAGTAAAAATAGGAATTACATTAAACAATTGTTTTTTAAATTCACTTTATTGAAAAATGTACAATTAACCCTCTTCAAATTCCCTCATCAGTTTTCCGTGTCTGGGTCGCAAAACGTTCTGTTACTGTTAATCCATCCCCAGCTAGAGTTAGACTTTACATCAGTATTGGAGTTGATTATACAGTAACGATGGAACTTTTTGTATCTGACATTAACTCAGATGTTCTGGGATTATGTTACAGATGTTTAAATAACTATTTCTTGCTGTAAATATAAAAATATTTTTTTAGTATAATTTCTTTGAATTCAGCCAACACGTCAATTTGCAATTGCAACCTTATTTCTTTATATGCAGGTGAGGTTTATATTCCAAATGTACTGGTGTAATAAAATTTCTAGGCTGCAGTGTTCATAATTTACTACTTCATGCAGTATTGATCTTTGTGGATGTACTGCACAGCTTCCGCCACCAGGTGGTGCCTTTCTGTAAGTAAATCAAATGAAATCAAGGTGCTCGCTGTGGGCGGAGTCAATCGTCGGACCCCGCCCACATTGAGCCCACAATGCAATGAGGAGTACGTGGATGACGTTGCTAGATGAAACGTGACAAAAAGTCAGAGGATCACCACGTCATTAGCACCGATTTAAAAAAGACAATTAATTCAATTACTTTAATTCAGTCCACTGTCTATAGGAGCCATTTGCAGAAATGCTCTTAATGTTCACGACAGTGCCTCAAGATCAGGTAATAAAGCAGGACAAACCTTTATCTCGTCAGTTGATATTGTGCTTTTGTGCGTATTGCCATATACCTAAACAGAGTTACAGTTATCAAGATTGCTACAACCTTATTGCTACATAGTGAATATATTGGTGTTGTATTAAGGACAGAGGGCTTGACTGCAACAAAGGCTCGTTTTATAAGAGACAGTTATTTTTCCAACCCAGCCAATTTTTCCGTTAAAAACAGGAAACAGAAGTTTCCCACTTCTTTTAAATCAGTATAACTTCACTACAGGCCCGCAGACTTGTTCTCCGCATTTGGAAGCTGACAAGCCGCCATCATTCACAACTTGGATCAAGAAGTGCTATCCTTAATTCTATTACAAGCACTCCACAGATACTATAACAGATCTGCTCCCTCTCAATTATCTATCCTTTTTATTCTAAGTATCAGGTCCAGCTATAGGTGATGCTTTACTAACTCAGGATGATTTGGCAGAAATAAGTGCCTTACCCTTGTGTCAGTGCCGATGAGCCTGTCTTTGCTTATATATTTGAGTGTATATTTTCTGAAAAACCCATAAATAAAGTTTGAAAAAACCAATGAAGAAGGCAACATAGTCATTTTCACCCAACAGTAAATTTCTACCATAATATTGGGCTTAAAAAAATGTACGTGACTATTTTATATTTAACAAATTAGTGATGTGATGTTAATGATAGACTTGCCTTTCACATAAGCCAACTTGATCTGAGTCACTGTTGCATTTCCATTGGAAACAGGAAGAATACTTTTCCTGCTGCTTTTGTTTTTGGCAGAACATCAGTTTCTTGTGAGTGGAAATTGTGAGAAGAAACCATTGTTACTGTAAAACTATTACACGGTCCCATTCATTTTTCAGAAACAAACTTTAATTATTTTACATAAGAAACATTAAGCTCCCTTTGAACATTAGATCTACTGAATTACACATCATTAGTAACAATGGAGTCTCAGCATATTATTATACACACTTTTCATGGTTGGCTAAAAAAATCAAAGTCAGTGAAGGTTTCATATTAGATAATAGCAATGATTTGTTTTTACTCCCCAATGCCTTGCTTGACCTTCTTGTAGCTAAAAATCACAGATGCTATCTGCTCAATTCCTTTCTTCTCCCCACACTACTTTAGACATGCAAACCAACCAACAGCAATGTAAGCCAGGTCTGAGTAACCACTGGGTCCACGGTTAATGATTCAGGGTTCGCACCACGCATTTAGATTCTGTGGAGATTGTTCAGTTAAACTCCTAAATGACTCCTTTTACACACATTACTTGGTCACTGACAGCTTCCACTCCATAGTCTCCCTCACTACAGCCATTTATACACTGTTTATGCATTTTGCCAACTGCCAGTTTCATCACTGTACAGGGTGATTGCATGTGGAGTAGAGCAACTACATATCATAAGACAACAGCATTATTGGGAACAGCATAAACAGGTACAATCAATCTACCATCCTTCATTTAAAGACCATGACCTGGCCCAACACCAAACTTGGCCCAGTTCTTGATTTCACACAGTGTGTCCATCAAATTTGTCCAACTATGTCCAAGATTCCCACTCGTGATGTAGCAGAAACAGGCCTTGTTACCAGCCGCAACACCAAGGCTGGTATTATTTTCACCTTGCCAGAGTGTGTGTGTGCGTGTGTGTGTGTGTCATCATGATAAAATGAGGTCGTAGCAGGAACTACCACTGTGGTGGTTTTGAATACTTTGGCAGGTGCCTGTCTGTGGAGTGATTTTGTCAACATGATGGCGTCACAACTGTGCAAGAAGCAGTCATGAAACTTAACTGGTGTGTAGTTGAGATCAAAATGAAGGCCTAGTTCAAAGATGGATGACTACTGAGAACTCATGTCATAATCTAGTAATGGTTACTGACTACTCATGGGTCAGATCATCAACATGTTGATGGGCGTTGCGGCTGGTGTGATTCCTTCGCAAGATGATCTCTAGTTGGTGAAATGTATTATCTGCCAATGGTCTGAGGCAGCACCTTAAACAGAGATCAGGAAAAGTGTTTGGCTGGTCTTTTCATACACTGGGCAAGGGTTCATAGGACAGTGTCCATCAATATGTGCCTCTTCCTCTGTGTAGTACAAGTCATACTGTTGCAGTGAAATCCTATTTACATTTAGTGAATATCAGTGGCGTTCCGTCAGGACAAGCAAGGCAAGCAGTACTTGACCAGTTAAAGCTAAAAATAGATCTCAATTAGAATGATACCGAAGTGGAAGTGATATTTCTCCTTACATCTCTGTCCCATAAAGATCTGATATAAGATCTGATATTGCCTGTTTGCATTCATCTTGTAATTTACTGCCCTCTTGTGGTCGCAGTAGGCTATGGTCTCTGGAAGCTAGGTTGACCACCAGCCTTATCATTTCTGTCATTTTCGTGGGTGTGGCCACGTCCTATTGACAGAGGTTTGGGCTTGTCAAGCAGAGGGGGTAGCAGCATTTCGGGGACGTTTATGCATGCGCATTGTGGATAATCCTGGGATCTTTGCCAGGTGGCTGTTTATAGATAGCTACAGTGTGCTTGTCAAGCTGCCTTTCACTCAGCTTCCGCCGTTCTGAGATCAGTTATTATATTGCACACGTTATACACATGCGTAGATGTGTGTGGAAAGTGCATTGCATATTAGAAAATTACTTAAACAGTCTTCACTTTCTAAGCATTAAGAAGTAGCAGTAGCAATAAACGAGCAAATTACACTTTGATTTATCATCTCAAATCAGTATAAATTGCCTTACTAAGCACACGGGGTAACGTGTGACAACGAGAGGTTAGGGTGTATTGTTGAGCAGCTTTTAATAACTCCTTTAACAAGGAAAGTTTTTACAAAGAAGATTGAGCTCATTGTCAGTTAATGGTAAATATTTTGAAAATTACCATACAAGTGATTTTATTTTAGATATTCTTCCTCTATACTGCACATTTGATATGTTTACTGTCAGTTCAAAGGAACTATCCTAATCCCCCTTCAACCTGGAAGGAGTGCAGAAAGGTAAAGATGTCCGGACAGAGTGCAGCAAGATGCATGAGAGAGACTTTCAGCGTAGGAAAGACAGGCAGCACAAAATCAAGAGGCAGGACAGGCCCCAAATTTAAGAGAGGTTTGCTAGTCCTGCTCCAGCTTCCAGGTGGATATTTATTTCCTTTTCATTTCTTATTGCCTGAAGAAACAGTTCAACCCATTAAAAATTAGTAATTTCTTCATACGTGAACAATGAAGACCCCTCACTCATTCACAAACTGCAGCCACCAAGTCTTATAAAACCCTCAGCAACACACTGCAAGTCTTTCTTGTCTATTGAGTGATCATTTTATACACGGACACTAACTGTGGGTAATGTACCTTTAAGGAAGTTCCAACCAGTCTTTACAGCTCATGAAGGATGTCTGTACAGGATTCCTGCTCTTTTCTACGACAGAGAAAGCGAAACTCTTCAAACCTTTACAGCGGAAGACTGCTGATGATACCAGTACTGAAAAGCTGGTAATTAAGGCCGGAAAGCTGAAGAAGGATTCCCCTGATATGAAGACAAATGAGGTAATCAACCCCAGCAATAGTTTCATGGCTAAATTACATGTGAATATGCAGTACTGTTTTTAACTCCATCAAATCTTCAAATTTACACACCTCTGAATAATATCTTTTCTAGTGGTCAGATCCCAAAGAAGTGAAAGAGGAACATATTGATGGACACTGTCCTATTAGCCCCTGCACGGTGTATGAAAAGACCAGCAGAACAATTTTCCTGTTTTTCATCTGTGTTAAAAACGCTTACTCAGACGGGTACCAGAGATGGTGGGCTTTTCCAGGATGAGCAGTGCTGGAAAGCTCGTTAAAATGTTACGGTACATGTTGTTAGAGAGGCTGTCAGGGAAGTGTGGTCTCCTTTCCAGCTCAAACTGAAGATACAAATACAGAGGGTGACCCAAGCCAGAACCAAAACAAGTGGTTGCGCTTCACTCATCCAAGTGATGTGTGTAAAAGGAGTCATTTAGGAGTTTAACTGAACAATCTCCACAGAATCTAAATGCGTGGTGCGAACCCTGAATCATTAACCGTGGACCCAGTGGTTACTCAGACCTGGCTTACATTGCTGTTGGTTGGTTTGCATGTCTAAAGTAGTGTGGGGAGAAGAAAGGAATTGAGCAGATAGCATCTGTGATTTTTAGCTACAAGAAGGTCAAGCAAGGCATTGGAGAGTAAAAACAAATCATTGCTACTATCTAATATGAAACTTTCAATGACTTTGATTTTTTTAACCAACCATGAAAAGTGTGTATAATATGCTGAGACTCCATTGTTACTAATGATGTGTAATTCAGTAGATGTAATATTCAAAGGGAGCTTAATGTTTCTTATGTAAAATAATTAAAGTTTGTTTCTGAAAAATGAATGGGACCGTGTAATAGTTTTACAGTAACAATGGTTTCTTCTCACAATTTCCACTCACAAGAAACTGATGTTCTGCCAAAAACAAAAGCAGCAGGAAAAGTATTCTTCCTGTTTCCAATGGAAATGCAACAGTGACTCAGATCAAGTTGGCTTATATGTTATATTTTAGTGAGTAACTTCATCAGTGAATTTTAGGCCTCGCAAGACTTCACGATCATTCCCAGATTGATACTCCCTATCACTTTCTTAAAGCCATCATGCCTGGAGTTTTTAAATAATAAACTTTATTAATTAAATACTTCTCAAAAACAGAGTTACAAAGTGCTTTACGCAGGTAAATCCAGATAAAATAATTCAATACAATAACACTAAGTAGAAGTAATTCACTAAAGGTACAGATAAAAAAATAAAATACCTAACAATATAATAAATAATAAGTTTTAACAAGTTTTAAGGGGTGATTTAAAAGATGTCACTGATTCTGCAGGTCTCAGATCATCAGGCATGGCGCTCCAGAGCTGAGGAGCCCTGAGTGCAAAATTGTAGTCACCTTTAGTCTTGAGCCAAGACTTACTGGGATCTGAGGCTGCGCTCCGGCTCATAGGGAAGCAGCAATTCAGCAGAATAGCTCAGAGCCAAGCCATGAAGGGGTATAGGGGTGATCAGTAAAATCTTAAAATCAATTCTAAAGCCGACTGGTAACCATTGAAGAGAAGCCAGAACGGAGCCAATACTGATATCTTTTTGAATTATTTCAAGCCTAGCAGCTGCATTTTGTAATAACTGATGGCTTGAGATAGTTTTTTGACTTAACCTGGTTCACAATGAGTAACAACAGTCAAGACACAAAGATATATAATGCATGGATGACCTTCTCAAGATAACTGCAAGGGAGAAAGGACCTGGTATTTGAAATGCTCCTCAATTGGATGAAGCATGGTTGGACAATGCTTCTGACTTGTTTGTCAAAGGAGAGATCACCGTCCAAATATACACCCAGGTGTCTGGCTGCAGGTTTGATATAAATAGACAAGGAGCCAAGATTGTTCTTTAAAAAGAATATGGACTTTGGAGGGACAAATACAGTTAATTCTGATTTATTTAAATTTAGCTGGAGGAATTTTTAGGACATCCAGTACTTGATTTGTGAAAGAAAATGTGATTAGGTGATGTAGGTTGCCTTATTCATTGTTTTTTAATGGGACATGGATCTGAGTGTCAGCCGTACAAGAAAGATAATGAATCTTGTGTTGGTGGATAACGTGCTAGTGGGAGCATGTAAATGGAGAACCAAAGGGGACCAAGGATGGAGCCTTGGGGACCACCGTGGGTCAGAGAGCCCCCTGAAGAGGAGGCATCTACAACAACTACTGAAAAAGCCAACCCATTTTTCAAGGTGATCCAACAAAATCACATTATCAACAGTATGAGAAGCTGAGCTAAGATCAGGCAGAATTAGCAGAATTGCACAATTATTAGCATCAGCTATTAGTAATAGATCAGTGGTTATTTGTTGATAAAGGCTTAAAAGTTTGTAATTTAAAAATAAGCTATCAAGTCTGCAATTATGTACATTTATTATCAGTTATTAAACACATTAAAGTATAATTGGTCTCCGGTACAATGGAGTCTCTGCCTCAAGGTCACAATAAGATTTCAGGAAGTCCCTGTGTTTGGCTAATGTTTGCCAAGAAATAAGTAAAGCACATAACTCCGTGTAAAACCACAACTTTTTGGTTTTGGTATTTCTGTTTATGTACAGATTAAACATACCAGACATGACACGTTGTTTATTGAGCTTTAGCTGTGTTGGCAGGCTGTGTTTTTGGACTCTGGACAGAGCCAGGCTTGCTGATTCCCCCGTTTACAGGCTTTATGCTAAACTAAGCTAACTGTATTCTGGCTCTAGGTCCATACTTTATGAGTCACAGTATTCCCCCTCTTATTTAGCTCATTGCAAAAAAGCAAATAAGAATTTTTCCGAGGATGTCTAACTATTCTTTTAATAACAAATGAATGGATTTTCCTTGTATTGATGATGTAACAAAAAAATCCCATCACAAGTTGTTTACATATCAGTCAAGAGTTAAAAGTTAAAAGTCAAAAGTTATACTGATTTAAAAGAAGTGGGAAACTTCTGTTTCCTGTTTTTAACGGAAAAATTGGCTGGGTTGGAAAAATAACTGTCTCTTATAAAACGAGCCTTTGTTGCAGTCAAGCCCTCTGTCCTTAATACATCACCAATATATTCACTATGTAGCAATAAGGTTGTAGCAATCTTGATAACTGTAACTCTGTTTAGGTATATGGCAATACGCACAAAAGCACAATATCAACTGACGAGATAAAGGTTTGTCCTGCTTTATTACCTGATCTTGAGGCACTGTCGTGAACATTAAGAGCATTTCTGCAAATAGACAGCGGACTGAATTAAAGTAATTGTATTAATTGTCTTTTTTAAATCGGTGCTAATGACGTGGTGATCCTCTGACTTTTTGTCACGTTTCATCTAGCAACGTCATCCACGTACTCCTCATTGCATTGTGGGCTCAATGTGGGCGGGGTCCGACGATTGACTCCGCCCACAGCGAGCACCTTGATTTCCTTTGATTTACTTACAGAAAGGCACCACCTGGTGGCGGAAGCTGTGCAGTACATCCACAAAGATCAATACTGCATGAAGTAGTAAATTATGAACACTGCAGCCTAGAAATTTTATTACACCAGTACATTTGGAATATAAACCTCAGCTGCATATAAAGAAATAAGGTTGCAATTGCAAATTGACGTGTTGGCTGAATTCAAAGAAATTATACTAAAAAAATATTTTTATATTTACAGCAAGAAATAGTTATTTAAACATCTGTAACATAATCCCAGAACATCTGAGTTAATGTCAGATACAAAAAGTTCCATTGTTTCTGTATAATCAACTCCAATACTGATGTAAAGTCTAACTCTAGCTGGGGATGGATTAACAGTAACAGAACGTTTTGCGACCCAGACACGGAAAACTGATGAGGGAATTTGAAGAGGGCTAATTGTACATTTTTCAATAAAGTGAATTTAAAAAACAATTGTTTAATGTAATTCCTATTTTTACTTTGCCAACTTCATTTGCAGCCTTTTGAAATAATTCTGTTTTTTTTGCTGGCTGTGCCCACAGCCTCACAGAGCCACTAGCATGGCTGTAGACAGGTGTTGCCTGGCCTGGGCATTCGGGGCTGTAGCCCAGAAGATTTTTTCTTTAGCCCCTGAATAATACCCACTTTGAGCGGTTTGTCACTAAGTAACTAAACGTCAGTAAAAGAAGACAGCAGTGTTGTAATTTTGTATCTTCAGCAAATGGAGTTTTGTATGCTAGCTTCAATGAACAGAGGCAAGACCAATTAGAGAGGGTTTACAGGATAATACATGGAAATTCTCGTGTCTTAATAGCTGATAGTTCTTCAGATGATGGAGTTACTACAGTACATTCAGGAGGTATTCAGACCACTTCACTTTTTCACATTTTGTTATGTATCAGCCTTATTTAAATTAATTTTTCCCTTCATCAATCTACACTCAATACCCCATAATGAAAAAGCAAAAACAGAATTTGGGAAATTTTTGAAAATTTATTAAAGAAGGAAAAATTGAAATATCTCTTTTACCTTTTACCTTTTACTCAGTACTCGGTTGAAGCAACTATGGCAGCGATTACAGCCTTGAGTCTTCTTGGCTATGACACGACAAGCTTTAAACACCTGGATTTGGTTTCTTTTTACGCCATTCTTCTCCACAGATCCTCTCAAGGTCTGTCAGCCTGGATGGGGACCATTGGTGGACAGCCATCTTCAGGTGTCTCCAGAAACGTCCACTCAGGTGAACCTGCAGCCCAGTCTGAGGTTCTGATCGCTCTGGACCAGGTTTTCATTAAGGATATCACCGTTGGGATGGTAATGGGGAGGTGATGAGCGGTGTCTGGTTTCCTCTAGACATGATGCTTAGAATTGAGGACAAACAGTTCAATCTCGGTTTCATCAGACCAGAGAATCTTGTTTCTCACAGACAGCGTCCTTTAGGTGCTTTTTGCAAATTCCAAGCAGCTTTCATGTGTCTTGCAGTGAGGAGAGGTTTCCATCTTGCCATTCCACCATAAAGCCCAGATCGGTGGAGTGCTGCAGTGATAATTGTCCTTCTGAAAGTTTCTCAATCTCCTCACAGGATCTCTGGAGCTCAGCCAGACTGACCATCAGGTTCTTGGTCAACTCTCTAACCAAGGCCCTTCTCCCTGATTTCTCAGTTTCGCCGGGCGGCCAGCTCTAGGAAGAGCCCTGGTTGGTCCAAATTTCTTCCATTGAAGATTCATGGAGGTCACTATGCCCTTGGGAACCTTTCAAGCAGCAGAAATTTTTTGTAACCTTCCCCAGATCTGTGCCTCGACACAATCTTGTCTCTGAGCTCTGCAGGCGGTTCCTTCAACCTCATGTCTTGGCTCCAATCGATTAAATTTACCACAGGTGGACTCCAGTCAAGGTGTAGAAACATCTCAAAGAGGACCAAGAGAAATGGGAGGCACCTGGATTAAATTTCAAGTGTCATTGTAAAGGGTCTAAATACTTTTGTCAATGTGATATTACAATTTTTTCCTTTTAAATTAATTTGCAAAAATTTCTAAAATTATGTTTTTGCTTTGTCATTATGGAGTATTGAGTGTAGGATGACAAGGGGAAAAATTAATTTAAACAATTTTAGTATAAGGCTGCAACATAAAATCTGAAAAAAGTGAAGGGGTCTGAGTACTTTCTGAATGCACTGTATTCCAAACACTAGCTCACACAAAAAATTGATGTATGCAGTTGTTTTTGTTTTTTTTTACAGGTAAAGGGCTTGAAGCTGAAGCACAAACATCAACTCATGCTGATCCAGGAAAACAAGCTGTGAAGCAGGCTAAATTAAACCAGATAACATAATTTTAAAAAGACAAAATTCAGTGATTGTCTACATTTTGACAACGGTAACAATATTTTCTCAAGTTTTACCCGTGCCACTGAGGTGGGTATTGTTGCTCATATCAAGTTGGTCCGCCAGTCTAGAGTTTACTCAGTCACTTTGAGTAGTCAGCCGCTTTCAACTCTCATTCATGAAATCACCATTGTATTATGGGTTTTGACGATTTTCCATCATTTAGATCTAGTAATAATTGTAATAGGTGTCTAATATGACACTTATTTTGGTTTGAGACATTCAAGTGTCTGGAATATTCATGTGCAGATTATATGGTAAATCAAATCCAAATCCTTCCCTCCTTCTCCAGTTTTTCACATTTTTTAAGCAAATGTGTAGCCTTCACTTGCAAGAAAAAATGCATGGAAACAGTCTACTTAGAAGAACATTTCTAAAAGTTTTTTCCACTGGCTTTGGACTCTTAGTCTTGTTAATATACTGTATGTACCTGTGACTCCCTGGAAAACAGTACCGTAATGAGTGGATTATCCAGAAAGTAAACTGAATTGAATTTGAAAATATCTATATAACCAGACGCCATATACTAAGTGATAAAATATGCATTTTGTAATTTGATTGAAATGGCCCTTTAGGTCATGTTAAGAATTCAGGTGATACAGGGTGGGGAAGATGCCAAAGAAAAAAAAATCACCAGTGCCAGCAGCAAGTTGCATGAGAACAAAAAAAAAGAAAAATTGAAATCAAATGTCCCTTCATCAAAGAATGTCACAAAAACCTGTAGAGGTCCAGCTGCTTGCCCCCGGTTCACTTCTCCAGACGGGTTTTTCTTCTTCTCAGTCCAACTGTGAATCTTCCCTCTGTGTGTGGTCTGTTGACCGATAAATTCGTTTTCCGGAGATGTGTGGTAAAAATGGTCAAACATGCTAAACCTTTGACTGAACAAAGCACAGAAACACACACAAAGACAAATTCTCAAATGTGTTGGATGAGTTAATGGGTGACTGAGGGTGAGTTGGTTACGTCATGTCTCCGGCTCTCTGCTTTGGCTGCTTTCAGTGTCCGCTTGTTTGGAGGTTGAGCACAGCTGGAGAAAATAGGACTATTTTTACAATCCTCTCGTTTTCTGCTATCGCTGTTGAGCCCTGACTATAATCAGATACATTTGTCCCTGTCAGCCATCCAACAGCTCTGAAAGAGAGCCCAGGATCTATTGAGCATTTCTGATCGTTGTTGTTTGGATGAAAAGTTGTCTATGGAAATAAATGGGATTGTCCCCTTTACCTTATAGTCCTCTTTCATTCCCTCTCGGCCTTGTGGATTTTTTTTTCTCCACATGTTGCACTCACTTTCTTTGTCTTTTGAATGGAAGTCCATTTACACCAGGTAAAGAAGAGTACAAATGCAGTTAGTCACGACTGAAAAAAAAGGCTCCTGGTAAATCGAAACAATGTAATAAAATGTCAACCTTTTGATTTACTAAATTGAAATTATGAGATAGTAAGTCAAACCTTTGACTCTATATCTCATACTTTTGATTTACTATGAGCATTTTATTTTTATCGTGACTAAAGTTTCATCTTTTCATTTTTTTCTTGTACTGGTCAAAATGGGCTTCCACACTTTTGCCATTCCATGCCACTCTTTCAATAAACTCTCTCTCTTTCTGCACAGACCGATGCATAAATTATGAGCTCATGGGTGGCTCTGCAGCTTTTAGGGATTGGAGAGGGGTCCCCCTTTGTTCAAATATACACACTCCATCATACCTCCTGTCACGGGGCTCGTGCTACAGCTCGTCTCAGGGGCTGTGGCTCACACTTGACTGACTGACTTTAATGAGCCACACTCCATGAAGAGGGAGGAGAGGACTGTGAGCGTGCATGTGTGCTGTAATTGAATAAAAGTCAAATATGACCGAGCGTGCCAGGAAAAGCAAACTGCTCCCTGAGGGTCTATTTAGGTGTTTGCCTGTTTGCAGGTGAGAGGGGATCTTCTGTGAACCACGTAAGTCTTAAACCAGCAGTTAAATCCCGGGAGAGATATCCTCCACACATTTAGCTAGTTTCCTTCTCGAGCCGATAAAGGTAACTGCAGTGCAAAAAAATGTTCCCATCGTCTTAGCCAGCGTGGATTGTAAATTGACTGTACTTTTTTCGCTCTTAAAAAAAAAAATGCAAAACTGTATTAAACTGAAAAAATGTGTTTAACCTAGGGAGAGTGATTGAAATAAAAGCCCTTGCACCTTCACATATTTCAGACAGTGGAGATATTTTAAATGTCAAAGGTCAAATTTTAAAGCTGAAAAATAGAAGAAAATGCATGTTTATTATAGATACCGCATGTAAAGCTTGGGTTTCTTCACCCCTGTTGAGGAATGTTACTATGCATTAATGGGCTTGACAGGGGAACCCTCTGCAGGAAAAGCAGATTAACAATCGCCACTGCAGATTTCTTCTAACACCCCATTAATCCATCATACTGCTTTTTAATGTCAACAACATTTCCATTGTTTAGGTCAGTTTTGCATCTGCTTGCACACTCATCGTGCTTCACACTCTTAAAATCTCTCTCTCACACACACACACACACACACACACACACACACACACACACACACACACACACACACACACACACACACACACACACACAGATGCAAATGTTTAATAAATTATGAATGTTGTGCTTTTTCCTCAGTTTCATTTATATGACAGCTGTAGTTACTTCACAAATAGCTATTGGCATCTTGCATTGGGAAAACATATATGATGATCTTAATGCAGCTAACAGATAAACTCGACTTGAAGGGACAACATAAAAATGGTGATAATATACATAAATGCATGACTCTGAAAGATGCCATTCTGCATAATGATTACCTTTTATCCTTCAATATATTTTACCGCTCATGCCTTTACATTTACAGTATTTATATAAAATTAGGATTGTGTGCTTTTCAGTTGCTGCATTCTTCTTCCACGCACACTGAAAATCTCATGTTTCCACCTGACAAAACAAACAGCACCAAGTGCACGCTATGAAAACCAGCGCAGGCAGAGTTTTTAACTTGTAACAACACCTGACGGCCAGATGACCAGATGTGTTTCACAGCCATGCTGACAGTGGACAGAGCAAACACTGCTACGGCCATGTGCTACTTATTTAAGCTGCGGAGACTGACAAGACCAGAATGTGTGGTAACATGAAGGGCCTGTTTTGACTTAGGCGGGCCCTCCTTCAAACACGACGTGGAGAAAGAAAAAAAAAAAAAATCACACACGCACGCACACCCAATAATAACCAATAAACAAGGGAGGGAGAGAGAAACTGTCCAAATGTATCTTCAGATCTTTTGATCTCCGGCGTTGACATCCCACTCATAACTTATAACAAAGCCGATACACCATCCACAGCAAAATAAAATGTGTGTGTGTGTGTGTGTGTGTGTGTGTGTTTAACATTATGATAATATTGCTGTTGTTATTGTTCTTGTATGAAATTATATTAGGAATACGGAAACAGTAATTTACATGGTGTTACATTTTTTTTCTCCCTCTCTGGTGCGCTTCAGTTCGCACAAACATTTCATTTAAGTAAATAAATTAATCATTAAGTTTTAAAAAACGATAGATATCTAAAACATGCAATAAAAATATTTCAAAAAGTAGCCTTGAATATGGGCTACAGGCCGACATTATTTGATAGTGTTTATGATCATGATAAACCCCGTGACATTAAATTCAAATTGCACAGGCACGGTGCAAATTCCATCACTTTTTATTCCAAACATTTTAGGAGCCTTTAAAATACCGGTTATTCAAACACATTTGCCTCGAGCAAACAACAGAACTAAACGTACTGGCCTGTTTGCAAGCTTGGGCCGACGCTAAAATCTGTAGTATTTTTATGTAAAGTACCGAGAGTTTATTCTGAGGCTGAAGGGAAAGAAGTTTCCGCTCATTTCTCCGCGAGTTCGCGGCGTGCGAGGGGGGCACCGTTCAATTAAATTAAATCGGACGAAATTTTAAGAATCCCAGTGGGAAAGCTGGACAACTGAGTAACAGGGTAGTTGGCGATCATTCCGTGCAGCGGGGCGGGAGGCATGAACGAGGAGTTCGGAGCCAAAGGCGGGACGAGGGCGCAGCGACCCGGGTCGAAATGTTCAAAGGCTAGACAAGAGGGGAAATTCTTGGAGAGGAGCGAGGAGAGCGCAGGTATGATGCTGCTCACAGGTGGGATGTTGGAACTAGCGTGGGAGCTTACACGGCTCCCAATGCCCAGATCGCGGTACACATCGGGACCCTGGAGACAGGAACCCACCCTGTGCGCTCCGAGGACAGGAAAAACTGGCACGAGGCCGCGCTCCTGCGCGCTGGAGTCCTTCGGGGTTCCCAAATAGAAATGTTGCCTCTTGAAGCGTTTCCTCCGCCGCAGAAAGCTCCCGTTTTCAAACATGTCGGCCGACATGGGATCCAGGGTCCAGTAATTTCCCTTCCCGGGATTCCCAGGCTCCCGGGGCATTTTGACAAAGCAGTCATTCAGAGACAGGTTGTGGCGGATTGAGTTTTGCCACGCCGGGAACCTCTCCCGATAATACACAAAGCGCTGGCTGATAAAATCACATATCTCACTGAGGGTGAGTCTCTTCTTGGGGCTCTGGAGGATGGCCATGGTGATGAGAGCGATGTACGAGTACGGGGGCTTCACCGAGGCGGTTCTCTTGCCCGGACCGTCCTGCAGCCGGACAGCAAAGTCTCCCCGCTCCCGCGATTCAGGAGTCAAGGATGAAGCGCTGTGCTCCGAGTCTGCGTTCGTACTAGTTAAGAGTGAAAAATAGGTGCTCCTCGCATCTTCACTACCGCCTGTCTGTCCCTCCACGTCAACGTCCGTCTCCTCCATGAGTACGCAGTCCAGGGTCATAGTCCTCAGAGTGTCCGCTGGTACGGCGACCCCAACGTGCGAGGCGGGCGCCTGTCAAAGACAGAACAGGCGCAGGCCCCCTTCTGCCTTTTCATTCACAAAAAGCTGCGCATCCGACCGCAGTCCTCGACGTTTCAGCCTCCCACTCCAAACTTCCCCCTCCTCCTCCTCCTCCTCCTCCTCCTCCTGCAAAGTCCGTCTCCATCAAAACAGCAGATACCAGCCGAGAGCAGCGAGCCCTGACTGACGACCGAGAGTCTCGGACTATGACAGTGACCATTGATTGATGATCGCGATGATCGTCCACTCGTTTCAATGGGCTCGTCATCACCACGGTGAAATGGAACTTTTATATTTATCTAGATTTATAGTGAATAAAACGTACATTAAGCAAAATGGCCCCTCAACGGAGTCTGTTTCTAATAAGACATGTTATTATTGGATTATCATCACTAATGCATTAATTTGTGAGCTCCTTTTTTATGATGCATTGGGTGAATGTGGAGCCAGTTTAATCTGTAGCAATTAATCCGATTTTATAAACTGATCGAATATTTTATATGGAAAAAAAAAAAAAAAACTTGATCCACAAAGTAACTGCAGCTGTCAAATAAACGTAGTCGAGTAAACGGTGAAATATTAGCCTGTGAAATGTAGAAGAGTAGAAGTATAAGAGAAGGATCGCAAAACTGACCTGAAGTTCAGTACTCGAGTAAATGCACTCAGGGATTTTAGATCACTGTGCATTTATGGTTTTAAAATGATGTCGAAATGACCGAGGCAGGTGAAGCTGTTTTGGACCGAAATATATTTAATGTGAAAATGAAACAAGCGCATTAATTTTATGGAGCTTGTTTCTATTCTTGGCTTACACGGCGCTCATTTCCTTCGGGGCTCCTCGTTGCTGGATGGTTTTTGGCTCATGGTGAGAGAGGCGACTCTCTCTCTCTCTCTCTCTCTGGCTGTTTCCAATAAGAAGAATACGTAATCCATTTTGAAATAATAGCTGCACTGTATCAATCCGTGTGAGGCCACCCACTTGGCACACAGGCCCGTACTGCAGGGTGGGCTGAGGAAACTGTGGTAAGTCTCATTAATGAACAATTCTTCCCTGTACCTCAAAGTATAGTTAATGTGATATGCATACCTCTCCGAAACTATTATACTATTTTCTAATGATTGCATTTTTTTTAGTAAGGGTATTTATATCCAGCCTGGGTCCTACGTATGTAGCTACACACATGAAAGAGCCAGGAAAGAAACTGGATGTTTCATACTGACTTTAATACAGACCATGCAAGCTCACACAAAATGCTTTTTTTTTTTTTTTTCCCCTTCAGAAAACAGCAATGCTAAGGAAATCGGTGCAGCAATTAACAAACAACAACCCAAATAAACACCAAGAAAAACACAACCCCCCAAAACACCAACAACACAATTAGAAAGGATGATGAAGACAACAAAAATAAATAACTTAATTTAACTTGTGTAACTACGTATGTCTGCTGAACTGGGCACAGCCTCGCTGTCACGGTCAAGAGAAGTAAATTGTTCTGCAGTTAATAAGAGTGAACACAGCACCGAGCTCAGGTTGCAGTTTTTGGTCCTGAACAGAAATAACTTTCTATTGCAGCTGTCGGGCACTGCTGGCCATTAAACACAGGCGACACTGAAGCTATTTAGATGAAAACTGTCAACAATTATGACTCAACTTTCCACTGCATGTGTCTAGCTCTTATAGTAGCACTACAGTATTTCCCATTTATTTGTCCCAAATTATTCTCAGCTCTGCTACAAACTCTGTCTGTGCCATGTGCTCAGTGTATCCGTCTTTTTGTAAATAGACGAAAAACAAACCCCTCGACTGTATAAGCTCTGTCACACATGCTACATGCAGGTTAGGTTGCACAAATAGGGTCAGTGCACTAAAGGCTGAAGTACAGATCATTTTTAGACGTCCTCCATTTTTAGGTGTTGAGCACAGAATTTCAGAGGATTTTAGTTTTACATTTTCTTTTTTTTGTTTTTTTACCTGTTAATGTTTTCCCATGATGTACAAAGCACCTTGAGAGCAACCATAGGGCTGAAGCAAATGACTTCTGAGCCTGAGGTGCAACATTGTAGCAGGAAAACTTATTTAAATACCCTGAGTCAAGTAAAATACAAGAGGCTGGAGCTGGTCCTTCATTTTAGCATTCAAATCTGTAGCGAATTGTGGAGGACTAAGACCTACAGGGGCAGAGAGTATATAGTCTTGAACTGTTGTGTGCAAGTGTGTGTGCACAACTCTGTCACATGTGAACATAAAAACCTTTGCTCCGTGTATGTTCCCTAGGTGGTGTGTTTCCGCTGAGCTGAGGTCAGCTTCACCAAGTTTCCACACTTGAGGCAGCATGAGTTGGAGTTGCCCTCTTTCCTAGGGATATGCCAGCAGTTGACACAGCGCACTCTGTACTTCTTATACCTTATTAAAAATAAAAAAAGAAATAAAAAATACAGGGGTGATTAAACTCCTTTCTTTTTTTCATATTTAATGTTCAGGAATCACAATAAATGCTGGAAAGTTAAGGATCAATCGCCGAATTATTGGCAGCCCTGAATTTTAAGTACAGAATCTAGAATATATTCAGAAATAAATGCAAATCAACCAATTTTGTATAATCAAAATATTATAATAAAATGTCCAAAGTTACTGGACCAAAAAAAAAAAAAAAAAAAAAAACTTGCATAGTAATAGAATAATATAAACACAAAATGTATATTTGATTGAAGAACATTTGGCAACAATGGCAGCCTCTCAATGTTTCTTGTAGCCATCTAAAGTATTCCTGCTGCTGGTAGTGTCTCCCACTCCTCCACTGCTATGCCTTCAAGCTCATTTAAGTTTTCAGGAGTCCTTTTTGCAGTGGCAGATTTCAGCTCTCTCCAAAGGTTTTCAATGGGATTTAGATCAGGGCTCACTGCTGGCCAGTTTAAAACAGTCTCTGTTTTCCCTTTCAACTATTTTTTTGTGCTTAAAGACCCAAGACCTTCATCTCAGACCTAGTTTTCTGACACTGGCTAACGCATTTTGCTCTAAAATGCCTTGGCAATCTTCTGATTTCATCATTCCTTTGATACAATAAATGCCTCCAGTACCAGAGGCAACGAAGCAGCTCCACAGCAGGATAGAACCTCCACCATGTTTTACTGTAGGTCCGTATGGGCTTCATTTTGTTGCCTGTAAACAAACTGATGCACTACATTCCCAAAGAGCTCTACTTTAGTTACATCTGTCCATATAACATTATCCCATAAAGCCTGTGGCTTATCTATGAAAGTTTTTGCCAACATGAGTCTTGCCTTTTGTGCCTTTCTTTGAGTAGTGGAGCCCTACACTTGGTTTAGTGTGCTGCGTATGGTACGGGCTGAGACAGCCACTCCAGATTGCTCCAGGTCAGCCTGAAGCTCTTTAGATTTTGCGGTGTAGATGTGGTGTTTTTTCCACAATCCACATCAACCTTCACAGACTTCTCTCATTGAGTTTCTTCTTAGCTTGTTGAGACACTTACAGTTGAGACACTTCCAAGACGTGGGTCTTGGAAGTGTCTCAACTGTTTTATGACTGTGAAACTTCTTGATAACATTAGGAACTGTTGAAACAGGGATTTCAGGATCTTTGGCGATTGCCTTATGTTTTTTGATAACAGCACTTCTGATGCTCTCAGACAGCTCTCATCTTTGCCATTGTGAAAAAGAAACTGGAAACAATCTGTCCCTTTTTATGCAGTAAATCCATCATTCAGTGGTTAATTCAGGTCATGTATACACTGAAAATTAAGCAGAGGTGAGTCTTATTTGTTTTTTTATTTTGTTTGAGAAACTAATCAAAAGTATGCCAATAATTGTGTCAAGCGTACATTTTATGTCTGTATTTTTATTTCACTATGCGAAAGCATTTTTTCCCCCCAATAACTTTGGACATTTTATATATATTTATTATATAAATATTCAGATTATTTATTTGCATTTATTTCTGAAGACATTCTAGATTCCGTACGTAAGATTCAAGGGTGCCAATAATTTCAACCAGGACTGTACTTGTTGCCATAGTGACACAGCTTAATGTATGTGTTTTAAAAAATATTTAACAGCCAGTAGTATTAATATGAGCTACCTTATCCCACAAGCATTACAGAGTGGGGTCCCATCCTCTGCATCTCTCCACATGGGGGTCCTACTTGTGCAGCATGATGCACAAACTTTACCCTCTGATGGAACAGAAAGAAAAACATCTTTAGTTCGTGTTTAGGTAATTTTAAACTGAAATGTACTTACAAAAAGAAGAAAAAAGAAAGAAAGTACTTGTTATGCAGCCAAAAAGTTTTCAGGACATTTACGATACATTTCAGCGATAAGATATTTGTATGACCTTGAAGGTGTTATGCATTATTTGATGTCATTCTATATCTGTAAAAGATATACAACTTCACATTCTTACAGTGAATGCAAAAGTTAACTGTAATATCTTTGGATCATTTTCTAGTTAGTGACTAACTTAACAGAATAAGGCTGTATATTTTGTTGGTGTCAGATAAGAGTCTTAGCTGTCTGGTCTCTGAATGTTAGAGATAAACACTTGCTCGTGTTTTTATTTTATTTTTTTTTTTTTTAAAGACAAATAGGAGAAGAATATGCAAAATGTCAAATTTTAAAGATTTGTCATTTCAAATGTGTTGGGGAGAACAGATGTTAATTGCTGCAATGAATCTGAAATGGCTTAAAGTAAATTCTGATATTCCTATCTGAAATAGTGCGACTAAAAACACTGTGTCAAAATCGCAGGTTTGAATTTATAATCCATTTCTACTTCGTTTTCTCTGAATTTACTGCTTGGCCTTAAGGCTAGTTCCCATGATACCCATTAACGGTCTTAAAATGTTTACACAGCAGTTTCCCTAAATACTTATCAAATGTCTAACACCTGTCCTAAGTGATGCTGTCGACTTACATGCTTTGATGCGGTGGCTCCCCCTAGTGGAGGAATTGGCATTTCGTACAAATACATAATCCTCATGACACTTATTTCAACTAGAGTGTAATGCTGCTGTTGCTTTCATTTTAAAACATATAACATAGTAGCATTTACATTTGGACATGTGCCTGAAACTCGTTAAAATTATTACACTTGTTACAGTTTTTCCCCTTTTCGCTTTTCTCCCTGTATTATACAGGCTGTAAAGCTTTCGGAGACAAACTTGTGACATTGGGCTCAATGAATGAAATGAACTTGACTTGACTTAGCATGATTCATTAACATTTTATTAATAAGACAATTGTTCGAAATTGTAGGACTCCACATTGGTGCTTGGAGAGCGTGTGGTAAGGTCAACATCAACTGACATCAGCTTCACTGAACAGTGCAGACACCCAAGTGTTACTCACTGGAAACAGTGGCTGTCGGGTCACTCTCCTCATCGGAGCTGCAAGTTTTAAGGGATTTCTGGGATGTTCGTGTCCTCAGCCTCGGCTTTCTTTCACTCCTGCAGAGCTCCTTGCTGTAATGGGTAGGCACGCAGCAGACAAAAATAGTGTGTGTGACTTTAAGTTTACACCACCATCTTCTAAATTCCCACACAAAAATGTAATAAATTTGTCAGTACCTGTACTTTGAAGTTATGAGGAGCCGACACTCTTCCCTGCTGTCGTCCAGCTCTGTGCCCATCCTGAACGTCACTCCCTGGATGTCTGAGTCTTGGATGTCAACACTCCGCCTGGGATGAGGCTGTTTTCTTGGAGTCTTGGTTCTCCACTGCTTGGAAGGCGGAGGAGCAATTTCCTCCCTTTCCACTGGCCTGGGTTCTGCTTTTAACGTCGCAGAGGGCACATTATAGCTTGAGGATTTCAGTTGTTCGACTGGGGGTGATTTTTCCTCTACGGGAGCATGTAAACATCCTGGTTTAGATCCTGTGACGTTGTTATCTTTTTTTAGGTGTGAGTGACACCTAAAGAAGAGAGATGCTGATGGTGAAGACGCCAGGATGGCGCTCGGAGGTGGCAGCTGGGTGTCACATGGGGGCTCTGTAGTCAAAGCAATGTTTGCATTGTAGTCTAGTGATAGTGCCGTCTTTGACAGAGCTAAACTTGTATCTTCATTGGATTTAGAAGTCAGCTGGGTATTAAGGGAATCATTGGGGATATCAGCTTGTGACAAGGCATTTTCAGAGAAGGGTACATTAAAAAAATCCGGTTCAGTAGAGAAACACTCATTCTTCCACTCCAATTGCCTGTTAACAGTTAACCTGACCTCCCTTTTGTCCCTGTGTTGAGGTTGAGAAGATGCTGTTGCATTTTCCTCCACCAGCTCTGTTATAACAGTGTCTATTTTTTCAGCGGTCTGTGGTTGAACACTACAGCCCACCTTGAGGCCTTTCACGCAGCACTGTGGTTTATAATTACAGGCTCCTCCGCTGCAATGCCCTCTCACATCTTCCACATGACTGACAGAGCCTGGGATTTCTTGCCTCCTATAGTTAAGAAGAGATGGCCTTAAAGTGTATTCGGCATTTACACTGTCAATTCTAACTCCCTGTTCTGTAACATCTGCTGCAGCAGTCGATGACTTGGCTGTCGGGTGGCCTAATCTTGTGGTAGATGATACCGAACCCGGGTCTGACTCCTCTACATCACTTCGATGCAGGAGCTTCTCACACTGCAGGTTGATCAGACTCAGCACTTTCCAGGGGCTGTTACATTCGTGATGTGGCTCAACCAAAGTTTTAACCTTGCTGCTGTGGCTTTCCCCCTTCACTTTGTTCACCTGATTATAATTCAACATACCAGACAAACCGTGATGGCGGGAACAATTAAAGGTTTGAAATAAACATTCATCGTCTTCCTCCTTTCTAACAATGAAATTATCCTGCCTAGATTTCTCATTAAGCCACTTGGAGGGCGAGTTTGTTTCCAGGAAACTGCTGTGGGCAGGAGATGTTAGCCTGGAAACTTCTTGGAAAAGGTAGAAGAGTGCAGGGTGCGAGGCATCTTGTTCCGCCGTGCTCTGGTTTCCTTGGATAAAGGCAGCTTGTGCCCTTGGTCCTGTGCTCATGATGAGGCAGTGTCTGCATCATAAATAAAAAACAAACAGCCTTTAGATCAGCAGTAGGGGATGATCAAAAGCTTGCTTGTTTATTTTTCAGACTTTTCCCTAATCTTTGGGGGGTTTTTTTTCTCCCCTGTAAAACACTGTATAGTTCTACCTCTTTAGGCTACTAAAAGTTTGTCAAGTGAACTACTCACAGCTCTGTGACGTGACGTGGTAGGTGGACACTGCTTCACACGAACGCGCCCGAGTGGTCGGAGGCTAAATGGAATTTCAAACATCGGCACAGCATAGAACGTGACATCATTTGAGGCGTGTTAATATCTGCAGCGCCTTTAATTGGGCTACACGAGCTACTCGCGCACGCAAATACCGCTGTGACGATAGACACAAGCTAGTGCTACGGCCCGGTTGACCTTTTCCTGTTGACCGTGGACAACGGTGTCAGTAGTGACCACATGAACCTGAGAGTTTGGGATATTTGCCTTAAAAATGTAATGTACTCCTGAAAACAAAGGGCCCGCGTTGTTGTAGCCCATGTGGGCTGACGGGAACCAGCTGGTTTATTTTTGGTTGTTGTTTTTCTTTTTGTTATGTAAAAGCTTAACAAGGCCGAGCTGTCATTTTCCATGAAAATAGACGTGACGCGAAGCCGCCCGTTTTAAGAAAAGTGTGGCCTTTTGTTAAAATGTAACTCATTTAACTCACCGGAAGGGATGTAACAACAACAACAACAAAAAACGGGCCTCCGGTGTAGTTTTAAGGTGTTCTAGAACACAAATGTAGCTCTTGGTGTTCTAGAGAGTCGAAGATTCTCGCGGGTGTCTTGAGTTTGGGTGTCGCGAGCACAGAAGCAGGTCGGAGGTTTACTGGCAAAGTGTTAATCGGCATTAAGATAAACAACGATTAAACCTGACTATAGTGGGGTGGGGGGGGTCGCGTTCCTACACGCACATGACATTAACTGAAACTGTCTATAAACTCCACATTGATCCTCTCATATATACATCAATGGGCTATGACTTTACTTAGGCCTTAATACCTTGGACCACTCAAAACATAGAGTGCTGGTCAACACCACATATTCCAGTCGGTGGACGATTTTTACAGCTGATCTGATTTGATGTGTTAAATCTACTGGCAGTCTGAAGCGCACAGTTATAAGTTCCACAGTCGCATATTCTGACTCACGACGCTCACCCAGCAGGTGGGCCCTGTATTCAAGTTCACCGATCCTCACCTTTATGTCTATGTTTTGACTTATCCAGGCCTCTATGGCCAACCACGCCTTTATCATTTAAGCCCGGAGAGGAGCAGTTCAAAATGTGGGCAAGATCAAATTCAACATGGAAAGTCCACCCAGTTAACCAGCCGGGGCTGCACTGCTGGTGCTCACCTTAGATCCTGGAATCGATCATCGGCTAATCAATGAAGTGTGCCGACTCTCTGGGAACTCGAGCCGATGGAGTGGGTTGCTATGACCGGCTGCTGTTGTTTTGGACCAGGCGGAGTTGCGCGGGTGTTCTTGGTTTGCTAGATTACACCTGCCACGGCATAAAAGGGTTGCCCGCTACACGCGCCAGTTTCGCTTGGTAGCTGCTGCAGCAGAACGCTTTTTGCAACAACACATGTGCCTTTTTTAGATATTTGCTGGGTAAAGGTGTGGGGCCTTGTACCAACAATGGCATATCGCCGTTATAGCAATGACATGCTTTGGTTATTTAAGTCTGGATAAATCTATGGAAACTTAGTTTTTGTCCCCTCTGAGTCCTTTATAGTAAGTGTTTAAGGGTTGCTGGGTAATGAGGCCAGTGTACAAAAACGCTTTTTAAAACTGATTTTATTGCACAGCTTTGAATAATTTTAATTTCTAAGACATGGTATACACAATTCACTTATATTTGTGCGTAAATTGGACCAGTACAGTAGACCTAACAAGGGTAGATGTGGTAAACTTATTCCATGGTAACTAAAGCCAACCAGCTTCATAACAGACTTGTCTCCACCCCCATCCTGCTCTGGATCCAAGCACACCTGAACCAGATCAACTACTCAAGCCATTACTGCTGGCATCAGACAGGAAGTGCTTTAGAATGCATTTTCATTTGATATTTGAAACAACTCAACTGAATAGGTTTTGAAGGGTTTGTAGTGAATAAAATTCAAGTTTTAACAGTCTGTACTCTGACTTGTTGAGAGCCCAACCTGCAAAGTTCCAGGCAACTCGTTTTCTTTCAGACACACTTCGTTATAACATATGGCTTCTTCTTCTGTATCTGGCTGCAGTACGAAGCAGAAGAAAACTCTTTTGAGGTTTATGACATAGGCTAAATAAAGTCACTGAGAACATATTGATTAGTCATCGAAACGCCTACGAATGAACTTGGTACATAAAAATGAAAATAAATGTAATGCATACAATATCTGACAAGTGAATCTGGGTGAAAATGATGGACTGGTCAAAATGAGTAAGAACATCTTCATGTGATACTTGTGCGTATATGAGCTGTAACAAGGAATGTTCCATTCAAGGGCACAAAGATGGACTTGGTTAAAAAATTCTTAGCAAAGTATGACAAATTCATCAAATGTCTCTTAAATCCTCTGATGTTTTAACAAAGAACAGTTTGTGAGATTGAATGGTGTCTTAAATTGGGCATGAGAATGCGCCACATAAATAAATACTGTATCAGTTAAACCATCACAGTTTTTTTTTTTTTGGTAGTAACCATTAATTTCACCTTCAGTGAGACTCAGTGTCTGACTATGCGTAATCTCATCATTAACTCTGGAATTTGTCAGTTGGCAAGACATCTTGGGAGTTGCTACGGACTTTACTGTCCTAGCCATGCATCTCTTCATGGTCACCCCCTCACTCAACCAGCACACATGGTGTCTAGCTCACAGCAACACCTTCTCATTTTTCTCTTTATCATTTGTGCCTCTTCTCAGTGAGGTTTGGGAACATGGCCGTCCACATAGAAGTTTCTGGTGACTTTGGGCAAGGTGAGCTCAATGCCATCCAGCTCAGCAGTGAGAATGATCTGGCATCCAAGCCGGGAGTTCTCTTGAAGCATGGGTGCCATGTCCAGCATGTCATCCTCCCTAACAACCAACAAATCTGTCAATATTCACAGTGAACTTCCTTTCACCTCGTCACACACATTTGTTGAAATTCAAATGTCGTGGTTAAAGAAGATGTCCTCAGCAGCAGACCTACCGCTCAAGAGGTTCTGGCAGTTTGTCGAAATGGGCTTCGCTCACATAGACTTGACATGTTGAGCAGGCCAACGATGCCTCACAGGCTCCTAAATAAAACAGGTACACATAATTAGCAATATTTGTCTTAAAACCATGCTTCAATGAAGTATTTAACAGAGAGCTTTAACTGTGTAAAATCCTCACCTTCCAGGTCAATCCCATGCTTGTGAGCCAGATACAGAACATTATCTCCCACTTTGGCCTTAACTGGGATCCTCTGGCCAGATCGATCTATATACACCACATTTACCCTAAACAGCAAACAAGAAAGCCTCTTTGAAAGACTTATAAAATATCTTGTGCCTTTAACCCAAACAGATATATATCTATCTATCTGGACATATCTATATATATCTATATCTATATATCTATCTATAGATAGATAGATAGATAGATTTATACACACACACACACATATATACACATATATATCCATATCCATACATCTATCTATATCTATCTATATATATATCTATATCTTTATCCATACACATATATCCATATACATCCACACACACACATGTATACACACACACACACACAAACACACACACACATACACACACACACACACACACACACACACAGACACAGACACAGACAGACAGCTCTGGAAAAAAATTAAGGACCACTGCAAATTTTTCTGAAATCGGCATCTCTACATGTATGACAGCCATTCCCTTCCAGTGTCAGTTGAATTCCAACACAAGCACACCTCATTCTACTTAATGAGTTACTGATTAGGTGATCACCTGAACCAAATCTAATTTATCAAGCAAAAGTATAAAAACCACTGCTGTGGTCATCACTATCCTCTTGCAATAGGACCAGCTGGATGGCAAAAACATTACTAGTAGTACCTCGAAAGTAATTGGAATAAAAAAAAAAATAACTATTGACCGTGGCAAAAGGGAAGTTTTGAGTGAGGAAAAGAGAGGTTAAATTCTGGCTTTACTGGCAGAGGGATGCATTGAGCATGAGGTTGCTTTGTAAGACAGCGGTTCATAAGAAAAAGGTCAAGCAGCAGACATTGGTGACAACAAAGCTACAGACCGGCAGAGGGCGAAAACGACTCTCCACTGACTGGGATGACCGTCAACTCATTCGAATGTCACTCAGCAACCGTAGGATGACATCAAGTGACCTACAAAAAGAATGGCAAATGGCAGCTGGGATGAAGTGCACGGCGAGAACGGTTCGAAACAGGGTCCTAGGGGCAGTGGTCAAATCGTGTAAAGCTAGAAAAAAAGCTCTTCATCAATGAGAAGCAAAGAAGAGCCAGGCTGAAGTTTTCAAAAGACCATAAGGATTGGACCATAGGGGACTGGAGTAAGGTCATCTTCTCTGATTAGTCCAGTTTTCAGCTTTGCCCAACACCTGATCGTCTAATGGTTAGACGGCGACCTGGAGAGGCCTACAAGTCAGTGTCTCGCACCCACTGAAATTTGGGGGAGGATCGGTGATGATCTGGGGGTGCTTCAGCAAGGCTGGAATCGGGCAGATGCGTCTTTGCGAAGGATGCATGAATCAAGCCGAGGACAAGGTTATCCTGGAAGAAAACTTGCTTCCTTCTGCTCTGACAATGTTCCCCAACTCTGAAGATTGTTTTTTTTTTTCCAACAGGACAATATTCCATGCCACACAGCTAGGTCAATCAAGGTGTGGATGAGCACCAGATCAAGACCCTGTCATGGCAAGCCCAATCTCCAGACCTGAACCCCTTCGAAAACCTCTGGAATGTGATCAAGAAGATGATGGATGGTCACAAGCCATCAAAGCTGAGCTGCTTGGATTTTTTTGTGCCAGGAGTGGCATAAAGTCACCAAACAGCAATGTGGAAGACTGGTGGAGAGCATCCCAAGACATATGAAAGCTGACTGAAAATCAATATTGATTTCTGAACTCTTCCTTAGTTAAAACATTATTATTGTGTTGTTTAAAAATGAATATGGACTTTATTTCTTTGCATTATTTGAGGTGTGAAAACATTGCATCTTTGTCATTTTCTGCAAATAAATGCTCTAAAGGACCATATTTTTATTTGGGAGAAATATTGTCAGTAGTTTTATAAAATAAAACAAATGTTCATTTTACTCAAACACATACTTATAAATAGTTAAATCTAAGAAACTTATCATTTTGCAGTGGGCTCTTAATTTTTTCCAGAGCTGTACACACACATACATATGTGTGTAGTTAGACCATTTTGTCCTTCAGATGGATCCTATGTAGACTGCTGGTTTAGAGTACTAGCTGTTTTTTAGATTAAATGTAATCTGCTGGTTCAGTCAGAGTTCAGGATGTGGTCAATGTGGGGGGAAAAAAAATGCAAGTTTAGCATGACTGGGCAACAATTTTAACTTTCCTTCCCTGCAGATCAAATGTAGCCTTCAGAGTTTCAGTGTTAAAGAGTAGTTGTTGTAGCGGTACAGCTCTGATTAAAAGCATGATGTGTGCATTGATTCATACCAAATGACAACACCGCACCGATTGACAATAAAAAGCCCCGAGTAAACTTACACATCCTCTGGGTCCTCTGCATTGGAGCTCCCCTCCTCACTGTGGTAAAGACCTTTGGAAAAAGAAGCACTGTCATCAGGAGAGTGATGTGGTGAGAGCAGCTCCTCCTGACCGTAAAGGATAAGGGGGATCTTTGACTTGTTGCACAAAGTTTCACAACCCCATCTGGGAAGGCTAAAGTGAAGTTACACAAGTGTTATTGAGCGGACTATCGACTTTAACTGCTGAACTCTTTCGACCGACTGCAAGCAAAACTTTGCTGGCAAACGTAACTTTAAATCTAGCAAAAAATATAGATAACATATTACCACTTATTCAGACTTATCGTAAACAAATAAGAGTCGAGTGTTTGACCAGCGTCTGATTAAGGCTAAACGCGTTAGCAAACTGCACCACTCACCTATACTCGTCTGCAGATGTCGATTTATCGTCCGGAAGCTATCAAAGGAACCACTCCTGTTTAGATTAGCCACACTGTTCACACAGCTCTTTAGCCTGTACAGGGGACATGTGGTACAGTCCGGTATAACTCGAGAAAGTCTCAAAGTCAGCCCCACGCTCGACCGGACTGCCGTTGCGGCCGCCATGATTCTGTTTTGGTCACATTGTCGAAGTCGGCCAATGGGAAAAGAGCGCTGGCGGCGTGACGTATCTGGCGTAATACGCCCCGACAGCAGAGGGCGCTGTTGGCTGCACAGGGAGCAAGCGCACAAACATCGCTCGACCTTTTCCTACAGTAAAAGCAGTCATACCATACTTTAAATATGCAAACGAAAGTCTTGCATTAGTCCTTTAGAAGTATCATCAACATGAAGTACTTTCCCACTGAAATGTAGTGATTTGGATGTATAAAGTAGCATAACATGGAAATATTCAAGTACAAATACTGTACCTCAAAATTGTACCTATTTGTACCTAAGTGCATTACTTGAGTAAATGTACTTAGTTAACAAAAATAGCACATTAACCATTCATTAACCATCCCTCAATTTGCATAGGCTCAAAAGTAATTAGACAAACCAACATAATTATAAGGATTATTTTTAATATTGGATGAAAATCCTTTGCATCCTGAAGTCTGGAACCCATGGAAATAACCAAATGCTGAGTTTCCTCCCTTGAGATGCTTTGCCAGGCATTTACTACAGCCGCCTTCATTTGCTGCTTGTTTTGTCAGTTTTGTTTTCAGGAAGTGAAAATCGTGCTCAGTTGGGTTACGGTCAGGTGACTGACTTGGCCATTGAAGAATATTAAATTTCTTTGCCTCGAGAAACTCTTGGGTTGCTTTGGCAGCACGTTTTGGTTCATTATCCATCTGTCCTGTGGAGCACCGTCCTGTCAGTTTTGCAGCATTTGGCTGAATCTGAGCAGGTACTATAGCGCCATACACTTCAGAATTCATCCTGCTGCTTCTATCAGCAGTCACATCATCTATAAACACCAGTGACCCAGTTCCATTGGCAGCCATACATGCCCATGCCATAACACCATGTTTGACAGATGATGAGGAAAGCTTCGGATCATGAGTGCTTCCTTTCCTTCTCCCTACTCTTCTCTTTCCATCATTCTGGTACAAGTTAATCTTGGTTTCATCCGTCCAAAGAATCCTGTTCCAGGACTGGGCAGGCTTTTTCAGAGGTTTTCTGGCAAAATCTAATCTGGCCTTTCTGTTCTTGAGTGTTACCAGTGGTTTGCACCTTGTGGTAAACCCTCTGCATATACATTCATGAAGGCATCTCTTGATTTTAGACTTTGACAATGATATGCCTACCTCCTCGAGAGTGGCTCCACTATGACCAACTACAAGTTTAAAATACTGTTTAAATGTTAATGCATCAAAAATAATAGTATAATAATAATTATAATAATGTAAAATGTAAAATAATAAAACAATTTAAAAGAGGCCATTCTGCGACCAGTACTTTTATTTTTGATACCTAATTTTGCCAATAATAGTGATGGACTATAACTTAAGTAGAACTGAGAATGAAATAAAATGAGGTAAGAGATTTGAATACTTATTTCACCACATCAGCATGTTATTTGGTCTGTTACCAGCTGTGAATGAGACTGGACTTTTCTGATTTCTTCTTTCTTCTCATTTTCTCATCTTTCTCAATATGTTTTCAGTGATAAGTGATGACGACAAATGTGACAGGGCATCAACCTGTTTATTTGCATAATTTTCTTAATTTATTGTCAATGTTTTATTCATTGCTGCTTTTCTATTCCGTTTGGCCTCTGTCTTTAAACCAAACTGCCCCTAAGGGATAAATAAAGTAGCCTATAAAAACCTCCACTGCATTTATCTCACTTCACTGACTCAAATTAGTTCTACCTCAATTTACGTCACTAATTATGATCCAATTTTATAGAATACATTATAATAATCTACCTCTAACTATATAAATTGAATCTGAATGCTCTTACTTTACATAAGCATACTACATTTGTTGCTACTGTATTTTGTTGCAGCTGCAGTTCTGACCAGTCTAAACCTATTAAAGTCATGTTCCAGGTAAGGAAGTGGGTCTTCCCCAGACAAAATATTTCATATTTCCACAAAGTCCCATCCAGGGTTAACCTCCATGCTCACCAGTATCACACAACCGTAAGTACATGTTTTGCTGTAGAGGAAGACAAACCTAGACATGAAATCTGATTCAGTTTTTGTTAATGATCTGTGCTTTCAGGGAAAAGCACGCTCTTAAAGTTGGTCTTAAAATGTATACTAACCCCCATCTGTATCTGACTGGTGAGGTTCCTCCCATGTGGATGGCCACAAAAAGTAAATGGGGCACTCTCATGTCTACGTTTTTATTTAATAGTGAGTGCTGGGATTTAACTCACTGGTATATAGATTATTGCACTTTCTATACTCTGAATCCACATAATGAAACACAATTACTCTTTCAAGTATGTACTCTCAGACACACACACACCTGCATGGGATTAGTGTCCAGGGACAGTTTACCTGTGTGTCTGTGAAGTCAGAGCACTTAGTATATCATTGGACCTTCCCGTCCTCTGGTCCTGCAGGTGTGTGTATGTGTGTGCGTGTGTGTGTGTGTGTGTATGAAGAGGTGTGGTGGCTGGAGGTTGTTACACGCTTGACTTGGATATAAAGTGGCCCCTAGCAGTTCCTTCAGATTGCATTCCCCCTCACTCCCTGATGACTATGCAGTACAATAACTCATACACTCCCATACAGACACACACACACACATTCTAACTTCCTTAAGCCATTCACACTGAAATACTTAAACGAGACACTTCTTAAAGCAGACACGCACATGAAATACATTCACACACAGATCACAAGCACTCTTCTAACACGTCCCTCATCCAGAGCCCGCACATGTGTGGACATTTTAGCAGTGATATAGTGATCTGATGAATCTCCCCAGAGTATACCATGTGTATTATGAACAGCTAATGTTTCCAAGGACATATAAAGGATGAAAAAACACAACATTTACAAGCAGTCCTTTGGGTGCCGTTCATTCACTCCCATCAGTGCTCCCATTACTTTTTTTGATGCTGTAATCTTTTCCCACCTTGCCACTCACTGAGGATTTACAGTGAGTATTCTCGTTACTTCTTGTTATTTAAAGATATATACTTTTTTTTAAGTCACCATTTGCAACCACAAAAACAGGTTTCTATTAACTTCTTTTAAAAGGTAAGTCTTTCATTATTCTATACTTTTATGCAATTCTCTGGTAATTTTCAACAAATCGCCACTAAATAGTATTGTCTGTGTAGCCAAAGCCTGACCTGGCTAATTCTTCTGTAGACCCATAGTTGTCCATAGCTATTATAAACACATCAGTGAACCACACGGTGACATGTTTCTTCATTACAATAAACACGGGCACTGTAATTTATTTTGATTCAATCCCACACACATCGTCCTGCTGCCATAAGTACTCACTGGAGCACCTAGTGTTTATTAATCCACAGCTGAAAATAGTTTGCAGAAAATTCGGTATTCATTCCTGTTTGATTGTTTTTTCTGTGAAAAATCGCAGAACCCAACTGATTTAGGAAATTCTTAAAGAACTAACTATATATTTGGGACCCGTCTTTAAAGTTTTACATATTCAGTAGAAACCAAAGGGCTTGTGGCTGAGGTCCACCCTTCCTAAACGCCCTTCCCTGGTGCTTAAAAGGGTTTAAAGGCTGAGAGGTTTGTAGAAATGGTAGAAAATAATGAATATTAATAAAGTCAAAACATGAAAATGTCTGAAGTTGGAATGCAAGGTGTTTCAAAGTGTGTAAGAGTGTGTGAATGATTGCAAATGTCTCTTGCATGTTAACTAATTTCTCTGCATGCACGTTACTCACCACATTTAATGCTGGTTCAGGCTTTACTGTAAGTACATCATCTGCCATGATGGTCTACACTATATTAGGCCACCAAGTTGAATGACAGCAACTGTTTCTTTTGGTTTCCCTTGTTTTACTGCCCTCCCTTGGGAACAGTCTGCTCAGAGTTAGATGGATGTCAGATGGGTGCTTTTAAAGGAGTGCAGAGTTTGGATATTTCATGGATTAACATTGCCTTTAAAGTATCTTTGAATGACGCAGAGAAGTGCAAGCAAACATCTACAGCCCAAAACTAAATGTGGAGATTCCTTTTGACCTGGTGCCCAGCGAATGAAAAAAACAGATTTCCTTGAAATGTTAATGTAACATTTAACAACTTTAAAGCTGACATCCTGCTGAGCGTCTAGAGAATCTAGAGGAGAATTTATTTTCGATAGGACATGTCTGAACCATTGAGTTCCATTTACTGTAATCTTATCATATGATCTTATTGTGTGTGTGTGTGTGTGTGTGTGTGTGTGTGTGTGTGTGTGTGTGTGTGTGTGTGTGTGTGTGTGTGTTAGCGTGTGTCTGTGTGTGTGTGCGTACATGCAGTTGTTTACATGACTAGCATTATCAGCATTATGCAAGCCATGTCATGACTCCCTTTTCTCAGGTGACTCACAGATGCTTCTGGGAGTAACTAATTAGAAACAGGTAAACAAAACTAAACAAAAAAAGTGCCCTATGCCCTTTCATGCTTCATCTGCTGTGTGGGAATGCTTATTTCTCAGCCAGACAAAAGGGAGTGTGAGTAAACACAGCCATAGCCTTGGAGCTGGCATTATTACAGGGAAAACAAACCTCTTACTCAAACTTTTGTGATGTTTAAACGTCTGTGACACTCTCTCTTTTGTGAGTCACACATTTAAAGGTAGGAATATTTTAGGAGTCTCCCCCTAAAATAGGAATTAATGACACACAATTCTAAAAACTGCACAGCAGGCAGCAGTGAGATGTTTGTTTTAGCTTGAGGTCTGGATGTGGTTCAGTGGTTTCAGTCTGTGGTCTCAGCAACTGCCGTCTGGACTGTGATAGACAGCGTTGACCGCTGACTGTTGACCTTTGACACCAGATAAAGAAAGGCAGCACAGAGGGGTCAAAGACTAGGGAGGTCATTGTGGTTCAACGAATCATGTCAACAAATCCTAACACACCAAGGAAGTCATGGATCTTCTCCAATTAGGCTTTTTTGCTGCTTATTTTGGTAAAAAGTTTGTGGAATGTTGATAAGAGTTTAAAATAAAACGCCCGTTGAAGAGGGATATACAGTATGCTGATAAAATTTCCTAACATTTAAAGAATAAGGCATGCTATATTCTATATAGCATGCCAGCCTGTCTGCCGAGCCCATTTCTTCCAAGTAAATTCTATAAAAAATAGGTCACCAGTATATACTTGCATTTTTTTTTTTTAAGTTAAATAATGTCATAAAACTGCTGAAAACAGCAACAGATTTTAGCAAACACTGCAGAGTAAATAATGCATTTGTTAGGGATTTCCATGGTAGATTAATACATATTAGTGCTCAAGAACAGCTACTAGCCTACATAGACCTTGTGGTGAGATTGTCTTGCCAACTTAAATTTAAGCTAAAAAGAAAAGGCTGGTGTTATTCCCCACTTTTCGTATTGTCAATAAATCCCACAAAAAGACCAAAACCAACAATGCAATTGTGAATCTCTCAGGATTCTCCAACTTCCCTGCTCTATCTGTGCAACTCAGCCTCGGGCCCATTCTTTCCTACTGAAGGTGGAAGACATTTGAGGTCTATGGCACAGAGGAATAAGCTCTATCAGGCTTTGGATGACCATAAGACATTTATAGTGTAATTGTGAGCCAACCACAGGCCTACTCCTGTTGTCATGGCAGCAGAATGATTGACAAGCTCCTTGGGGAGGGAGAGCAGCTCCAGGCCTCCTCTCTTTGTTGACAGCAGGTAGGGAAAAGCCACTTCTACTGGAACATAGAGTGTGTGTTTATGTGTGTGTATGAGACGGAGAGTGCAAGAGAGCATGAGATAGCATTACGTTACATTATGTAGATCAACTTGTTCATGTGTATGCAGATGCAGTGTACAGCACTGTGCAAAAGTTTTAGGCAGTAAAAGTAAAGTGAGCATGCTTTCAAAATATAATGCCATGAATAGTTTTAATTTATCAATTAACTTCACACAAAGTCCAGTATTTGGTGTGACCACCCTTTGCCTTTCAAAACTGCATCGATTCTCCAAGGCACGCCTCTGCACAGTTCTTCAAGTTTTACCTGGCAGCCAGGTTGTTCCAAGCATCTCGGAGAACTTGCCACAGTTCCTCTGTGGATTCAGGCTGTCTGTGTCCTCTGTCTCTCCATGGAATCCCAGACTGACTCCATGATGTTGAGGACCAGACCATCTGTTGCAGGACTCCTAGATAGTTCGAAGATAGTTCTTCATGAATCTGGCTTTATGTTTGGGGTCTTTGTCATGCTGCAGAATGAATTTGTTACCCATCAGACACCTCCCTGATGGTACAGCATGATGCATAAAAATCTAAACATCTAAACCTAAAATTTTTGCACAGTACCGTATATGTGTCTACAAGCACTTTAGTCCAAATTAAAATGATTGGCTGCTTGCCTGCATGTGTGTATGTCTGTCTGTCTGTTCGTGGAGTTCTGTGTTTTGTTGCTGAATTATGGCTGCAAAAGTGACTGTAATTGACCCTCCATGATTCAGACCTATACTCTGTGAAACATTTAGTCCAAAACAGAGTACAATGTCTCTCTGGGGACTGAGAGGTGTTAACTCTGTGACTAACTCGACTGTTTTACTCCACATGATCCAAGTACAACGTTTCATTGCAGCAGTAAATTTTCTTCATGTCAACAATATATTTCAAAATGACTGAATGGCCTTTAGAAAACACCATGTTCGTGTTCACAGTTGTTTGCTTTTACTTTTACGAGTAATTTTCATTCAATTAAAAACACAATAAAAGTATGGGTGCATGCCATGCCAGGATGTGCGAGCACACAACCCCACTCTGTCTAACTTAATTGCGGATCTAGCTGAGCACTAACAATTCTCAGAATGTCAGGTTACACTGTATTTAAGACAGAGGGAGTCCAGACTCACAAACCAAACCAACATGAACAGAATCTGGTTTTGGTTTGCCTACTTGGCCAAACCGAACATCAGCGCCTTACAAAGTCTCGCATCTGTCTTGTTTTCTGGGTCCATTTGGATTTGTTTTTTTGTTTGCATCTTTACACGCAGATCATATTCTTTAATAATTTCTTTCCACTTCATGGTACAGCTACATTTTTCTGCCTTGGGCTCCAAAAGAGCAGACAGGGAAACAAAAGATTCAGGGAAGAAATTGATGCTCACTTTCTACTTGTGAATTTTCCACTCTGCCTTCTTCCTTTCCAAGCATGTACTATTCTGCATGCACTATATGCATGGATGGCATCGGGGTGTATGCATACCTGATGGTCTGATGATTATTTTAATGTGTTAGGTGCATTTAAAGTCTTATCTTCCTCTTGTGGCCTCAAAAACTTTTGCAAAAAGCGTCACTCTGGTATCAGACACATCAAGACTCAGTACATAATTTCTGCTTGTCCTGGTGTACTTCACTTCTGTCTCTCTTCTACACCCTGTACATTCTCCCTTTCCATTTCTGATCCCCCATCCTACATCCGGTGCATGACCAAAACAAAACACAAGCCCTTTTTTTTCTTCTTTCCTTTTATGAATCAGACAGTCGTGTCTGCAGAATAGCCAGTCTAGACAGTGTTATCAGTGCTGGTCGCAGACTGAAACAACCCAAAGCAGCATGGGACAGGAAACCTATTTTGTGTGTGGCTCAAATGTTGTTTTACTGTTGCATAACTTGACAGCAGGCATCAGAGTATATTCATGATAACTGTACGTACTCAGATTTCCAAGCATTTATTGTTTTATTTCCTTGAAAGGGAAATCCTCAGGAACACGTTTAAAATCAACTGCAAAATTTTAAGGGAAAAAAAAAACAGCATTGATTAAGTCTAGTCCTGTTTATAATCCAAATGTGGTATGTTTTTCTTTTGATTGTGTGTGTGTGGTTTGAGTGTGTATTGCACATGTTGGGGTTGTTATTATCTGGAGCTCGGGGCTTTATCATTGCACAGCAGAGATGATAAGAGACAACTCAGGACGTGGCGTAGGCCGGTCTGGGATCTGTCTCTGTCCATAATAGGCACATGAATGCTCACACTGGTACACACACATGCAATTCCTAAATAAGTAATTTAAAATCTAATCTGGCACCTAAATGTGACCCCGTAAAAAAGCGATACACACACATAAAAACATTTTGATGGATTCATTGCAGTCATTGTCCTCAGGATAATAAATCTTTAGTCTATGAGCAGTTTTGATTTATACTACTTATACTGAAGAAAAAGTCCTAATGAAAATTGTTGCCAGCTTTCTGTGGATTATCAAGAGTAAAGGGCCAATGAGTCTGCAACGATTTGTTGCTGTTGAACTTTTAAAATGTTGCCTCAGTGCTGTGAACATCATAAAGAAATTCCATGCACCTCCGTTGTGTTGGGGTGACAGCAGAAAACAGGCAGATTATTTAAAACCTGGACAAATGAATCTAAAAATGTACCACTTAAGGTGAGTGAGGTTGTGGTAAGTTTTGCATTACGTTTTTTCTTTTTGTAATGTGGGTGAACTGACCCTTTAAGAGGTTGTGTGAAATCTTAAGTTAAATAATATCTGACAGCCTAATGTGAGGAAATCTTGGCACCTATTTCACATGTCTGATGTAGGCAAGTTGTCTTTGATTCCGAATTAGTTTCTCCTCTCTGATTTTGATTGTCTAAATGTGAAAAATTCATCCATTTCATTTTATTTGCTGTGCTAAAAAGTAAAGAAAACTCAACAGACTACTGAAAGACAATAAAAAGCACCGCCTGTATTTCAAAGATCCCAACATGTGTGGAATCATATGAAGTTCGGCATACACACAATTCTTCAGTGAATTTGTTTTGCTGTCTTGACAGAGCTTGAACGAGCTGCAGAGGATTTTCTCTTTTGGGCTTCAGATTTAATCTAGGTCTCTCTCTGATGTTGGTGTTTGTACTGAAAGCTCTGCTGCAGTTGAAGACATGTGAGAAGATTAGTCTCTCCAAGCTGTAAGAAAGCTGTGATGATTTGAGATTTAAGCAGCGCTTAAGCAAACTTAAACAAAGCCTTCATTCTTTTTACATCTCAGGGGTTTGTGCGGCAGGCTGGAGAAGGATTAAGACAGGACAGATTTATAGGGAGATGGATCGGAGAGCGTGCAAGAGAAGAATACAAAAGGCCCAACTGGGTCAAATCAAACTCTGGAAAGTCATCTAGTTTACACTGGCACCTAACACTCATTATATTGTGGTTTCAGACCAGACATGTGCACTGAAAAAGATATTACATTACATGAGGTGTGATCCAAAGAACAGCCAACGCTTTCCTTTCATTTGAGATAATAATTTGTTAAGTAAATGAACGTAACACAGACTATCATATTGGTAAGACTGTGCTCATTGTGCGGAAATAATTAATGGTATGCATGATTTTCATTATGGAAATTAAGACACACACACACACACGCACACACACACATCTGCCTTCCACCAGCTTTTCCGTCACTTTTGCTCTTTGCACCATTAATATGAGAAAATTCTTTAAACTGATTCCTTCACTTTATAGTCTACCAGTGGCCACGTTGCACCCCTTCCCCTGCATGTCCACACACACACACACACACACACACACACACACACACACACACACACACACACACACACACACACACACACACATACACACACACTTTTACACCAGGACAGGGAGGTGATGATAAAGGCTTGGCAGGTGGCAGTTGAACGGTCTGGTGTGGTTTTTTCTGGAAAAGTTGCAGCAGTGAACGGCATCACCTCAGCCGGGATAGTGTATCTGCACTGGGCATCACAGCAGCTCATGTCATTTCACTGTGTGAGTTATTACCTTGGGGTTTCCTGCTGACACATTCACAGACACACTTGCTGTCAACCGAATGATGTATACCCACACTGTAAACGCACGCAACCAGGAGGGGTTTTTCAGTCACATGTGGTGCTTAATCACTTGTTTATCGCCTTATAGTGAAGTGTATTCACAGAAACATACAGTATATCTGTCTTTAGGGTCCCCTCATAATTGAGTAGAACCAAAACCAGACACTTCAGGAGGTGACATGGCGTGAACAGGTGTGTCAGACGCTACTATTTGTGTCTGTCACTCCAACATCAGACCAGTGCACAGCGCAGCTTTAGTCATACACATTCCAAGACACGAACACTCACACTGCACACATCCAAACAAGTAGTCAGACTCAGACAGACAAAGAAATGAGCGTACAAACCCCTGCTGCACTAACACATACATACACAGGGGCCTTTAATTATCCTGATACACTTACCTCATCCTCTCTCTCAAGTCTATAAAGCAGCACCTGGTCAAATTACTTCATTAAGACTAAAATAAACACGTGCATACACACGTGCAAACAAGCAGTCAGACTCTTAGTCAAGTCAAGTCATTTTGAGTTATTTATAGATCATATTTAAAAAACAACAAATGCTGGAAAAATTCTTTACAGAGAAGTCAAAAGTGCAAACAGATGATTAAGATGAAAATAAACAGATTAATAACTAAACAGATAACTTTAATAGACAAAGTTGATTACATACAAAAAAAAGAAAAAAAAAAAGGAAAAGACAGTGTAATGACTGTATCTTTACTGGAAGGTTAGCCACAGAGATGTCAGTCAGTTCTATGGTAGCACAGTCATTTGACAAAAATCCCATCGCTAATCTGTTTTTTAATTAAGGTTGCTGTGTAGATCCGGGGTTTTATTTCTCATAGTCAGGGCTGTGTACAGTAGATGAAAGGGGTGTGGCATTGCTGCACATTCCACTGACACAGAAGATATACAATTTAGACAAGTCTAATACTAACCCACCACCATGTGGAAATTCCCTGTATGGAAAGAATTCATTGGAAATTACTTTTGCACTTTCCTCAAAGCATTTCCTCACCTAACATATCAAAGTTTCTCTTAGTGAGTTAGTTAAAATATATTTTTTTACATCATTTTACTCCTCTGCTTATCTTTCACTGTCTCACTTTTCAACAGAAGTCATTCCTTTTTTGTTCTCTTGGTACATTTAATCAGTTGTCTCTTTCCTATTTTCCCCATGCATCATTTTCCATTTTCCTCATCAAATTTTCAGTTTTTGTTTCAGGGGTTTTTGTGTGTGTAATATGAGTGGAGCAGTCGAGACACTTGTTTTGCTAGCTAGCTTAACTGAAAGCACTCGTAGCTAAACCCACCGAGGATCATCATTTTCAGCAGGCTTATTAGCTGAAGCTAACATTTGTCATAAAACTATCCCAGCCATTGCACTAGAGCTGCAAGAATTAGTCGATTAAACGATTAGTCGATCAACAGAAAGTTAATCAGCAACTATTTTTGGTGATCAAATAACCGTTTTATACATTTTTTCAAGCAGAAATGTCTACGTGCAGGTTCCAGTTTCTAAAATGTGAGGATTTGATGCTTTTCTTAATCGCACATGATACTGTAGCAAACTGAATAGGTTGGGTTTTGGACGCTTAGTCAGACAAAAAACATCTGAGGGCGTCAACTTGGGCTGTGGGAAATTATAAAAGGCATTTTTTTCACTATTTCCTGACATTTTATGGACAAAATGATTCGTCAGTTAATTGAGAAATGAATGCTCAGATTAATCTATAAATTAATCTATAAATCAGTTAGGAAATAATCATTATTTGCAGTCCATGTAATGTTAATCAGCCATACATACGGTATACTGCTGTAGCATCACTGCAAAACAGCAGCAAAGGCATTTTACACAGGCAACAGGCTTCCATCTTCATAATGTTATCTTCAAATGCATGCTCCTTTTTTCGTCAACGACTACAATGGAAACATGTAGTTGGAGGGTTTGTGCATGTTATTTAACTAACAATATTATTTATTGATCCAGTTATATTTTTGGCTTATTTGACCATCTTGGACTACATTTTGTCACTTTAGGTGCTCCATATACGGGTCGACTTCAGTTTTGGTGTAAATTTGTTTTTGTTTTACACAGACAGGTTGCAGATTGTGTATTGTCATAACTGCTGGCAGCTGTGTTTGAAGGACAGATGCTTGGTCCAGCAGCATGGCGTCTTGGCTCATGTTTCCTGATTGCTGGCACTTTGCCACCTTAAACTCTCCCCCGTGACCTCTCCTGTGTTGCAAATGCCAAGTGTCAGTGGCACACAGAGGTGGCTGGCTGTCAGTCAGACCCATCCAGCACAGTTTGAAGCAACTCCGAGCAGATGTTTTTTGAAATCTGAATTTTTTACTGATGTAAGTTTTTCCCTGCAAAGAAGATGAATAGTTTGTGCCTTTTGGTTTGGGATGCCTCCACCCGAGAGGTCAGCCTTGCCATCTGTGTATAATATGAAGACATGCTTGATGAGGAGCCACAATACCAAGCGTGCAAGCTGGAGCAGCATGGAGATGAAAAACACCATGTGTCCTTTTAGCAGGTTCATTCTGTGAGTTTGTAAAACAGCTACAATAAAAAGTACATGTGTGAGAACTAGAGTTGCAATTCTTCTGTAAACTCCTCTTAATGATTCACATGAAACCGCAGAGTGGGAGGATATGCCAGTTACACACACTGCCCTCCCTCGTGACTCTATAACTCCCACTGTGCCAAAGATTACTCTTGTTCTCTTCCCAACTCCCATTTTCATGTGTTTCATGTTACTATGTTGAAAGGCCTTCAGTGGACAGCCCCATGTAAGGAGCAGGACTCACCATAAACAACTTATGTTCAAACACTAGTATCTCTTTCTTTCCTCTCTCCTTTTCCCTCTGACCTTCTCTCCTCTTTTCCTCACATGATGAATGGAGTGTGGCATTTTTCCCATCTCCCACAGACCCAGCTTTAGGTCTGTATAAAACAGATACAATCTACAACTTCATACGCCTGAGAAAATCATCCATCACTGTTATCAACAAAGACTTCCTTCATTGACATCTACAGGGGTCCATTTGCCCTCCTACACTCATATACTGGTCATAAAATGTTGCGTGTGTGTGTGCGTGTGTGTGTGTGTGTGTGTGTGTGTGTGTGTGTGTGTGTGTGTGTGTGTGTGTGTGTGTGTGTGTGTGTGTGTGTGTGTGTGTGTGTGTGTGTGTGTGTTTGTGTGTGCCCTCCACCCTTGACACCATGCTTACTCCTTATCTGTCCCTGCAGGTTTCCATTAACTATCTGCTGATCTATCAAAAGTTAGAGTCGAAATAGGGGAGAATTTTCTGGACCATTTATGGTGATTTGCTTTCATGAAATGTAGTCGGAGAACAAAAGGAAATGGAGAATTTAGAGAATCAATGTGTGTGTGTTATTGTTCTGGCAAGTGTCTGAGTGAATGTTTCTGTGTGTTTTCAGTTCAGCGGGTTCTGTCTGTGTGAGGTAAATCACTCTGTTCCTGGGTAGAAAGCCCGGTGGGCCGCACCCACGAACCACACTCTCCTCTGGCTGGCTCACACTCTTACTGGGGTACATGCCCGTTGGAGTCTATACATCTTGGCTTCCTGTGTTTTCTCTCAAACTAACCTTCCTTCATTGTTTCTCTCTGACATGTGCTTTGGCAAGGCCTTTTTTTAAAGAACGTTAACGCCCAGTCCCGAGAAAGGGAGGGAGGGAAGGAGGGAGAGAGAGAGAAGGGGGGAGCAGTAAGAAAGAGAAAAAATGAGAGAGAGAGAGAGAGGGAGAGGGTGAGAGAAACAGTGGGCCTCAATTTCTGTGACGCCTAGCACTCGCCAACCCAAAACCCACAAAGAATGAGATTGGAGGAGAAAGGGAGGAAGGGATGGAGAGGAGGGAGTAGAGGGGCTTAGGAAAATGACCGTGGATGAAGGCAATCTTTAATAAAGAGAGAGCATTGGGTTTCTGCGGTAGCTGGTAATGGCTCCAGTTGTCTAGGAGGACTGAACAACACAGTTTATTTACACAGAGTAGTGGGACTCAGCTAGCTTTACAGTTTGCATCGTTAAGATGATGACAGCATGGATTGGTTCATTGGTCACTTTATGTTTTTCTTTTTGCTGTCAGTAATCCACCATACAGCTCCAGAGTGATCTGAACTTGTGGCTGAGTGACAAAATCCACAGACCTCGCTCTGTGTAAAAATGCATTTCAAAGGCCTGGCCACACCGAAAAGCGGCACAGAGAAGTTGTGACCTAGTGACCCGTTGTTCTCAGGCTCGGTGAACTACTCTAGCTGACAAGCTAATTGCTAACACATTAGCATGCCGGGAAAGTGCTACCACCAGTCAGGCACAATCGCTCTAGCTCAACGGTTACAAGAGTTCAAGAGCTCTAACTAGCTTGCTAAATAGTCAGTTAGGAAGCCAGCTAGATCAGTCACTAACGTGACCATGAATTCACACAGTTTTTCCAAGTGATGTATTTGTACAATCTACTCCTGTCTCATCATAACTCTCTGCAAACCTTTCCTATTTTGTGGAGGAGTTTTTTTTCTCCTTCTTAGATGGGTTAAATAAGAGTGGATAGAGTAACGCAGCTAAAAAGCTGCAATAGCTACCTCTCCATTCCCTCAAAGGTCAGACCTGCAAAGATAGCTTACTATAGGTTGGTGCAAATTTGTGTGTCAAAGTTCAGCCAAATTGAACAATGCAAAAGACTTGTGAGCAAGTCTGGTAATTGAGGCAATTCCATTGAAATGAAATTACTTTTTGTGCAAAATTTTGCCATTGTAAACACTGGTATGAGTGGCAGAAGCTAATATGAGGTTTCAGCATTGCGAGTTAGCCAAATAAAGTGCATATTTTTCTCCTGATAGTGTTTTGTCCCAGCAAAAAAAAACAAAAAACCTATGTGCAACTACAAGTAAGTACTCCTCCCACTCCACTCAGCAAGAAGGAACGCAGTCTGGGGAAACACAAAAAGAGAATTAAAAAGTGTAGCTTTATACCCGCGTTATTTGGGTAACTCTGCCGCTGAAGCCTCATATTAGCTTTGGCAGAACCTTCAGCATTTCTTACAGTGGAGTAGTGGGAAGGTATCACATCGTGATACAACAACCAATAACTTTTTTTGACGTACATATGGCATAGGAGTATTTTATTAAGATAGACTTGAAAAAATCTGAACTTTCTGTATCATCACAATAAATTGAGTTTAGCACTAGGAGAGAGTGTATAATAACCATCCAAGTCAGAGGTTTCACTCTGTCTCTGCTCTTTTCCCGTCAACAGTGTGACTAGACAAGTGAAATCTTTTTAAACTGGTCTCTTAGACAAAAACTTCGAAAATGCAGGGGCTGATGGTCAAGGCTGGGTCATGTTGTGAAACACAGCAGTATTTCAAGAAGAGTTATTACTTAGGTTTCAAGCAAAGATCTGTTAGTTGGCCAGTGATAAGACTTAGCAGTAAGAAACTTAACGTAACTGTGACCGTAGCCTCCAGAACAGTAACTGACTGTGCAGCAAGAATGCAGGGAATGTGACCCCCCTCACACACTACCTCCTCTCTCTTTCTCGCTCTTTCTCTAATGTGTCTCTGAAGGGTTCATTAGTGGAGGATGTGACATCACCTAAAGACTGTGCAGTCACTTGTCACTTGTCTGTCGACTGCCATGTTATGTACGTGACATTATTTCCATGTCATTAAAGCAGATCTGGATTACTTAGAGTGCTGTTCATGTAAACCAAGGATCCTGTGACACCATTACTGTGTCACTCCCTTGTTTAGGGCCAAAGGTCATTAAAGACCAGCGTCACTCCCCACACATTCTTTGTCTTCAAAATGTGCTTACTCTTGCTGGGAGTGAGAAGAAACACTTTGAGGGAGCTGAAGGTGGGAATGAGGCTTGTCGTCAGTCTAAATCAGTTGCTGTCTGCACGGTGTCAGCGCAGCACTAAGCCCCTCTGGGCAGCCAAAGCCTTTTGTTTTGTCGTTTTTAGCTGCTAACTTGAGACTTACTCCAGAAATGTTAGCTGTTGGTGTTTCACTGGGTTTACACACAGTCTGAGAAACATCCACAACATGTTTGTCCAAAAGATGTCGCTCTGAGCGACAGTGAGATGGAAAGAAGATGATCATAGAGAGCACTGCTCTTCAGTTCCTGTTTAAATGAAAAACACAGATGCAATGAGTCCCTCATCAAATTGGACGTGTTTTACTGTGAGCAAGCAGATGTGAACCACATTAGCATCATTAAGCACATAAGCGACCCCAATGACTGCATCATTAAAAAACTCCCCAGACGCCAATTCTTCCAATTACCTACTACTTAAGCTATGATGTGGCAAAAGTTTTCTTTCGATGCAAGATCTGCTTGAAATTTAAGATTTATAGTTGAGCTGACTGCTTAAGGAGCAGTTAGCTCCAGAGATCAGGGCCACATAAACCAATACCACAAGAGAACACAACCAGTGTTAACTAAGCACAGATGAGAAGATGGGCTCATAAAAACCACATTGCCTGACACAGGAGAAACCTCCACATTGGCACTCTGCAGAAAAGCAGTCAGTGTCCCAATGTCAGTTTCGATTTTAAACTGTAGTAGCGTTACCTTTGTCTTCATAAAGGTTTATTCAACATGTAACGGCTGTCAAGGAAATTAATATTTACTCTCCAATTCTTTCGTGCTGCAATTTGGATTTCCTTATCCATTTCCCCCCATGATAGGTATGATGGCATAAATTACATGAATTGCATGTTGTTCAATTACCAACACGGTACCCTGCAAAATTAGTTTTGGGTCAGAGGAAATATTCAACTTTTTAAAGTTCTGCTGTTTACCATCTTTCGAGTAATTGTTTTTGCTATTAATTTCTGTAAAATATTAAGATTCTGCCTGTTGATTTTTATGGCAAACAAAAATGAACAGAAAACATGCCTGCCTGAAAGCCGTGATGTGCTGCCCGCTAGCAGTGATGCGAAGGATACAAGTGCATGATTTGTAGTCATAACACAGGGGCTAAACTTGCTGTTGTATGGACCTGAAAAGCTGCCTTTTTATCTTAAAGCAGTGAGTGTTTGACAGTGCTAGTCTCCTACTCTACCACCTGTCTCTTATTTTAATGAGCTGTCATCAGCCCCAGGGCTCTGGTAACCAGTATGAGTAATGCTACCAGAACTGATGAGTAGGCAAAACAAACAAAGCAAGTGATTTCAAATGCAAAAAAACAAAAAACAAGAAAAACAAAAAGAACCTGTCTTGACTGATGTTCTGTTGGCTTCAGTGTTCTTATTGCTTTCCTCCACCATTGTTGATGTATGCTGCAGCCACTAAAGTCACCCCTTGGGAATTGCCACCCAGTTTATCACTGACCATGCCCACAGGAAACAGAACGCTGCTGAAATATACTCAACATCATGCAACCAATACACAGAGGCACAAAAAAACACAAAGTCATTGTATATTTTATATCCTGTTTGTATTAAATTCAAGTGTGATAAAACTGCATGTTGTAACTTTAAGAATAATTAAGTAAAATTTCTATATATTGTACCATTGAGGAGCAGACGTCTCAAACACCCTCACAGTAATAAACCAACCCTATCACCAGAAAAGAATGTCATTATTGGACAGTTTAACCAAATGGCAACACACATGGCAACTATTGTATGGTTAAGGTTAAAACACTGGGTTATGGTTAGGGAAACATCAAGATTATGGCAAACATTAATTAAAGGTCTGCCAGAACTGCATGAAAGCCAGCCATGTTACACATACATCCAACACTTCCTCCCACACTCCTTTACTTTAACCCATGCTTCTTCCTGCATTGACACTGAATGCCGGCGTTTGACTTAAATCGTGAGGTGCAGAATCGTCCAATTTGGACATGAATACTGACACTGGGCTAAATAATTAGATAAAGTGCATAAAAAGTAGTAAAACAATTAACCCTGGGGCAAATACACATCAGTGACCTATAGCTTGCAGTAATTCACTGATTAGTGCAGCAAATTACCGGCTACCAAACAGTTGACTGATCATGCAAAGCTTGAAAAAAGATGACAGTGACTTGAATTCTGGATTTGATGGGGCATCAGTTTATTAAGATGGGTGTAATATAAGAGCCATCATTAAAAACATAATCAGCAGCATTATGGATCTCTACATACAATAAAGTGATGATCCTGTGGAGGCAAGCATAATGGGAGTTAAACTAATACAAACATGATGAAATAAACGTATGAATAATCGTCTTCTCTCCTGGCATTCATTTACAGTGTTTCTCAGCTGGCAAACAGAAATCCTGAGTCACAAGTGAAAAGTTTGAAAACTTGATTCTACATGAACTGCCTAAGGAGAGCAGCAATGATAATAAATTTCCCTTGCGAACACAGCTGTCTGGTTTGGACAAAGTTTACAGGCAGTAGATTCTGTAACAGTGGTTTACATGCTGCTAATCAGAGGCCAATTTCTCTGCACAAACAACTGAATTTTTCACATTTGGCTCAAACAAACAGTGATGAAGTAACCAAGGGTCCTGTTTTTAAGACAAGCACACACAGAGACTACCAGACAAACATCCATTTAACAGTAAAGGGCAGGAAACTGAGAGAAGAGTCTCCCTTGCTCAGCTCTGTTCTTGAACCATCCAGAGCTGTTTACATCCTTCCAACACAAACGTGACTTAATCACAGCCACAGAGTGTTCCTGTTTCCCAGAACCAAAATATAATAACACAATCATTGAAGTGTTATCATTTGGACTGCTCATAGGATATAAGGATTTGGCAAAGGAAGGCTGCCTGATTAAAAGTGGCCTAATAAGCTCAGAGCTGGTAAAAATAGAGCTCCTTTTAGGGTATTTAAAATCACCAGGGACCATTCTCATCCTTCTCTTGTGACAGAAAACACATCTCCTCATCTCCCTTGTTGTATCCCATGAGTCTCTTTCACTGCCAAGGAGAACATCTGGACTCAGTCACTCCACCGCTGGCTCGCGACTGCAGCTCCTAATGGAACATGTGAATGTGTTATAAGATCCGGCTCGAACAGCTGCTATTAGCTCAATTACATATTTGGCTGGAGAGCAGCAACGTGCTAACCCATCACGCATTCTAGTTTAAATGTGTAAATTAATGGTAATCCTGCTCTTAAGAGCCAAGGCAGAGTGTCACAGAGGATAGTAGTGGTCACATCTAAAAACAAAAAAATGTGACGCAGAGCCCTGAGGCTTGGATGAGGGGTTCAACAGGAGTGGCAGGGATGTTAAAGTGGGAATGAGGTAAATGTAAAGAATGAAAACAAGCTCTCAGGAATCACCATTGAGAGCCAAAGGTCACAGTTGACAGATACTGTTGCTGAACCTTGTTTCGTGAGAATATTTAGTTGGATTTCGAGTCCATGACTCTACCTGTTTCTCTGGCCTGGAGCAGCATTACAACCACACTCACACACAGAAAAACATATGCAAATACACATGATAGTATGTGGGCCAAAGGTATCAGTAAACCTCCTCCTTTCCACAACTTCCTGTAGAAACTTGAAAGTTCACCCATGGCGAAGGGTATATATTTATAAACCAGTTAAGAGCCATTGGAAAATCACATCTGCTACTGGGGAGCACTTGAACTAGACCCAAAACAAACAAGTAGTCCCAATTGGAAAAATATACAGACATGGCGTGGAGATGTAATCTGTTTTGTTCACTTAATCACTCTTCCAGGTCCTGATGGCATGACATAAAAACAACAACAGTAATAGTAGTTAATAATAGGTAGTAATAGCCTATAAATTAATGCTCTTAAAACAAATGTTTTAATATATTTAATGTATTTCAGCATTTGAATTAAAAGAGACAAATACGACTAATATATTTGGTGACTATGTTGCTGTTAGGTTGTTTTGTTCCTATGTAGCATAGATACCCTAAAAGAGTCATCCAGAAATGGGTATGAAATTGTCAGCTGTCCTGGAGGGAGATTTGGTCACCATCTGTATTCTGTTTCCATTAGACTCACCCAGACATTACCAAACAACAAAATTCTGCACTGAACTGAAGAGAGAAGTACTAATCATGGGAGAAAGAGGTCCTATAATCTTTTTCCTTCTCATTCAAAATGACTGTAAAAGAATGATCACACTTTTACTGTATTTCTTTTATGTGTCATCGTCAGGCTGTATGCTTATATTCTGAATAGATTTTAACCTATTTTCCAATTTCCCTGTTCTATAAATTTCTATTTAATTTTCCATTCTCCATTTTCCACTTTCCACCTTCGCAACATCTAAATCTGCACGTCATCTGAGTCTGCAAAAGACACTGACAAAATAACGCAAAGAGGTTCTTTACCAAAAGAGATAAAGTATATGGTAGGTTACAGAGCAAGTCGCACACTAAAGGCTGGTTGAAACAAAGTTTGTCTGATGTGGCGTCTGACAATGTCTGAATGCACAAGTGTTTATAGCTGTTCCAAATGGCCAAACTCAAACGCAGGGTGAAAAGCCTGCTGTCATGGAGAGGGGTTAGATGCAATAAACTTACACTTTTAGAAAGTCTCTCTCGAAGGCACTCATAGTGTTTTACCCATTTGTACACATGAAAAGTAGATGGAAGTAGATGTGTGAAGAATGAAAATAGAGAAAGACAGAAGTTCAGATCCCGTATACCTTGTCAACTCTGTTCACCTGGCCTAATGCTACGTGAAGTGGGGATGCTTGGAGTAAATTCAGGGGGAGAGGGTTTCAGATTCTGGTTGATAATCCGTGCAAGCGCACAGGGGGCCCTCAAAACACGATCTAAGCGCTGATGCTGACATGAGCGTTCACAAGCAGGCTGTGTCAAGCAGATGACAGTGGGTTTAAAGGATTACCAAAGAGTGATCTGAAGGGAGAAGCTGAAGGAAAGTTTGAGAGGGAGCAGAGGTGTGGGGGAGTGGGAGGAAGAGGGCGATTTGAGGAAAGTGAGGGAGAATGTAGGAGCGAGGGGTGGGTGAGAGCGGAAGTGCAAAATAGTGGACTGTGCAGTAAACAAACAAACCCCACTCCTGATGAGGAAAGAGCCCTCCAGCAAGTCCAGCTGAGTTGACACACTCATACTGAACGCTACCACATCCCCATCCCATTCCCATCCTCCTCTTCTAAACCCTCTGTGTTGATGTTCCTCTCTGTCTCGTACCCAGCTGCAGAACATGTAAATACAGACTTGAACCCACTGATTTATAGTCAACAAACCAATGGCCTTACTGTAAGTGCATGTTCTGTACACTGACTGTCTTTTGTGAGGTAATTAAATGCACCATGCTAAAAGACATACCCCAGCTGATCCAGAAAAAAAAATTTGCCTATATGTGTTCCAGGGTATTTTATGTTTTCCTGTCCAAACATTAGCACATATTTGCAATAGCAGACATTTCACCTCTAAGTGGGGAGTAAAAGCCAGAGGAAAAGCATGATCAGAGATGGAGGAAGGTTTAGGTTATAGAAGAAGAAAAGACACTAGATGACAGCGTGAGGAATTATGGGGATATTTTGCTCTCTAGTGTAAACAAGCTCCAAAGAAGAGTGCCATTTCTCTTAAGGGACTGGCATATTCCTGGCCATTCACTAGCGAGGCACTCACAGCTCTTTTCCGTGTTTTCATCAAAGCTGTTTTATGTGTGAGGCAGGAGAAAAGTAATGTACAACTGGCTAATATTTAAATCAATATGTCGTCAAATTTTTGTTGGTGTTGTCCTTTTTTTTGTGCAGCTTTCGCTTCCTCTCTTCTTCAAAGTGATTTACTTCCATCCCTCCTCCTTCTCCTCTGCTATTCTACAATTGTAAATTGCTCCTGGCATCATACCTTTTAGATGAGGGAAAGGGGAAAGGTCCAAGATGACAAGTCCCAGTGGGAATGTCAGAGGCACATCAGGAAGCTTGTGAAATCCATCACCGCTGGCTCCTTTTCCAGCTTCTCCACCACATGTAAAAGTACCTCTGCCTCTATCAGTCCCTCTCAACTAACATTAAGCATGGAAGACCTCGGTCCAGATGTCCGGCACAGGGTCTACAGTGTTAGCAAGGACTAAAATGGTTAATAGATGCTAGCAAAGACACAACCTGCGCTTTCATCGAAATTCAACAGTCATATGATGGCCGTTAGGGGGCCCTTAGGGACTCTTTTGGGACCAGCATGCTGCCTAGTCACTCGTATAATTGTGCTTCCGTAAACAATGAGGTCTATCAGTCACTGGGAAAACCAAAATACCCTCCCTCCTGAAAAGCACCCAAACAAAACACAAAAACAAGACATGGAGCTGAAACTCACAGTGACCCGCTGATCTCTGCATTACTATGGGGCTGATTGGCACTGACAATCAACTACGCACAGACAAAACACCAAGTCTGGGATTTCAGCTGTATCCTTCCCAAAAGTTCTCAAACATCCCCTGAAGTAGTGTCAAAATGAGATAAAACTGGTTTTCCACAGTGATAATATAATACACTGTACCTGCATGTCCCAGCATATCAGTGAAACTACATTACACTAATGTTAATTGAAATATTCTTGCAGAAAATGAAAAAGTTTTGATGTCTTGTGCTTCATTTTATACAAATTCCCCTCATTCATCCTGGCTTATTTGATATCTTTGGACAGTTTGGGATGTTGACTAGAATTAACAAGTTCTGTGGGTTTGAGGAAAGCCTACGATAGACCTGCCAAAGGGTTTGTGGGATTGACAAGTAAAATCCTCAGACCCAGGATGTTTGGTTTAGGCAAGTGAGCCCCAGGACCAATGCTTGATTTGAACCCCCTCTGCTGAATTGACTCAACAACTTTGATTGCAACTGCAAATTGCTGACAAATGAACAACTGTAAGATTTGGATTTATCTGGACATAAACCACAAAGTAACCTGATCCCTTAAGCGGTTGCAATCAAATGAAAACTGTTTAATCAGAAGTCAAAACTTATTGGGACACAGTTGAAAACACGAGAAATGGACTAATTTTTAACAGAAGGATGTTTGTCTGGAAATTTTGTGACTCTAGAGATTTCCTCTGTCCCCGCTGGCTGTCATCTGGGTCTATTTCTGATCTCCCGAAGCATGAGGGCAAAGAGAGGGGTTGTCTGGGAAAATGAGCAGTCAAATATGGCTTTAGAAGAACTTACCCCACTCCCAAGTGGATATGTGTGTGAGTGTGTGAACATGCCCATACATGTAAGTGTGTGGGCCGACGTGATTATTCTGCTGCCGCAATCGCTCAAGGTGGAGTAGGGGAAACCCTGCAGTTCACATTTAGAAACACTTAAGATAGAAAATTTAAATTCCCATTGCTTTTCCTTCACTTTTCACCACGGATCAAATTAGCTGAAGAGGCCAGCTGGTTTGTGTCTGTGTACGGTATGCTGGTGCACTCATGATACCCCATTTACCGAAACCTGCGCTGAACCTTCACGGCAGCACACTGAAACAGGACCCAGCTGCCTGTGTGCCTGTGACCTGACATCTAACTGCTTGCAATGGAACGAGCAGCTCTGAAATGTGGTTTCAGGAGGAGGGGAGGTGGTAGTGGTGGTGGGGTTGTGGGGTAAAGAGACGGCTGACTGACACATAGATGTGGAGGGCTTGGAAGCGAAGGAAGACATTAAATTTCTGCATTTGAATTTCTCTGAACCGCACATAATTGGTTGCAGAGTTTGAATGACATCAGAGCGTTGACTCCCACTAATGGGCTTGCTGAAAGAGCTGGGTTGCCATTCAAAACAAAAAAGGCTATCAGAGATCATACATGAAGCTTTACAAACAATACAATACGGGCTTTTATAATCTAAAGGTCTATAAGAAAAAGTAGTGTGCACTATGGGTTCTTTAAATGAGAATTTCCCTCTTTCCCATGCCGGTTATCTAAATCTGTTGACATCTCTGGCATCTGTTGGCACGGCAGCACGGTAAGATGTGACAGATAATACAGGCACAGTTAGAGGTTGAAATATGTGCTGTTGCTCTGATAAAACTTTCCATTGTAAAACTGAACAAGCCAGTATGAATGGGACAGCAGCAAAACCTACTGATGGTTAACAATACAGCTGAGATCTAAGACACATGTTTAGCTTATTGCTGGATCCTGCAGCTCTGACTCTGGCAAGTATGCAATGTAGCAATGTTTTGAATTAAGTTTTTTGTGTGTGATTTGTGTGTGCTTGTGTGAGAGGATTTACACTTTACAAGTTGTGCTAAACATTGTGTTAACAGGACTGAACAGGGAATCAAACTGTTACACAAATCAAATCAGCAACTCGCTTTCCTTTCTATTTTAAGAGGCGCAAGACGTACTATTTTTTTTAGGTTGACCTCGTAAGACACCAAAATAAATGTTTATACCGTTTGTCCTTTTACAAGAATAGTTTCAGATTTTGGGAAATATTTGCTTTCTTGCCAAGATCGATACCACTTTCATCTCTGTGCATTGTCTATTCACTGTAAAAACAAACACATAGCATAAGCGCAATTATAACAGTGAGTTAAGTAAAAACACTTCTTGATTTAAGTTATGATCCATTTGAAGCCTGCTGTTTAATATTTTGGGAGGATAGTGAAGCATGTTTAATTTCCACTCAATACCAATGTTAGTGTTAGTGTGCCCGGCCATTTTGTGGCCTGAAAGGTGCATAATAATGAACACAAAATCGTGAAAAAACTGTAAATACTCAAAATATTCAATACATTTAGAGGTCTGCACCTGGTATATACCGAGGGATAAAAAAAACACTCAAACATCCCATCAAGGGGCTATTTGTAAGTTTTTCTTTGCTGCCAATTGTGGTTTCTTGCCAGGAGCAGTGGTAGTGATGGTTGCTTGAGCCACTGTTGCATTTACAATAGAAGAGCTTCTAATAGAGCACTGTGCTCCCAGAACGCAGGCTTGCTTGTGGTTCCTAGATTTTCCAGAAGTAGAATAGGAGGCAGAGCCTTCAGTTATCAGGCTCCTCTACTGTGGAACCATGTTCCAGTTTGGGTCCGGGAGGCAGACACCCTCCCCACATTTAAGAGTAGGCTTAAAACCTTCCTTTTTGATAAAGTTACAGTTAGGGCTGGCTCGGGCTTGTCTTGAACCACCCCCTAGTTATGCTGCTATAGGCCTAGACTGCTGGGGGACTTCCCATGATGCACCCAGCTCCTCTCTCCTCCTCTTCCTCTCCATCTGTAAGCATTCATATGACATCAATGCTCATTACTAACTTGACTTCTTCTCTCTCCCATAGTTTTGTGCTTTCTCGTCTCTCTCCTCTCTCTTCCTGTCGCTTTCTGCAGGTATTTCTGCCCCTGGTGCTGCAGAGTCTGGATCTGTGACTGCCAACCACCTACTGCCCCCATGATCCTGCTCAAGACCCACTGCTTCAATTATTATGATTATCATTACTATTATTATATATAGTTTTATTAGTATTATTATACACCCTATTATTATAATTATTATTTGTATTATTAGCTCATTATTGTTACACATCTTTATGTTGTACCTGTACTTTGCTATGTTGTCTTTCCTCCATCCTGTGATCAGAATCAACCAATCACATTCAAACTCATGTTAAATAATAGTTAGTATACACCTGCCACCAATTAAAGTGACTCTGATTAACCCCAATTAAAGTTCAGCTGTTCCTGTAGGATTTTCCTGACATCTTTGTAGTTGCATCCTACTACAAAAGCCATGGTCCACAGAGAACTTCCGAAGCATGAACAGGTTCTCATTGTTGAGAGGCATTGATCAGGAGAGGGGTACTAAAGAATTGCCAAATTATTAGATATACCATGGAACACGGTGAAGACCACCATCACCAAGTAGAGGAAAAAATGGCACAACTGTGACATTACCAAGAACACGATGTCCCTCCAAAAGTTTTGATGATTGATGATTCATCTTGGTTTAATTTATTTTATATCCACTGTAACATACAGACATGAAAATAGTATTGATCTTCTCATTTAATTTTGGGCAAGAAAGGAAAGCAGTATATTTCCCAAAATGTCAAACTATTCCTTTAAGTGAATTTCATCTATTTGAACTGGCACCAGCTAACCTGGTTCAAATTTGCTCTTTTACGATCTACACCATATCAAACTGACTGAAGCACCAATAGGAAAAAGTCTTTGAACCATTAATGCTGTCAGCATCTCTTTGGTTTGGTTCGAAGAAGATGTGAGGGGCTAATTGTTCAGCTGAGGTCAGCAGTTTTTAGAGTGGTATGCTCTTTAAGTATAAACACTGGAAGGAATAAAAAGGGGGAAACCAGACTTCAAATCACTGCCAGTCACGCTAACCTTACCGTCTGGTTAACTGAGCTGGTACTCTGCCATTTTGCCAGAGCCTTTCTCTTTATAAAACACCTTATGAATGGAAACAGAGAAAGTTACAATGAAAGAAAGTGAGTGGAGGTCACAAGTGGAAAATGAGAAGGACTAAAAAGAAGAAACAGACAGGAAAAGTAGAAAAAAAAGGTTTCAGGCCTGAGCTTGTCTCATGCCCTTCTCCTTACTCTCACCTTATCAACGTGTTGGCTGCACATTTTTACAAATTATTCTGGGTTGGAGAAAGGGGCCAAAACTTGGAGATCTGGCATTCATTTACATTCTTACTGGTTTGTGCCTTTCCTGCTCTCTTTTTTTTCTTCAAGAAGACAGCGCAAGATGGAATTTCAAGGGGCCAAAAAGAAACAGAGCAGGACTCGTTCAAGCAACAAAATCCCTGAGTGAGCGTCCCACAGGGATCCATATGGCTGCCGTGCGGTTGTAATGTCTTTGTCCGCCCATCTCCTCTGATTACCATCATGTCTCTAGAGGGGTCTATGAGGGTAGAATTTGTGTGTGTTCATGTGTGTTTGCAGAGATGTGTATGACTGTGTTTGCAAAAGTATAATGCAACTGCAATTATCATATAAAATGGGGGGAAAGTATCATATTGTACCTTAAATATGAATTTATATACTTACAAAATTCTTAAGAAATATATTTGGTTAAGTTGTGGGTACAATTGTGCATGTATGTTGGATAAAGTTAAATCTGCATTAATTAATTTTTTTGGTCCTTCGGGTGCAGCACAACATGCTGTACACACAACAGCGACTTTTAAAGTTGATATAGCAAACGTGTAAGGAAAACGGTCGTTTATTTACACAACCCCGAGACACAGAGCAACATTAGCATTCATGTACAGTTGTGTTTCTGGACACCTGATAAAAATAAGTCCAATATTCACTGCTTAAAGCAGTTTTCACTGCCTCTGCCTCTCTCTCTAAATGCTTCACTCAGTGCACCAGCTTCTCACTAACTATGTCCGTCTGCTGTTTGGTGCTGAGCAGGTAGTATACAGTGGGTTTTACGTAGTTTTTTTGTTGAAGACAGCTGCCCACTGGAATCAACGCTGATGAGACCGTTGAGCGTGAAACAAAACAGTAAAGTTGCATACTGTAAAAACCAAAACAATGAGCTGAAAAACACTAAAGCCATAGCACTGAGGGAAACTACAGAGGAGGATGATAATCATCTTTTGGTATTTTAACAATTACCTGTTGTTAAAATATTGATTAGAGCAGCTTTAAAGTATAAATTTTGATTAACATTATTCATAAGGATTTAGAGATAGTTTTACATAGGTAAGTTTCAAGGATCCAACTGGCTAACTGAAGAAATTATATATTATTATTATTATTATTATTATTAATTATAAAACATATTATAACAGACATTCCTGTTAATATAAATTCTGTAAGGGCAAATTTTTAATGAGAGATGACCATTCCTCTATCTTCTAAAACATCTCAGGAAAAAATGGATAAACCCCAGAGAAATGCTAATCTATCACGATTTCTTCCTGAAGTTTACTTTGGGGTGATAATTTTGTCATTTGAATTCATAAAGTATTCAGACCCCTTCACTTTTTTCCACATTTTGTTATGTTGCAGCCTTATGCTAAAATCATTATAATTCATTTCCCCCTCATCAATCTACACTCAATACCCCATAATGAAAAGCAAAAACAGAATTGTAACATATTTTTGCTAATTTATTTTTTAAAAAAAATGAAATATCACATTGACATAATTATTCAGGTCACTTACACTGGAAATTTAACTCAGGTGCTTCCCATTTCTCTTGAAATTCTCTCTCTGTACATGTGAAAGCGTATGCCAAGTCCCTAACTGGCAGATGCATGCCCAAATGCCCTCAGGGACAAAGCCTCCAGTGGTGTTGTGTGTTACTTCTGGCATCGCAGGAATGAACACATCATCTGGAGGGTTGATTGAGATGGTTGCAGCCCTATGGAGCCAAGAGGGGGGTCAATATCAAACACTAAACCAAGAGAGTTCTCAATCTGGATCTCATTAGCCCTGTAGTCTGCCAGTGCTGGAGTGAATGCATCTCGACTGCAGCCACACTCACCCAACAAAGCTTTGGCACTGAGACACAGCCAAGCCAAATGAAACAGACCAGCTCACCAATAGAGTGATCGGTGACCTGAACCACCCCTACAGTAGAGGATGGAAAACACTGGATGAAAACGCGAGATGGGTTCAGATGTCTGCCGTCAGCAAACAGTGAAAAAACACATAAAAGAGATGTACATACAGTACATGGACAGGTTCGCTTCCATGCAAGCATGAACACACACAAGGAGCACTGGTTTCTCTTTGTCTTAGGCGTTATCTACTGTCATCACTGTAATTGGGGCAATAGGGGGTCATTTCCTGTGAGGAGGGAGCTCAATTGTGATTACTCATTGCTCCTCACTGAATCTCCAAGCAACCGCGCTAACTGTCCCAGAAGAAGACCGATTCGCCTGTACCCCTTTCCCACAACCCCCCCCTCCCTCAACTTTTCCCTGTGAAATCATTCCTGAGCTCATCCCTCCTTCTGAAGCCACCACTTCTGCACTTCAAAAGAACACAGATCCTCATAAATCGCCCTTGAGCGGACCCCAAACCACAGCAAGTCGGCTGGAAAATCCAAACAAACAATGTACTGATGAGCGGGTTGGACTGTCTTAGGTCGTGCAACATAACCCCTGAGCCCATTGAGTGATTGGATACTGGAAAGAAAACATCACACTTCAGCAAGGCTTTATGGAAATGTGGAGAGCAAAGGATAAAGTTAAAGAGGAGAGGAACAATCTACTGCTGTGTGTGTGTGTGTGCAAGGAAAAAAAAGACAAAAAAAGGGAAAGAGATACAAATGCTAGCAGTGAGGAATGTTTTCTTATCATCACGGAGCTGGTCTGGCTAGTCTGATTTTTGGTACTTATCAGTGGATTAGGACTGAGGACTGAGTGGTGATAGACTGCAGGAGGGGCAGCGGTGTGATAGCCTTAGAAAGACCCCAGTCTGAAGTGTTTAGGTGATGAGGAAGAGGCCTGAAGAGAACTTGGCAGGAAAAGAGCATTTAGACGGTGTTTTACAGCCCAATATGCCATCTCTGCCTCTTAGGTAATCAAAACCTCAACCCTTATGAATGTCTGATAGGCAAAAGCTGAAGCTGTGAAATAACGTCTGGGATATTTTAAAGTTTTATAGCACTGAGGGGAAGTATGGCTCAGGTTCATGTGCATCAAAAAGTGAAATAAATACCACAATGCCATAAGAGTAACGTGTTTCCAGCTCTTAAATTGTAGGTGGTCCTGATTTCCCAGACTTTCTGATGGCAGCATGCACCTACTTTTGAAAACCATGTCTCTCCACACAACGCTGCAAAACATCAAGGACATAAAAATATTAACACAACGGCTGAAACTTAAAGAAGCCATCGTAACATCATTCCCTTGGTGGAATCGAATCAGCAGTGAGGCTGTGGTCTGGCAAATATAAACCCCTCATGCACCACAACCAGGTCCTGTTGGTCATATAACTGGTCCATCAAGGTCAACATTCTACTACACACATTCATGCAGTTGCACAGATGTACAATAGTAATTACTGGATACAATACATTAAATAGCACCGCAGCCTCTTGGCTTCTCTGTGGCAATCCTTTGTGATGAGAGAAGTTCATGTGTTTATTTCAGCCAACGGCTCAGACTGATCCCATTTTAATACAACGCATAAGCACGCTAGCCTTTTTCATGAGTTGGCTTCGGGTACAGTAACCGTTTGATCTGCTGATTTAATGTGTGCCAGTAAATCAACAGTCACACTTAACCGACATTATCAGGGGCCTACAAAGCTGGCACTTGACCCTGTCAGATACAAACAGAAATTTTGATGAGGAACCTTGGAGGCAGAGAGAGTAAAAGAAGAGTAAAATGTAGAAGAGGTGGGATGACAGAGAAGGAAAAAGAAAGAAAGACTGAGACGCATTCAGACGCACAAAGGAGCAACAGGATTCTTCAGCTAAACCAGGTAATCTCACAACCAACAGGTTTAGTTTAAGGAAGCCTCTGTTCGCATGGTCACACACTGCAGTGTAATTTATCAGAGGAGCAGCCAGATAAAGAGCAGGATTTTCCAACCGTCAAACAACTGTAGGTTAGGAAACGTGTTTGAAAGAACAACAACAGAGTAATGGGGGTATATTAGAGAAAAAGCTAAGTCACAGCTGTTTCAGATGTGTTCAAGGGACAGCGAGCTTGTGTGTTCCTGCATGTACAGTATAATGTGTGTACAGTATGAACATGCAGGACAGCATGCGTATCACACCAAGCACTGGTTTTGAAACGTACAACAAAGCAACAAAAGTTTTATTTGAGCCTTATAGAGCATCCCTCTCACCTCTCCCCTGCTCTGTTTAGTCCTGAGAAACCTTCTGCAGGCCCTGCAGGGGAGGTTTGCAGGTGAGCCACGGAAGCATGTCATAGCATGCTGCAATCTCACACTCTGGGAACCGGGATGCCATCATTACTACATAACTCATGTGAATTAGATTCTCCTCAATTCCCTGGCTATATAAGTAGGCGCTGTAGAACAGATAATCGTGGGAACAATAAATTGAAATTCTCAGAAACTCTAGAAACACAAAAACTCAGTGTACACACTTCACTTGGCTCAGGGAGTTTGGGGAATTGCTACTGAGCTTCTTTACTACTTTACTACTACTTCTTTTCAAAACTGGTTTTTCCAGCAAAATGGCAGCAAAGTTTCGCAAACCTTTTATTTCTTTAGGAAGCTGGAAATTTGTGTTTATTTAGAACACATGAGACACCTGAAAATTGTTGGCACTCTCTCATAATTTGGGGAAAATTTTGAGGAGGCCCGTGTGAGCAGAGTTAACTGATTTCTCTGTCATCATGTTATCATTGTACCAGGAAGAGAGGAGTCTTCACGATTGTATCAGGAAATTTCGGTTTGTATCACCCATTTGTGTTAACCTGTAGATCGATGACATACTGTGAACTTTGAAATGTAACAGTGTCTCACAGCTACAAGTGTTGCGGCTGTGTAATCAGAGCCACAGATTACAGTGTGTGGGGGGGGAGTAGTTAAGACCAACCCCCTTTAGCTGTTGCATGTTTCCACTAAGGTTTTGCTTCACTCCCCCTGCCTTGTCAGTTTGACCGTGAGTCACTTGGTGCTCGTGTTTGGATTCTCCTCACTGAAAAGCAGATGCAGTGCAGGATAAGGGCAATGCTACAACGATTTCAAGGTAATTTCTTTGTGATCCCCATGTCTGATTCAATATGTGATAGATGATGTTATTAGTGGCATTCTTTGTTTCAGATATTTTTCAAGGGGTTGAATTTGTGTCATGTTTATACAGGACAGAATGTCAGGGAGAAAAATAATGATTACCTTTAGAGTTTCAGGACTTTTGATAATTTGTGTATAATGAATCAGTTGCTTTATGAAACCATTTACACCTATATATATATATATATATATATATATATATATGCTGCAAATTGACAGAGGTTTTTTTTTCAATGTTAGTCAATATTTTTGAAATTATTCTCAGCACAAAATTCTGATGCATGCAATTATAACATACGTATTCTCTCAATCACATCTCTTCATGGATAATTTGACACTGAAATACCAGTACTCATTCATGATCTCCATTCATATTTTCATCCAAACTGTACTTCTCGACGCTCGGCACTCAGCTGTTTGTGCCAGCTTGGACAAGTTACAGTAATTTCCCAAATTCTTGGCAACAGATTGAATAGGTTTAAGTCTCCAGACCGTTTTGTAAATGTTAACATATGACTCTAGAAGCAAGAAAAACATTCCCTCACACAACAAAGACTCAAAGGAATGCAACCCCAATCACCCCTGATTGTTTTCAACATAAAAGTGCAAGCTAAAATAATTCAGCCACAACATTCACAATGTATTTATGATCATAGTTTTCTAATGCCATATACTTTAGACGTACTCTTTCAGTCTTAAACCTTAGAGGTTTAAAGTATATTTGCATGTGCGAGGCACTTCAAACACACCTCATCTATGCTGTGAAAGTGGAATGGCGATGCTGAAGGGAAAAGCAGCTGCATATGAGCCAAATTAAGTGCACATGTTGTGATGGTTCTTGTCTAACAACCTTACACTGACTGACATACACTTTAAACACAACTGGAAAGGCTAAATGTTTGTTTGACATTAAAATAATCCCTCTGTCCGTTTGGTCTTTAGTATCACATTCTGCTCTATAAAACACAAACGGCAATAATTACTCAGCCTCTCAGATGTCAAAGGAATGTTTGCATTCGGGCCATCTAGCAACTATATAGGTTATTATTATTATTATGTCAGGGCAGGACATAGACGTTTTCATTTTCAGTAAGTGCATCACCAGCCTAAACTCTGCTTTTCTGTGGAATTGTGATTCATGAAAATCGCGTTTCGGCTAAGCGGCTTGAATGTAGTTGTAATGTAACTTTGTCGTAAACTCTTTTAAAAATATCTAAATGTTCACCTATTTATTTTAATTTAAGAGTGTGATGTGTTCAAGCTTATCTTTAAGGATCAGGATTTCTTATGTCTTTCTGCAGGGTCTGGACCCTCTAACCAGATCAAACAGAGCTCGGTAGCACCGTCTTCTGGCAAAAAGGAAAACATCTAAGGATTCTGGTGGATTACACTCTATCAACTTCAACATTTATTGAAGGAGCTCAGGCATTTTTTTGTGTATCTTTTTTTTTGTTGTTGGACTAATTCTTCAGGGCTCCTACTGCCAGAAGCATGTCAACAAAAATGACTTCATAGCCACTTACTGCAGGCAGAATAGAAGAAACGCAACATACAGCATGGAGGCTTCGAGTTCCACTCATGCAGGGACATCCCCCTCTACACCCATATTTCCCACCTCCCCTACTCCCTCCTCTCCTGGCTACTTGCAGTTCTTCTGGGAGTACCAGGACAATTCTGTCATCGTGGAACATTACAACTACACTGGCAAGCTGCAGAAAGACCGCTACCGCGAGGGGCTCAAGCCTGAGGGCATTGCGTTCCTGGTGGTGTGTCTCCTCATTGTCCTGGAGAACGCTGTGGTTCTCATTGCCATTTGGCGGAACAAGAAGTTCCACCTTCCCATGTATTACCTGCTGGGTAACCTGACTCTGTCTGACCTGCTGGCTGGGATTACCTACATGGCCAACATTATAATGTCTGGACCTAATACTTTGAAACTGACGCCACTGCTGTGGTTCCTCAGGGAGGGAGGGGTCTTCATCACTCTGGCTGCCTCTATCATTAGTCTGCTGGCCATTGCAATTGAACGACACGTTACTATGGTGACTATGCGGCCATACCACGGGGCAAAGCGGGGACGGATGTTGGCACTGATTGGTGCAAGTTGGGCCCTGGCAGGCTTTCTGGGGGTCCTACCAATTCTGGGATGGAACTGCATCCACAGACTCGCCCAGTGTTCAACAGTGCTCCCGCTTTATGCCAAGAGCTACATCCTCTGCTGCGTATCTGTGTTCAGTGCAGTGCTCCTGGCCATCGTGGTACTTTATGCCAGAGTTTTCCGCATTGTTCGCACCAACACGCAGCGCCAGCGGTTGGGGCTGTCAGGCAGCTTGCGAAAAGGCTTAGCGAGGAAGTCGCAGAAGTACATCGCCCTCCTCAAGACAGTCACCATTGTGCTGGGCGTCTTCATTGCTTGTTGGCTGCCCCTCTTCCTCCTCCTCCTCCTGGATTTTTTCTGCTCTACCCACAGCTGCTGGTTGCTCTACAAGGCTGATTACTTCCTGGGAGTAGCCATGGTCAACTCGCTCCTCAACCCCATCATCTATACTCTGACCAGTAAAGACATGAGGAGAGCCATTCTGAGGCTGCTCTGTCGGCCATGTCTGATGACCAGAGATGGCCAAGTAAAGAAGATCGGGATGCCATTCCTGGAGTGCAGTTTCAGTAAGACTGAGGTGGCCTCGCAGAAGTTAGAGGGGGGTCTGGAGACGACCATTTCCTCTGGGAACGTTGTCACCACCCCGTCTCCAATTAAAGCTCTTTACCCTAAACTCTTCAAGTCATAAGGACACAGACTGACGGGTTGAGTCTAAAAATGTGTGAATGGGTTTCCCACTAAACAGAGGCCATGTAGCACATGTCTATCTTCTATAGAGAGGAGGCAGTTCTGGTATTCTCAAATTTGGAGTATAGCCAGAAACAGATATTATGGAGGCACAAGAGTATCATGTTTAGAATAATGTCTCACCTTGACAAGTCAAAAGTGGTACAAATTATAACAATATAACCACAGCTACGAACATCATGGTGACATTATTACAGACCAAAAGGCCATAAGGAAGCCATTCAAATGTGAACAAGCAAACAAACTTTTTTAAGGGTTTGATGAAAGTGATGAGCCTCCTTAACTAATTTGCACTGAAATATCACAATAAATGGAGCAGCAGCCTTGGATGAAATTTTCCTGCACTTCTGCAGTTTGTGTCGAAGCCTGGAAGGACATTTCTGCAAACCAAAAGACTCTTGTGACTGAAAAAGTGTAAATTGTGTAACATTTTCACCGAGAACTGCTGGGTTAATGGTGAATGAGTGTGACTGTCTTTTCCCCTTTTTTCAGTTGGTGTGCTAGATTTGATGTGATAAAATCGTGCGGCACCCCTACAAATATCTGTGTACATGATGCAGCGAGAGTTACAGGGAGGGAGAAAGATAATAGGAAAGTGAAAAGTGGAACTCACTCTCAACTGTTCGTACAAAGACAACTCGGTGAAGAATGTTGTGGCATAGTTGTGGGAGGGGGGGCAAAAAAACTAAAATCCCCGACTTTTTTTAAAATGACAGATGGTTAACCTAACTGATGCCAAGTGAACGGTTGCTGGGTTGGTGTCCGATTTTTTGAATTGTCAGTCCGGCATCCGCAGGAAAACTTCTACAGCAACTTAAACAACAAAATTTCATCATATAATGCGATTAACTGATGGACGTAACAATGCTTTCTTTTTGCTTTGACATGCCGATTGTTTAACTCCGACTGAAACCAAATCACCTGCGATCACCTGAAAGAATAAACCCGATAAATGATTTCGTCACAGATCTATTTTTCAACTTGCAAATAAAGTTGTAGATGTAATGAATCACCATCATCCAGCTGCATCAGGAGTTTCAAGGACAAGAATGTGACTGCACTTGTAAGCTAAATCATGCAGAATCAGGCAGATTCATCACAGGGCAATTATTCCAATACTTTCCTTCACTCCTAATCATGTTTACAGAATATTTCCGGTTATAGTTTAAGGTACTGACTTTTTTATTATGAAATGAGTTGGACACCAGTCTCTTTATACAGATGTTTTTTTAATACAGTCTTTCCAGACCTTAATTGATGAATGAGGCAGTGTTCTTCTTTGTACTGTAATTCATGTAGTGAACTTTTTGTATTTCTGAAAACTTTTTATAACATCTATATTGTAAATTATATCTATTTTGTAACGAGAAAGGGCTAGGAAACTTTACCTTTCTTTTCATAAGAGAAATAAAATGTTTTCTTAAATGATTCCAAAGAGTTTTTAGTTTATTATCATTGTGTGTGCACTGAAACGGTGCATTCATGAAAGCGTACCTGCATGTATTTCCTTTTTGTATATCGGAGGCTGTGTGAATGGAAGAAAGTTCTTAAAGAAGCACCACAGGAAGTCAACCCCCTTGTCTCACATCTGGTAATGGCATTGGCCTACATACAGTGCTCTTCTACACACTCTGCATGTCTGAGGACGGCTCAAGCAACACACAATGCAGCTTTTATTCAGGCACTGAACACTCCATTTTTCTTTTTCCTTATTCTGCCAAAATGTGGGTACGATTGGCCATCACCTCACTCTGACCTGGTGTCCATGCTTTTAATGGCTGAAACTGAGAAAGTTCATTTGCAGCTGGCTTTAATGTTCCATGGAAGCTGTACCTTCTGTAGAAAGGATAAACTCAACAGGCTGTTAATTCAACTAGACTTTGTGTATTTCCCTGCATTACAAGTGGCTAAAGGAGACATTGTAGTCCCACCGTGGGCCATAATTCAAGAGAAATATTGTGAGGGTTTTATTTGGCACTTTAGTGCATACAATTATGAAACACTACTTTGGGGTATGATTATAATAAATGCCACAAATGGCAAGACTAACAAATGTGAAATGACGTTTTGATCTGCTTCGTTATTTTGCAACCGCAAATGCTGGAGGTTCACCACTGTTCATAGAACCTCTTTCAAATCTAAAACGTTATCAAGATTACAAAACCCTCTGACTCTAAACATAACCATGGTGTGGATTAGCAATTATTTATAGCTCGTGCAAATAGTATATGTGCAATCTTCGTTAAAGACATATACAAACTTTTCACAGCTGTCAGAGGAAATTGTTTGCGTGCAAAGACATGCATTCATTAGCTTCATTTAGAGCAAAGTCCAGTGGTACCAAACAGGCAGCCTGACAAACTATATAGTTGTTTCACTTTTGATTTAACCCTCAGTAACCCAAGACATGCTTACATACAATAACTGGTACCACATGGCACTCGGACACCTTTGATATGGTTTGCAAGGGTTCAGGTGTTCCTGCAGTTGTTGGCTGTATCCACCAGCACTGTGCCTGCTGACAGAGGTCAGCAAGTCAGGGAATCTTTCCTGTCCCCCAGCTTCCTTCCTGCTGCTGAAATCATTCAACAAACTGGACAGGTAGAACTCACAAGTCATTTGTCATGAGCACCAAGGACAATCCCACCCACAGGTTTGTATCCCAGATGTACAGATGCATGCTGTACTGTTCCTTGCTCCACACCCACCAGAGCTTTGGCTCGTGTAGTTAAATAGAGAAAATGGAATAGTATACAAAAGAAAATCACAAAACTGCCCCTAGAGCTGTATATGAGTACGGCTTTAACCCATGCGTGCGGCATGAGAAGCAGACAAGACAATATGACATTTGTCTAGGATTGTCCATGCGGTGTCCCAAGGCTAGCCTCACCTAATTCCTCTGACTACCACCATGCACAGAGTGAGGGCAGAGTCCTCGTTCAGCTGGGGTGAATTATAAGTGAAGGCTGATTCAAGACTTGTCATATCATATCAAGGATTTTTCATGACTGTTGATGCTTTATCATCTATTTCATTTAGCCTAAGGGAGTAGAAATGTAATCACGGCATGAATTATTGGATGTAATCAGCTGTGAATCCTCGCTACAGGGCATCGAAGCTGAAATATTTCTTGTACAATACAATTAGGCAGCTCATTTCCGAATGATTAAAACTCATCTGACAACAAGTATTTTAAACTAGTAACTCAACGTGGGTCTTAGGGCCTGCAGTTTGACAGTTGGGCTTTGGTGCCACCTTGTGGCTGTTAAGCGGAAGAGCGGATACAGTATGCTGTATTGACCTAAATTACGTATTTTGCAAGAGGGCGAAAAAAAAAAAACTTACTGGTGTGTCAGCACCTGCGCGGATCAAGCAGATTTCTGTCAAGCTGCTTTGTACTGAAGGAGCCATTCACAAACATGGATGTTTTGGGGAAGGAACCCTGACAAGCAAGGTGAGCTGCACATAGAAACGAGGAAGGATTTTGAGTTCATGTGTAATTAGGGAACATTATAGCTTTGTCTCTTGAGCACCATTATGTTTGCATTTAACACCATTAAACAACAGCATTTTTAGTAATTTCCTGTTGAGATTTCAAAATTTGTTCACATTGGTTTAAAGTGATGTTACTGAATTTTTCCTTTTATAGTGTGAGACGATCCTTTGCTTAACATGACATGAACATATCCTTTTTAACGTCTTGCAAAGTGCAGCAGACAGAATTTTTTATAAGTGTATCGTGTAGGTGGTATTTGTTTAATTTGTAACAGATTTGATTGATGTTAAAGCTACAGTTTATGGCACGCTGCCAACAATTGGCCCTGTTTTTCCTTCATTTTGAGAGCTCCTTCTCAATAAAAGCCCCCTCCCTCGGGACGTATGTCACTGCCTTTGCTCGTCAACGCAGGCGGGTCCAGCGCCGTGGAGGCGGTCTTTTATTGTGAAAGCGAGAAGAGGCCGGCACAATGCTTAGTCACGGTGAGTTACAGCTTTCCCCCCCCCCCCCTCCTTCCTATGTGGCGCACAGCTCGGCGGTCGGCAGACCGTGATGGAGGAATTGAACTAGACTACGTGAGTTTCTTTTATTACAAATTTAAGCTACTGGTAATGGTTAACGCGAACCGTATTGTGGAGAGATTTAAAAGTGCGGGTGGGGGGGGGCGGCTGGCGGCGGGAGTATGTTTGGAGACCGCTTTGTTAGCATTTTTGAGCTCGGGTCGACTCACAGCCGTTACGCTACTGTCTATTATTAGGAGCCTATTTCGCTGTCAGCTCTGTTTCCGAAAACGTTTAACTTGTTCTTTGTAGTGTCTCCGGCTGTTTGTCACGGATACATCGAGTTCACTTTCGTCGCAAACCAAACAGGGGGATTAGTCGATCCGGCTTCACCTGCGTTACCCTTATTTTCGGTGCATACCAGCGCTCTGGATCATTTGATCAAAACAAGCGCAGAAATGATCAGTGTAGAACTAGTGATTGCACCGGGATGTGGGTGGTTGGTGGGGGGTGAAAGCTTTGTGTGAAAGCTCTGTGTGAAAGCTCTTCATGTTAGGTAGATGGCGCGGAAATCTAATTCCATTTGGGTTTATATAAGGACTGACTTCCCTTCTGGGTCATGTTTTGGTACATCCAGTTCCACTGTTTGCTCGGTGAAGAGTTCAGGATGAGTCACGGAGGAAAGCTCTTTGCCAAAATGCCCATGTCCACTATGTTTGCCTGTTTTGTAGCCTCGCAATCGTTAAAACTGCTGCGTAATGTCTCCTACGAGGTGTCTCCTCCGATTGAACTCCTAAACTTTAGTTTAGGACTTTTAAGTTTGAGTCACTCCAGCTATTGTGCAATGCCTGCTGATTGGCATCCATGGATTGCAGCCCTGAGCAGCGGTTTCCAAAACTGAGGTGCGGGGTCCACGAGGGGTCCTTGGAGGTGTTACGGGGCCCTCGAGTACTTGCATCTCAAGTCTCTCGAGTGGTTTGTGAAATGTCAGAAGTCACGATTTCCCCGAGCCCAACATGATGAACCGAAACCAAAAGAAAGTGATTTTGCTATCATATGTCAGGACGCACAAAGCAGCATTTTTGTTTGGAAAACGACTTAATGAATCGCTTATCAAAATATTCAAATTATCTGTTGATCGATAAAGCAAATTGTCATTTCAGCTCTACCGGACAAATATTCAACAACAAATATCTTTTCTCTTCGGGGTAGTTTGGCACCAAACAATACCAGCCTGTGCTGCAACGCGTTTTTGTTCAACTTTTGCAAGCATTGAAAAGAAAAAAAAAAAAAAAGGAAACACTTACGTACTGTATGTTTTAATTGCGCGACCTATGCCTCAGGTACCGACTGAGACTCAGGGAGCCTGTTTGTCAGCTAGCAGCTTTCTGTCCGCCAATGAGAGCAAGCGGGTTGAGCAATATGTTCTCCTGTGAAACTATTTTACCCGGTAACCCGGAGGGAGAAACAGCACAGCATTAAATCGGAATCACAGTGTGCCTCGTATTACAGCAGGGCCTGACAGGAGGAGCTCCGCGATGGCCACTGACGTGTCGCCTTCTTTTGATGAAGTGAAAAAGGCTCAGACATACACAAATATTGTGTTTCCTCGTCTATACCGATTGAAGAATACACAGTAGCCTACCGGGAGACTGGGAAGCGGCGAGGCCTCCCACCATCACTTCAGGTCAACCATCACTGTGCGCACAACTTCTGGGTGCTTTTCTTTTTTTTTTTTTTTAAGCTAAGTCTGACCACTCACAGTTGCCCTCGTTGCTGGGTTACGCCGACTCTTCCTGATTGGGGACCGGACAATTAGCGAATGTTACCGTTGCAGGCAGTTCGTAAACTGGAAAAAGAAGAAGTTGTACTGACAGTAAAGAGCGGTATTAATGTTGCAGCCCCCCCCCACACACACACACACACAGGTTATTTTAATGGTGTGCAACAGTGCAAGTGTTCTTCTCCATGGACCTGAGCCCACATATTCACAGTAGACGTATTCATTTTCAAACGTGTCTGCATAGCTATCTCCTCCATGGTTTATCGCCCGCTGCAGGGGGGCTCCTGGCGATTTCTCAGTAAAAGTACGAGTAGCAACTGATGCAGATTGAAAGACGGTGTTTGTAGGTTAAATAGTTAGAAGCTTTGGTACGCACGTTTGCATGCGTCTGTTGTTGGTGAGCATTGGGGATGTTTCACAAACTGTTCCCTCCTCTCCAGCCCCCAGCTGGCTTGGTCACAGGACAGAGTAAAAACACTCAGTCATGCCAGCCAGCTAAAGTCCAGTCTAATTAGAGTCACTCCACTGTCCTTCAAAACGGACATTACTTCCTCCCTATTCCTTACTCACTCACTCCATTTATGCCCATATTTATCCTTTTTTTTTTTTTTTTGGTTAATATTCTAAGGCTCCTTAGTAGCGCAATGCTTATACATTTAGTTTTGGGTTTAGATGTGAATGTAACAAGTTTATTAAGTTTCTTTTTGCATGTTGGGGAAAATGAGAATGAATCATCTTCTTATCAGAGAAACCTATGAACTGAAGATAAAAAGGATCATATTTTTCAAAACAAGCTATCAGGACTAAAAGTAGCATACACATCATGAAAAGGAGGAAACCATGACCCCAGTGAACTGCACCAGAAAGAATAGACCATTACTGTGTAAGTTGATTGAGAGAGACTGGTGCAGAGTCAGTTGTTACATAAGACAAGCAGATATGCACAAAGATTTAAACAGTAACAGTATTTCTGAACTGCATATTAGAAGCTGTTTCAACGACTTATGAAAGTGTATAACCAATGTATAAGCTCACTGTCTCTCTCTCCCTCTTTCCACCCAGTTGTCAACTGAGCCAACAGCTTCCTAGTAAACACAGCAGTGCAAACAAATTCCTTCGCTGGGAAACCTCAAGGAAGACGTCTCCGGAGAAAGCCACCGAACACCCCCCCTCATCCCCAAGGGCTCCAAGTTACCCATATGACACTTTTGGCACTCAACTTTCTTTTTTTTTTTTTTTTTAGCTTTCAGAGTCGACAACCCTTCCACTGCCTCATCTATAGTATCTGACTTTGCAGCTCTCAGCGGAAGCGTAGTTCTCTGAAGGAAGATTTAATTATTACCTCTTAAAAGTAAGCAGTAAATCAGACTTCTGTTTCCTCTCTGGAGCAACCAATATGCAGGACAGACCTGCCCCAGTGGTGAATCTGACAAGCATTTACATTCATCTACAAATATTTTTATTTTTTATCTTGGGGATATCTGATTAATTTCTTTATCGAAAACTTTTTAGCAATTTAAATAAATTTGGTGACAAGAATCCTCAAAAAAACGATGATTCCCTAGAGAAGAGACATATTGCAATAGATAGTTTTTTTTTCATTGTCAGGATTGATTGACAATTTTCTGTCTACATCCCCAAGAGTGGACACAAAACGCTGAACTAAGAGAGATTCCTCTCTTGTACTTGTTCAGTTCGTATTGTCACAAAAATACTTAGAACTTGGTTCTGCAAATTAACCCCCTGACAAAACCCAGAGGAATCCTGAACACGCAAAGACATTTTGATTATGTTAGAACTACAACATCTTACAACACACCCAGACTTTACTGAAAGCTCACAAAGGAGTCTCTAGTAATCCCATAATGAGCAATATGGCTGGACCCAGGTACTGAACAGGGAAAGGAAATCCTCATGTCCACATAAATCAGATTTAAACGTGAACTCTTCCATACAGAAAACAATCAGGCATATCTAGGAGAGCCTTTCTTTTATTTTACCCATGCCTGCATGTGGTGCAAGGATGCCCCATAACAGTGTCCGCTGTTCTTGAGAAAGAGGCTAAGGAGGAGGAGAAAGGGTAGGAAATGACAGAGTGCCTGACAGAATGCAAAGCGCTGGTGACTCCGTCCACGCGCAACGGCCACCGCGTCTTCAGCTACACGCTAGAGAGCCACACGGCAGCCGCCTTCGCCATAATGAACGAGCTGCGTCTCGAGCGTCAACTGTGCGATGTCACACTGCGTGTGCGCTACAAAGACCTGGAGGCGGTGGACTTTGTGGCTCACAAGGTGGTGCTGGCCTCCTCATCCCCGGTCTTCAGGGCCATGTTCACCAACGGCCTAAAAGAGTGTGGTATGGAGTTGGTGCCCATCGAGGGGATTCACCCCAGGGTGAGTCAGATGTCTTCTTTTCATCATTAAGCGTGATTCAGGGTCTCAGCACAGATTTTAGGTATCAAAATAATTAGAATAAAAAGATCAGAAAATTGCTTCTTTTTTTTTTGCTTGACACTAGGTCTTATTTGCACAATTTCCACTGAGCTGCTTTCCAGCACAAAACAGTTTGTTTTTTTGTTTTTGTTTTTTTTTTTTAAATTTAAATCAAACCACTATTTATTTATTCAATTTTTTTTATTCTTGTCACATAAACCAGTGTTTAAGTTAAAAGTTTCATCTTCTTGCCATGGCAACATCATCCTTATAAAAAGGACTATGTTTTATGGGAAATGTTGTTGTAATAAAAAAAAACAACACTTTAATTAATTTAAAAACATCAGTGGTTTGGTGTGTGATTGACACAGGTTGCACTTTTGAATATTAAGATCTTACTGCAGTTGAAGTGTAAACAGTAGAAAGTACAGTAAGACTTGACAGAGTACCCTTAGTTTGACCTCTCTTACTTAACCTGTATGTTTACCAAGTTCATGTAGATACACACATGGACACAATACTACTTGTTAGCTTAGGAGATGCCAATCTGTCTGTACCTAAGCATCAGAGCCATATATTCTCTCTCAGGAACTTTCTCTTCTATCCTCACCCTGTTCATTCTCCCTTTACTCTGCCGTCACCTTCCCCCAATCCTTTGTCCTCTTTACCCATTTAGGTTATGGACAGACTGATAGAGTTTGCCTACACAGCCAGCATCTCTGTGGGGGAGAAGTGTGTGATCCATGTGATGAACGGTGCTGTCATGTACCAGATAGACAGCGTGGTCAAGGCCTGTTGTGACTTCTTGGTCCAGCAGCTCGACCCCAGCAATGCCATTGGCATCGCCAGCTTTGCTGAGCAGATTGGTTGCACAGAGCTCCACCAGAAGGCCAGAGAGTACATCTACATGAACTTCAGCCAGGTGAAGATCAGGCAGTATTTCTAACAAAAGCTCCACTATTTTGTCTGTATTCATTTTTGTATCATCTTTTTTTTTTTTTTTTTTTTTTTTTTTTAAAGTTTATTTTTTGCCGTTATTTGATAGTTGACAGTGTAGGAACAGACAGGAAATGTGGGGCGAGAGGGACAGAGAGGAGTTTGACATGCAACTAAGGTACCCAGCTGGGGAGCATTGTGCTTATGTGGTATGCGTCTTAACCACTACGCCACCAGAATGCCCCATAAACTTTTCATTGAAATGACTGGAGTCACGAGCACCAGACGAAACTTTCGTCTGGTGCTAGGCTCGCTGCATATTGTTATGAACAGACGTGGCATCAGTCAGGCTGTGCAGGTGCTCATTCTACCAGTGTAACTGCTACTTTATGGCACATGAGTTTAGAGTCTGTTCCCTACTGTGATAGATCGTCTTGGTTGCATATTTTTGACCAGAAAGAAAAAAAAAAAATACTGCGGTTGGACTTAATTTGAAGGCAATGACATGCTGATTTTAAAAAGTTCTAGTAGCAGCTTAAGTAAATTCCATGTAATCTAAAAGTACTATAAAATAATCAATAATATTTTTACTACTAGAACAATGATACGTTCTAAATGTATCTGTGCAGCTCATAACTGGAAGAGAAACTGAGCTTCACTATTTATAGTCCTGTTTGTACTAGGGGACTTGTGTGTAAAGTGTTTCACGGCATAAGCAAAGACTGTTTCACTTGTTCTAATGAGGTTATTGCCTAGCTGGCTTTTTTCCACTTCAGAACTGCTCACCATGATTGTCATCATGTGAGTCATGATGAAGGGTGTTTGGGTCCATATGTGGTTTGAGGATACCTCACTGCAAAAGTTGGCACTACATGAAGCAACAAAGAAACAAAAAACAAACTTTATATTGATTGCTGATAAGTTGATAAGACAGACAGGGAAGTGGCAGGTTAGGCAGCAAACTGGGTGAAGGATGTGTCACATAATATCAGAGCGTCAGATTCATGTCTTTTGATATGAGGAAATGAGATAAACCCAGGTGAAAAGGGATTTTTTTGAAAACTATTCTGTGTTTCTCAGAAATAATACGCAAATAGTATAATGTTTGTTGCATACACGCAAGATTTGGTTTGAAAAGTACCAGGATTGTCTGTAATACTACTATGACTGACTGGCGGGAAGCCAGATTTCCTGAGTGTTTAGGCTGTGTGCTAGTCTAAATAAGCGTTATCTTATTCCTGTATTGTCACCCAAATAGTCGTAACATTTGACCAAAGCGTCACCAAAAGACGTGAATTATTTTTGGCAGGGAGCTGGATTTGTTTAAACAGTTTTCAGTCACTGTTTACCGACAGTTGTGTTATATTTGATTGAAAACACTTAAACATAATGCAACTGTCGCCCCAACACTGAAGTGATTACTCAATTCATCTATTATTTAATATACAGAAAATGAATCAGGAAAAAAACACACACACACACAATATGCTGGTTCCAGCTTTTAAACTATGAGGATTTGCTGCTTTTCTTTGTCTTATGTGATAGTAAACTGAATATCTTTCGGTTTTGGAGTGAACAGACAAAACAAACTATCTAGAGACGTCATCTTGGTCTTCAGGAAATTGTGATTTTTTTTTTAAATTTTATTTTATTTTTTCACTAATTTCTGGTATTTTACATCGCAATCGATCAAGTGAGAAAATAATTGTCAGATTAAGTGATAATAAAATCATCTTTAGTTGCATCCCGATTCTGTATTTTAAATTACCTTCCTTTTTTTATTACCAAACACAAGATATTTTCACGTCTAATAGCCACTTCTCATTATTTAATTGATCAGAGCTCAGCACTTGTGTTGTAGAAACATGGATTAAAAATATTTATCCCTCCTCCTGCTTCCAGGTGGCGACCCAGGAGGAGTTCTTCAACTTGTCCCACTGTCAGCTGGTCACCCTCATCAGCCGCGATGAGCTTAATGTGCGCTGCGAGTCCGAAGTCTTCCAGGCGTGTGTGGCCTGGGTGCGCTACGACCGGGAGAACCGGCGACCGTACGTCCAGGCCTTACTCCAGGCTGTCCGCTGCCATTCCCTCACCCCCAACTTCCTGCAGGCCCAGCTTCAGTCCCTGGACTGGGACCCCCAGTGTAAAGACTACCTGGCCCAGATCTTCCAGGACCTCACCCTCCACAAGCCCACCAAAGTCATTTCTTGCCGAACTCCCAAGGTGCCGCAGCTCATCTACACAGCAGGGGGTTATTTCCGTCAGTCTCTCAGCTACCTGGAGGCCTATAATCCCTGTGCAGGGACCTGGCTGAGGCTAGCTGACCTGCAGGTACCCCGCAGTGGCCTGGCAGCCTGTGTGATCAGCGGGCTTTTCTACGCTGTTGGTGGAAGAAACAATGCACCTGATGGTAACATGGACTCAAATGCACTGGACTGCTACAATCCTATGAACAACTGCTGGCTGCCGTGTGCACCGATGAGTGTGCCTAGGAACCGAATCGGAGTTGGTGTCATCGATGGCATGATATATGCAGTTGGTGGATCACATGGTTGCATTCATCATAATAGTGTGGAAAGGTAAGTGAGAGTCCCATTTAATGGGAAAGGCTGAGATTATGTTATTTGTTATTGTTGTTTTACCTTCAGCTTCATCTTATTGTGTATTTATCCTGCTAACAAGTATTACTTGTATTTCCACAGCCTGGTTCATTGTTGATTAATATAGTCTTTTAAGCAGCAACCGCTACATCTGCTTTCAGTGTGCTGCAGATGTGCTTTTATTTGTGCCAGGTTGTTTATACAACCTGTTGCTATATGATGAATGTTAATATATGTGACTTAAGTCCAGCAGGGGACGTTTAAAATACACGCCTATGCTCTGGTGAGGTAACTTCCTGGAAAATAGTTGGATTTGTTCCACTTTCTGTAATATATTTTTAATTTGCACAAAGCTTCTGTGAGGAAGTTTTTTTTTTAATCCACTGGGAAATATTTTTTGTGTTTTATAAAACCAAACCCTAAATGTTATCATGGGTAAAAATAGAAGTGGCAAAGTTTTCATAATTTTTTTTTCTTACCCTCAGCCAGAGGAAAAGCACTCTTTAGCGATTGTACGTACTATATTCAAAATAAAACCTTGAGCTACCCACCCACTCTCCACACAGTTTATAATTCACTTTTACATTTTTGTTTGTGTAGCTTCCTCTCGACAGTTGGCCTGGACAGTGAGCTAGCAACAACATAGATTTTAATAAGAAATAAGAGGCTGGATGATGTTTAGCACTCAGCCCATCAACATGTCTCACCATCAAGTGTCCAATGTATTGACTGTACATGACTGTGAAAAAAGAACATTTCCAACATGTCTGAATTCCTGCAGACGGACTCAGTGTAGCAGAATCGCAGACTACAGATGCGGAAAACTGACACAAATGAATTTGTGCTGCACAGCTCAGTTCTCTGTAGTAGTCCCTTTAACCTGGGGGTGCGTTCCAATAAAAACAACTGAGTTCTTAGTTTGAATGAGAACCTGAATGAACACTATTCTTGACTAATTGATTAATCTTACTGGTTGGTTGAGAAAAACAGGGAAATAAACCCTAAAAAATAAACAAACTGATTTGTGGTGGTTCTTCTCTGCAGGTATGATCCAGAGAGGGACCAGTGGCAGCTGGTGGCCCCCATGCTGACACGGCGTATCGGTGTGGGTGTGGCGGTCATCAACCGGCTGCTTTACGCTGTGGGGGGGTTCGACGGGGCCAACCGGCTCAGCTCCTGTGAGTGCTATAACCCAGAGAGGGATGAGTGGAAAACCATGGCCCCCATGAACACTGTCCGCTCTGGAGCTGGTAAGTAAGAAATAGAAATCTTCTTTCGAATGGAAAAACTTGTCTCCACAGTACAGTCAGCTTGGAAACTTAGGCCATTCGTAAATGGTTGTGCAAGGTTTCAATCATGTTTTTGAAATATATATATATATATATAATATATGCAAGTTTTTTTTTAATCTGCTTCAACAGGCTCTCTGATTTGTGCTAATGAGGTTGAGGGGGGGTTTTAAACCAGACTGGAACGGGGTCCTGCTAGCCAAGTAATTAAGATACATGTCATATAACCATAATACCAACGGTTTAATACCCAACAGGAACCTGTCTTGCATTTCAAAGTCTGTGTTATACCACAAAGCTGTCCACTGAAGACAAAAATGCCCAGATCTCACTATGACCACTCAATATGAAGCAATAAATTCATCTTGTACTGAGTCACACATCTTCATGCATCCTTATTTACATGTATGAGCTGGTGTTATGATATTTAGACATAGAATTTAAAACTTTTTTTTTTTTTTTTTTTTTTGAACACAATAGCAGTCATAGCAGTAGAAAAATGTATTCTTTTACTATACCGTCATGTACCATGTAAGAGTTTTGCAAACTCTGGCATATGCTTGCAGGATATTCTACTGTTTGCTCACATCTAGATAAACTAATCTGACACATGAATAAACTAACCTTTGACCTGTATTTTTTAGGTGTTTGCGCACTGGGAAATCACATCTTTGTGATGGGTGGCTACGATGGCACAAACCAGCTGAACACAGTGGAGCGCTATGATGTGGAAACTGATACTTGGAGCTTTGCTGCCTCCATGAGGCACCGACGCAGTGCTCTGGGAGTCACAGCATTACATGGACGCATCTATGTATTGGGTGAGTGGTAGTGTAACTAGAAACTGCCTACTGAGAGTCAAAGCACCGTATTAAAGTAATGTATTGATTTCACTGTAGTTACTGTATAGTAACTACTTATTTTATTTCATTTACAATCAGGCCACTAACACATTTCCTGTTTGCTGCAGGCACATTTTAGTGTTATAAATTGACCAAATTTTTTTGGACATTGGGATAATGGCAAACCAACTAATGTTAATCCAACTAACTTCATACATAAAATTAGGACATTCTTACATATTCATTTTTGTTTTTCAGTTTAATGTCGTGTCAACAAGTCGGCTTATTTATTCATTGAAGCAAATCTGTTTTGTTTTGTTTTTTTTTCTGAACTTTCATGGTTTGTCATACACAACTTAAAAAAAAATCATCATTGAGTGTATCAAAAATTGATCATGTATTGGAAATTTAATGAATTTATGAACTGATTGTCATCACAGTTAGATTCCATTTATGTGTCCCTGTAATCCAGGGATTTTCAAACTTTGAGGCATGAATCAATAAATAAAATAAATAAGCATCCATATCCCTTTAGAAAGCACATCACCTAATAACTCCAGAACTTGCCTGAGAAAAGGTGTGTTTTTAAGTTTTATTCAGTATCAAAGTAATCCAATGATACTTGTCTGTACATACAGGGGTGCACTGCAAACAGGAACCGCTAAAAGCTAATTCAGCATACTTTTAATACCCATTTGCAGTTGTCTCGATTTTGACTAAGGTGGGGCCCACAGTGTAGAACTGCTGTAAGCTATGGCTATGGAAGTAGCATATATAACATAGTTAATATTAATCTTATTGTTTACACCTGTGTTTGTCAAAGTAAAGTGTACACTGTGAAGAAGGTGTTAGCACGAGCCTTAATTAAACAAAACTAAAGTACACAACAAAATGTCAATGTTATGTTTACAGGGGGTTACGATGGGAACACTTTCCTGGACAGCGTGGAGTGTTACGACCCAGAGAAGGACACCTGGTCAGAGGTGACACACATGACATCAGGGCGGAGCGGCGTGGGCGTGGCTGTTACCATGGAGCCCTGCCAGAAAGAACTGCCCCCATGTCAAACGTCTGAGAGGGAGAGTGGTGCAGCATCCCCGGCCTATCAATCAGCCAACTGCGGTTTTGGCTCTCACCACAATCAGAGGCACAGTGGGCCGTTCAGCAAAGGCACCTGAAGCTCAACGCTGTCACACATGCAAATATACAAACGAGCACCCCAAAACTCAACTCTGTCTTTCCAAATCAAAAAAAGGACCCTCACAACTGATTACAGACAGAAGTGAGCCGAAACACCACGTGCTGCCTCACTGGTTCTAGATGTCACAATTTGATGTGAATTTAAAAAAAGAAAAGAAAAAAAAAAAGGCTATCCCTCAGACAAATTTCCAAGACCTGAAATTTGATTAATTTGTTGGTGGTGAATTGTGTTTCGCCAAATCCGACTTTGACCTCAGTCCATCTGTGTTCACATCTGGCATTTGAAGTCCTCAGTCGGACCATCATCTCCCAGCTTTGAGCTATGGGAGGAAAGGGCTGCATACTAAAACGGGCCATTTATGGGCTCATAGAGTCATCAGGGGAAAAATTGGAAAAGTTTAATCTGAAGGGAGGGAAAAAAAATTAAAATGATCCCATTATGTAAAAAAAAAAAAAAAAAAAAAATTAAAAAAAGATTTTGAAAAGTAGAATTTGTCAGTCAGTATGGGCAGTAGAGTTCAAAGTGCCATTACAATGCCTGTGGGCATTACTGTCATCAGTATATTGTCTTGAGGTGCTTGTGTTGGACAGGCACGGACGGAGTTCCTGTGTGGTGTGTAGAAATTGTAGTTAAGTTAACCCAGACAGCCAAAAGATGAAGCTTATACAGGAGAATGGGCCTCATGCGAGAACAGTTTGGTGGGTTTTTTTTTTTTTTTTTTTTTTTTTTTTCTGTGAAGCTTGCTCATATGTGTTCCAAGTCAGATTCAGCAGACTCTCTTCACTGAACAAACTTGCTGTAAATTGCTCATTTCAACCTGATTTATGCCACCCCTTCATGAGGAGGAGCAATCGCGGACCCACCACTATAAAAGTGTACTTGTTCTGCTTATTCCAAATTGTAGAAGTTGTCACTGCATAAAATGGCAGTAAAATATTAAATAATACTACAGAAATCACTCTTAAAGTACTTAAAGCGCTACATGCCACTGAAGAACGAGTTTAGTGGTTGATACTATTGGTTCTTGCATGAGGCCCAAAGTCTGAAATTCAATTGCTGGTACAGGAAAAGCAGGACCTTACAGTAACTGCGTAGTAACTAATGTGTCCTTTCACTAATAGCCACTGGTAGGTTCATAAAATGTGACATTTGTGGAAAAAGGCTTGAGAAAAACATTGAGAGATTTGTCTGTATATTTGTTGGTATATGGAGTGCCAAGAGGATGAAGAAATAGGTTTTGACTGTGTTTAGAGGAAACAGAATACTGTAGAATTTAAAAAACTTAGGTTCATACATCTCACTGAATGTGTTTTATAAAAACACTTAATTACTGACACCACTGAGAACCTCTCCCTACAGTTGACTCTTTGGTTTTCACATCCACCAGACCTCAGAAACAGAAGTGACCCTGTTTGTGCATTAGTGTTCAAATATTGTATGCTAATGACAAAAACTTGCTTAAAGAAGTGTATTTGTAACAGCAATTTAAGCTACAAAGGTTTTTAAGTGATGTTTTGTACATTGATATTCTAAGAAGTCTTGTACAGAATTTCAGAGCTCACTTTTTTTATTTATTTGTTCAGATTCTTTTGGTTTTCTTGTTCCTCTAAACTGACATCAGCTTTGTATTGAATTGGACCCTGGTGTTGTGTTTTTGAAAAACTAGCATGCATTATAACTGAGTAGGAATGCCTGTTAATGCTAATTTTGGATGTTTGTAAAAATTTGCTTCACATCGAAAGGGACTTTTTTTTTTCCTGTCCGTCAGCAGTTGGAATGGAAATTAGAATATTTAAGGTCTGCTTTGTACATTTTTTTTCCAGCACAAAAAAAGGCCCTGTACAATAATACATTGTAAAGTAAAATATATGTTTATTGTACTGTTGTAGTCATGCAATGATTTATTAGTTCTGATCCGTAGACATCTTTTGTTATTTACATTTAGCCCCTAAACAGAGGAATATTTGTTTTAATGTGAAGCATCTATCTGATGTGGACCTGGCATTTGGATCATAAAATTAAGTTACTGCAGGTTTTCAAAGCAGCAGTGGCCACTGGAGGGAGCTAATTTTCTTTCATACTGAACAAAACCTGTACCTGTTAAACTGTATCAGATATTATCCCCAACATCAACGAGCCACTGGTACAAAGTTAAGTTTCACTACAGAAACCAATAAGCCAAGTCACTTTTTTCTTTGGTTTTTAGTTGGTTTTTCATGCAGTCTAAATTTTTAAGTATGCGATTAATCGACCACCCAAATTGGCTGCCAACACATCTAATTTCCTTACTGGACCTGACAGGTGGATGTGATAGACCATTATTGTATTATCCTAGAGGAAAATTTCCCTGATCATGTGGGCTTACAAGAGTATCAAGACCTCATCCTGCCAAATTTAGAAGGGCCACAGTGGCCCTCAACAAAAAAAAAACTGCTTGAGCTGTAGTAACATCTGTGCCCTCAGGAAAAAAAGACTGTCATCCTTTAATGCATTTTAGACAGATGCTTTACGTTGAATTACACAGGTCAGCTACTGATATGAGTCTATGTCCCTAAATTCCCCAAGCAGCACCCCCATGATTCAACAGTAGAATTACAGCACCAACACCCCAGCCACCAGAGCCTCAACAGGCACCAGCAATATGGTATTACCTGTGCAATTGAATATGCGATATGGTTAAAAAAAAAAAACCATTACATGCACGGTCTTCTATTTTACATGTCTGTAAGATACAGCATCTCAAAATATCACTGCGAATTATTTCAGGACTGTTCCATTCTTAAGTAAGAAGGAAACCTTACATGTGGATGCATAAATAATCATGTACCCCCTGCCATGTATGTGCTCAGACAAACTTGCCAGAAAAAAATAGACAGGAAATTGGATTTCTATTCATTTTTTTAAATTATTATTCTTGTTTTGCTTTTATTAGTAAAATGTGAGTGAAACATTGTGAATAAAATACATAAAAAGCACGAAACAAACTTCAACGAGAAAAAAGAAGAGTTACTGTAAAGTGTGTTTTTAAACGTTTTTGAAGGACAACAGAGTGACATTTGCATTTAAGAGTAGTATAGGAGAGATTCGGTGATTAAATATATATTAATTTACCACAGAGGTCCCCATAATCTACAGTAGGCATCATAAAATAAAGTCTCTTTCGTTTCCTGTCGTTTGTAAAGTTAGCAGTCAAAAGTGTTGAACTGGCCTGGTGAGGAGGGGTTTTATTTTGAAAATCCTGTCCGGACCTTCATGTGTTGTGTCTCGGTAACTTGACACCGGTGCGCTCGTCATTAACTATGACAAAAAGCGAGTCCCGATCCCGATCCCTGCCGGACACCAGTGGATCCTCTTCCGTCGCAGGTAAGTTAAATTCACCTGGTTAAAGCTGAACACCACGGATTTGTCTGCTGTCATGTCCGCGCTCATACCTCAGAGACAAACTTCACACTACTTTCAAGTTAATGGATGGGAGAGTGTGAACGTGTGACTCTATAGGTTTTTTATCATTTCGCAGTTATGGAGTCCATTGCCCTTTATGGTGTGATGTTAAAGTGTCTCTTTTAATCACAAAGAAGTAGCACGGTTTTAGAAAGATCCCACAGAAAGTTTGCTCAGCGATTTGTCTACTCGTTGGAAAGTGTCACTTCTAAACTTTTTACATTAGAAATTAAATAGTCTAATTGGCTCATTTGGCTATGAGGTGGGGGGGTGGCTTAAAAAATTACCTAAATCCTTTCCCGAATGGGAGTTACTTTCTGTCAGACATTGTTGTCAAACTAGTTTGTCCACTTTGAACCTAACTTTAGCACAGGAGCGGGCTGTTGATTCATTCAAGGCCATAGACACCCAAAGCTTGCAGTCGCTATCTACATAATGAACCCAAATATTCACTCCTGAAAATATATTGTGCTAGTACATCTTGTGTCTTTTTGTGTCATGTGACTTTAAAACCTTTGACAAGATGTTCCCCAGAGGCTGCACTGTGTTGAAAGCCTATTTTAGCCTCAGTGTTCACAGCCACTCGTTTCTTTCATCAGTGTGGAGCAGCAGCCAGGATGATCCCAGTGGGTGAATTCAGAAACCTCAGCACTGAGCAGAACTCAAAGTATCGGGTCCTGAAACCATGGTGGGATGTTTTCTCAGAGTACCTGTGCCTTGTTATGCTAATGATTGGAGTCTTTGGGTGCACCTTGCAGGTGAGGCACCTACCAACCAGCCACTTTGTGATCATAAACTCTTACAATCCTGAATTGTTAGCCTGTTTAGTAACATAATCATTACTAACCTAATGCAACCTAACCTGCCTAAAGAGACATTTGCGTAATTTCTATCTATTGTGGCATCTCAAAATAACTTGGGCGGAATATTCTGTACCCACACACCCTCCTCTCTGTTTTATGGCACATGTCACAGCAGTTCCTACATTATCTGACGTCCAAGTCGGGCGAAAACGCAGACAGTGTAATTGAACTAACTTGTCTCTCCTGACCCACTTACTTCAGATTCAGATCACTAACTTGCTGCTTAATGTGTCTCTCACCACCCGATTGTTATATCTGTGTCACATGAAAATAGCCCAGAAGAAAAGCAACGGGATAAAGATGTGATAATAATTTCTGCTGCTCGTTTCCTTGTTACGTTAACACGCTGTCGCTCAGCGTGAAAGGTGTAGGTGTTGCTTTATTGAAGAGCAAAACCAGGGACAGTCCATTCACCTAATAAGTGCAACTTTACTGAGGCGGACATACTGAATAACAGACGAGTAGTACAGAGGAAACATCTAAAAGACGACCAGTAAATTGCACCCTGAGGCAGCTGTCTAAACCACTACATCATCTACAGGCACTACGGGTTCTGTTGGATCAGAAGTTTAACTGTTGCTTACAGAAAACACACAGACTACACTAAAATACGGTGGGAGTGAGGTAACGTTTAACTGAAAGACCAAGGCGGTTAGTGTTTGCTTGTCACATCTAAGTACAGGGTATCTGTAGGTCTTGAAAAGTCTTGAAAAGCATTGAATTTGGTTTACTCAAAATTTTAAAAAAGTTATCTCTAAAATGTTTTTGTATCCGATTCTGTGCTGTTTGGAGACATTATACACTTATAAACTAAAAGTGATCGTGCACGTAGGAGGCTGTTCAATCCTTTTTGTGGAGTTTCGGTCAGCACAATCAGACCTCTAGCAAACAGCATCACTACTGCTAGCAGTCAAGTGTTGATTTTAGCGAAAACTTAACTTTAATCAATTAATCATTTTTCACTGGTTAATCCACCCATCTATTTTCTGATGCTTATCCAGGCCCAGGTTGATTTAATGTAGTTAATTATATCATTATTGTTATGTACTCCTGGGAAGTACAGAAAAAATGTGACATCATAATAAATAATTGTAGGCCATATCCAATACCCTACTGGTTTTCCATCATACTTTCATGCCTGTACTGGTATGATCATGAAACAGGTCTTAAATTGCTTTCTGTGTGGTATTAAAAAAGGACTTTAAAATTCTTAAATTTAACTCAGTGAACCCTGAGGAAACCACGGATTACTAGGAATGGGCAGTGAGGTATTTGCAATTTTATATTGCAATATCAATATGTATTGTGATAGTAAATGTTGTAGGAAATCAATTTCAGAATCAAAAGATAAGTCTGGTGATATTCTATATATTTTTCTTGCTGTCAACAAATCCCATAAAAAGACCAAAATAAACAATTGATCCTACTAAGAAGTAACCAAAGCCCGATATACAGACAGGTGACAAATTAAAGGAAGAACCTGAATAAATGAGTGGAGAAACATAACAAATGCAGATGCTTCCACACAGGTGCACTGCATGGTACAATTAAGCAGTTAACATACAGTCATGCTCCGTGACATGTATAAAAGATGAGGAGAAGGCCCAGTTGATTCTGATTTCTGTATCAAGATGGCAAGAGGAAAAGATCTAAGTCACTTTGAAAAAGGGTTAATTGTTGGGCCATGGATGGCAGGAGCTTCAGTCACAAAGACTGTTAAACAGTGTTTAAAGTGACATCTGCATTTAGATCTATAGGAAAGACGTGAGTAAATAAGGTCAAAACCTGTGGTTGGCAGCGCACATTTGATGACAGAGATGCATTAGTGCCATATGTAAGGACAAACAGGAGAGCAACTCTTTCTCAGGTGACTGAATGTCAATACAGGACGTGATCAGACTGTGTCAACAAGAACAGTCCGTCGACAATTACATAGAGAGGAATATTATAGTAGGGTTGCAGTGCATAAACCCCTCATTACAAAGATGAATGCACATTTGAGAGTTCAGTGGTGAAAAAACCATAGGCACTGGTCTACAAAGATGTGGAAAAAGTGATATGGTCAGATGAGTCATCCTTCACCATATTCTCAACTATATTTATCAAAATATTTCACTCAAAACCATAAGTTATTAGGATTCATCGACTGAGAACCGTGAATGTCTGTACCACCTTTTGTGCCAATCTATAAAGTAGATGTAGAGATACTTCCCTGAATAAGTGAAAACTTTGACCTGCTGGTGGTGCTAGATGAAAAATCAGGGGATCAAAGTCATGAGAATTCATCACATGGGCACTGTGGATATCTGTACCACAACTACTGGACAGCAAACCATCCAATAGTTGTTAGGATATTTTACTGAAAAATAAAAATGTCAATGTCATGGTGGTGCTAGAGGAAAAGTCAGGGGGAACACCAAAGTTATTAGTATTCATACTCTGAGGACTACGGATGCACAAAATTTCATTACAATCCATCCAATAATTGTGGAGATATTTCAGTTAGGACCAAAGTGGTAGACAGTCCCACATTGCCATTCCTTGAGCCACGCCGCCAACATGGCTAAAAAGTGTAATAGCATAAAATGTCTAAGTAAGGTCGTGGGCCACCACAAGCCTCCAGAACAGCTTGGCACAGATTCTCCAAGTCTCTTTATCTCTAATTTGTAATCTGTTAGTATATAGCAGTTCAAATATACATTAAAAATATTGAAAGGATTGTTAGCTTTTGGAGTAGATTTTCTATACATCTAATGAATGAATTTATTTTTGAAGCACCTTTTTAATGACATGGTGAATACAAGGAGATGTTATTGTTGTCCATTCAGATACATTTTTAATTTAATGATACAATTAAAAACTCTTGCAGCCCCCCCCCCCCCACAATTGGTTAATATATACATCTATTCTCCACAGCTCACCCAAGACAAGATTGCTTGCCTGCCCAGTCACTTCACCAGCCCTACGCCCGAGGTAATCGACTGCAGCCACATCCGGACCTACAGGGAGAATGAAACGGTACAGCACACACTGGTCAAACCTGTGAGCCCCATCATCCAGGAAGTGTTTGGCCGCAAAAACAATCTGGACATCCACCAGTACGTGTTTGTCAACCACTATTGCTACGAGAGGTTTGTCCACTGGTATGCAAAGTACTTCCCATACCTCGTCGTCATCCACACTGTGATCTTCATGGTAGCAAGCGGCTTCTGGTTCAAGTTTCCTGGGACATCATCTAAAATCGACCTGTTTGTCACCATCCTCGGGAAGTGCTTTGATTCACCCTGGACCACGAGGGCCCTGAGTGAAGTTTCTGAGGAAAGAGGAGAGGAGAAATTGGTTAGTTGGAGGAAGAATACAATCTCAAAGGATCCCACAGAGCAACGTGGAGATGAGGAGGAGACTGTAGGGCTCTTTCACTCCTTTTCTGTCAAGTCTATTCCAGAAAAGAAATGTCCAGAGTCTCAGTCGGCCCCGTCCGTTTTGGATAAGAAGGAAGGAGAGCAGGCCAAAGCTCTATTTGAAAAGGTGAAGAAGTTTAGAACTCATGTAGAGGAGGCAGACATCTTGTATCTCATGCATGTACTGCAAACATCATTGAAAGTCTTCAAGTTCCTTTTAATAATTATCTACACTGCAGTGCTTGTACCAAACATTGAGATAGTAGTGCGCTGCTATGTTCCTCCTGAGCTGACTGGTTTTGATATCTATTGCTGTAACCATAACAAAGCCCATCTTTTCTCCAAGCTTGCCTACTGCTATATCTTCTTTGTGGGAGTGTATGGACTTCTGTGCATCTACTCTCTCTACTGGCTTTTTCATCGGCCTCTGAAGGAGTACTCCTTTGAGCACGTCAGGCTAGAGACGGGTATTAACGACATACCGGATGTAAAGAATGATTTTGCATTCCTCCTGCACCTTGTGGACCAATATGATGCCCTTTACTCTAAAAGATTTGCTGTCTTTCTCTCTGAGGTCAGTGAGAGTCGTCTCCATCAGCTCAACCTCAACTATGAGTGGACTGCCAAAAAGCTGCGCAACCGTCTTGCCAGGAACACCAGTAACCAGTTGGAGCTCCACCTCTTAATGTTACCGGGGCTACCGGACACAGTCTTTGAGATCCCTGAAGTGGAATCACTCAAACTGGAACAAGTTAAAAACGTCACAATCCCATCAAGCGTGGCAAAACTAGATTCTCTTCAGGAGTTATCACTGATCTACTGCCCTGCAAAGGTCCAGCTGCCCGCCCTGAACCACCTCAAGGAACATTTAAAGGTCCTTCGTCTAGCTTTTGAACATTTAGAAGCGGTGCCTATATGGATGTACACCCTGCATGGCCTGGAAGAGTTACATCTGAATGGTCCTTTAACCAATGAATTGTCCAGAAGTGCCACCCTGGACTCCCTCCGAGAACTTAGAGCTCTGAGGGTCCTCACTCTCCGCTCCAACCTTACAAAGATCCCACCCAGCATAGGGGATGTAGCGTTGCAGCTGCAGAGGTTGTGCATCTATAATGAAGGTGTCAAGCTCCAAGCGTTCAGCAGCCTGAAGAAGTTAACCAACCTAGTCTCACTGGAGTTAGTGGGCTGCGAGTTGGAGCGCATCCCAAGTGCAGTCTTTAGCCTGAACAATCTGCAGGAGTTGGACCTGAAAGAAAACAAACTAACCACGGTGGAGGAGATTCTGAGCTTACAGCACTGTCGCCGTTTAGTGACACTCCGACTGTGGCACAACAAAATCACTTACATCCCTGATCATATCAGCAAGCTGCACTCCCTAGAGACGCTGGACATTAGCTGGAACAAGCTAAGACAGCTTCCCTCTCGACTGTTTTATTGCACCAAGCTCAGGCACCTCGATGTCTCCCACAACCAGCTCAGCGCTTTACCTCCTGAGGTGGGCATCCCGCAGGGCCTCCAGTTCTTCTCCGCTGCTTTCAACTCTTTAGAAACGGTGCCAGAGGAGCTGTTCTCCTGTAAAAGGCTAAAGACATTGGCTCTTGGAAACAACTGCCTGTCGTATCTTAGCTCCAGAGTTGCCAACCTGGCTCAGCTGGTCCGGCTGGAGATTAAAGGGAACCGCCTGGAGTCTCTGCCTCTGGAGATAGGGGACTGTCCCCTGCTGACTGTCAGTGGGTTGACGGTAGAAGAGAGCCTGCTGGATCTGCTGCCATCAGATGTACGAAGCAGGCTAGCTAACAGCTAAGTTTGTAGAGCTACTGGACTCATCTTTTCTCAGCGCAGCATGGTGGTCGATGGTGCACGGAAGAAACAGAGAATTAGCGGGGTATTGATTCATGGCATTAGAGGATATGTTTCATACAAACAGAACAAAAGCGAAACCATAATCAAATCCACAACTGAACACAAAACAATAACCAGACACTAAAAAAAATTATTTATAAAATCAGTCCTCATGAAATGTGTCTTCCAGTCTGTGTTATTGAATGGAGAATCAAGTTGCACATATTCTTGCACAATGTTTTTTATGTATTTTCTTAAAAATACCGTAAAAAAAATCATTGGTGTCCCGTAAGTACCTTACTAAACTTATTTTTTACAAAACTGGATTTTTATGTTGCTGATTTTACTGGTGCAGATCTCACATTAATGTACAGTTTAACTGGGATTATTATAAATGCAGGGTCCGAACAATGTTGTGTTTGGATGAGACAAGCGTTCAACACTTTTCAAAAATAAATCAGTGAGAAAGGCACGACCTTCAAATTGTCATGGGCCAACATTTTCACTCAAGAGTTTTATTTACTGAGTATTTTCTGGGTTCTTCAGAGCAAATGTCAAGGGATTTCAAACTGTGCTGTATCTTGTTGGACAGGTTTATACAGCATGAAGAATCGTTTCCCACAGTGCGGTAGCTCACGTTGCCGCCTTTCAGACACTAAACAAGTGGAGGAAGAAGAGCCTTTCAGTTGGAGAATAATAGATGCCCATTCCTTTGTTTACATATTCTGTCGAACAGAGAAAAGACTGAATTCATACATGAGATTATCAATCACACAAAAGTCAAGTCAACATGATATTCAGTGTTCAAAGCAGGACAAAATAAATAAGCATTTATAGCAAGAAAGAAGACAAGACCACTGTCTCTTAAATACCTTTTGGATGAGTAATATGTTGAGTACAGTGATAATTGTGATTATGGGTGATACTCTTTCAACACATTATGTATGAATTAATGGCTTCACTAGAATTTCAGTTTTGCTTCCTTGTATTATTTTTTGCTACCTCTTTAACATAATTTTACTCAACTTTTACAATACAGTATGGGGAAAATAGTTTGATTTCCAGACAACACTGTTAACTAGTTGGAATATGTGTAATAAGATGTAAAAGATGTAAAATTACCTAAAAATATGCTGTATATTTTGTACTTCATAAAGGGATGGAAGTAAATTTAGAGTGCCTTTTAAATACGCAGAATCAAGGAAATAAAATGTCTTAAAGTTTCTGTTGCTAGAAAGGAAGTCATTGCAGTCAACTTGTGTTTAGTTTTACGTTGAGAGGTCAAGTAGGTGTTGAAATGCTTGAAATTAGATACATTTGACTCAGAAACTCCCGTGTTTGGTCTATGTCACAAGCAAATACCTTCTTTCTTTCTTTCTTTCATTCTTTCTTTCTCCCTATCTTCCCTCTATAAAGCAGTCTCTCAGTCACAGACTCACACATGCATAACAAATCTGTATTTTGCGGTCAGGGCTTCCACAATTCTGCCTGAACTTCGGTGCAGTCATGTCCTGGCTTGCTTGGCTACAAAATTGGATCCTGTCAGTCAGTTTACGGTCATACCACAGTAATATTTGAGCATACACTGACCCGCCCACACTGCCACATACCTCCAGGAAAACCTTGTGTTGATGTCTTTTATATTTTATCGTTTGGATGGATTTGAGCACTGAAAGTTGCCAACAAAAAGAGGAAGAGGGAGTTTGAACTGTGGAATTTTCCAGAGGTGCATAGCCGTATTTGTATTTGTATTTTATAATGCTTTGTCAATCATTGCCGCATTTTTTTTCCTCTCACTGAGGGTGGCAGCTGAGTGTGTCACTAGCATTAACCAAAACAGATTTGATGTCATCACAGTGACTAATGCTTGGCTGGAAATAGCTAACAACATGTTATGTCTCCAAGAGGGCTGCTTTAAGATGTTAGAGGGGATATCTTCAGTTGGAAGTCATATGTTGACTTCAGTCCGAAATTCTACAGCTGCTGCCATAGTCATACTTGGGGAGTGAGCTACTAGGACTAGTTGACCCGATGCAGTATTTACATTTGAGTGGGAAAATGAGACTGGGAAGCTTCCTCCTGCCATGTGAGTTTCTGTTGTTGCGATTTCTGACAGGTCAGGATTCGGTGCATACATTCTGTGGTTCCCTGCAGATTGATGAACTGAGTCAAAGTGTGAATCTAAGGACTTAACCTAACAGAGCATGTTACAGTACGTGCTGACGGTTTACAGTGACTCATCACTCATGATTTCAACCCGTTTTCAGCATGACTTACAGTACATTGAGGTCAAAGTCCATAACTCATAAAATGTGTTACATCATTTTACCACTATTTTAAATCTTGGATGATATTAAACTGTATTTTACACACCCATGAATGAGAACTACCCTTAACTCCAAAGCTTAAGGGATCGCTTTGGATTTGATACAATGCTCACTTGTCCATATAACATTGTGAAAATGTTATTGGTCAATGTGATCAGTCTTCCTATCCATACTGACCATGCAGTGTGGCTTCAGCAAAGAACAAACAGTCCGGGGGAACAAAAGGGGGAATTTCAGACTAAAAAGACTAGAGGATACCCGCTTGATTTGGCTAACTCGGACTACCGAAGCCTCTTATTAGCTTTGGATGAACCTTAGAATGCATTTTAATACAAAACAAGGACTGTGGATTTTTATCTCATTTCTTACGGTGTAGTCAAATTATAAAGGTGTCGCTTCACATCTAGTACGGAGAGTAGGAATGATTACAGTGAGCAACAATGCCTTCAATCTACATATGGACAGGTGAGCACTGTACAGAGCTGCAAGTAACTAATAATTTGCAGTTTAATTCCTCAATTAATCCATTAACTGGTTCCTGCATTTCCTAGAGCCCAAAGTGATGTCTTCAAATGTCTTGTTTTGTTCGAGCAACAGTCCAAAAGTCCAGACAGAATCAGATGACTGTAATGTAAGACGAGGAGAAGCTGCAAATTCATACACTGGATAATCTGGAAACAATCAAATCTTTGGCATAGTTGCTTTGAAAAATGACTTAAACAATGAACTAATCAACTAATTGATGCTCTAAAAGAGTGGTAAGGGGCATCCTTGTGGAGGAAGCGTCCCAGTTCGAGTCTAGCCCGAGGTCTTTGTTGCATGCCATCCCCCATCTCTCTCTCCCCTCGTTTCCTGTCAACTCTCCACCGTCTACTATCTAATGAAGGCAAAAACACCCCAAACATACTTTTAAAAAGCAACACGTTTAAACCGTCTCCAATGGCATGCACTTAGTCAGGCGGGTCTGTCAGATAGTTCATTCCTTTGTCATTGTCCTTCATCTGTAATAGGTTCAAAAGTTCACTCATCAGAGTTTTGATTCATACCTAATTTTCCCTCATTCTTGTCATCATCATGTATTCACACAGACCCGTATGTGTATGCTCGTCCACAGGTGTGAAGAAGTAGGTTGACACAGGTTTTTCTTGTCTACTCCACTATTTCTTGCTGCATGCAAGCTTATCTCTCCCCCAACAGGCAAAGCAAATCAACCACAACAGTGAACAGTGTTTATACGTGGAGTATTTGCACATCTCGCAGCAAACCACATTTGTGCGCTGTGAAGTCAGGCAGCTCTACCTAGTGGCTGGGTGTATGTCCGGGTGAGTCTGTATTTTTCACTTGTGTAACTGGTCTAGTTATCAGGGCGGGAAAATAAACTTAAATATTGTTCGTTGTTGTGGGTCTTTATTACACAAGATGAGGGAGTGGTAGCACAAAGATAGAGAAGCAGACTTCTGACCGGAAGATTTGTTTCAAAACCCAAGACCAGCTGGGAAAATATGGGTGGGGAGAGTGAATGACTTTTTTTCTACTCAACAACTACTGCTGAAGTGCCCTTGAGGCAGACATTTAACATCCAGCTGCTCCAGTAGAGTTGTTCAGTGCCCAGCAGTCAAATGCTGTGGTTGGGCTGTGCAGTTCGCAGGAGGTGTGGGACTATGTAAATCTGAAACAGGAAGGTGAAAACAACATGTAAATGCAGACTATTAAATCCAGTGGTAGAAGAAGTGCAGTATTCAGACCCTTTGTTTAACCATAAGCAGCAAATTTATGCTGCACAAAATGCTCCTGCATTCAAAACCCCAGTTGAGTAAAACTGCATCTAAATGTGCCGACATTCTGACAACATAAGTGCTGGGTTTTTTTTGTGTTTTGTTTTGTTTTTTGTTTTCTGTGACATCATGGGCCTCTGCACAGAGAAATGGCAGCGCAGTAGCTGAACTGTATCTCCTGGTGAAGTTGGCCCGTGGCACAGAAAAAGAAAAACAAAATACCCATTGTGCCGTAAGAGCCCTGAGCACAGACATAAGCAAACTGTGCTGCCGTTACCTACAAGCCCCAAGAAAACAGGGCCCTCATTCATTTTGAGTTTCAATCCAGCTATCTGAGTGACCTTTCTGACATTTTTCATTGTGCAGTGCATTCCAGTGCGCAGTTATTATAAATGCCCTTGATGGATCACCTTGGGGAAGTGCTGGACACTTAAGGAAATATGTAGCGTAGTTATCAGTACATAAACCAATCTGATTTGTCTCTCAAGGCAGAATACAGCAGATTATTATGAATGTAAAGGAACATGCTGTTAACATGGTTGAACAAATCTATTTTTAGAGTCAGCTAAATTTGCACAAATCAATTCATTTAATTTCTGCTTCAAAACAGGTACTTGTTTATTTGCTTCTTTATGCTAAAAAAAAAAAAATTATAATAGAGCCTTGGAGTTTGTAAAGATTTAAAATGTGAAAAAAAAGAATAATAATGAGTCAATCAGGGCCGTAGCCAGGATTTTAGAAATGCGGAGTTCATTATTTTCTGTAAATTTGATCTCCCAACATCAGAGGTTTCCAGCCTTTATTGCCTCGAAATAAAGCAGTGACTACTTGGCACCACGCATCATTTGTCACCTAATACCACTGAGTTGTGAGCAGATTCACCATTGATTTTTTACATTTAAATAATTCTTATAAAAGAGGAGATAAAAACTTTAAAATTTATGTAGCAGAGCAGTTTGTGATTTCTCCTATCCTGTCAATCATCTCACAAACCCCTAGATTTATTTTGTGACCCCTTAAGAGGTACTGACCCTCGGGTTGAGAACCACTGGCCTTCTACATGATGGTCTAAATGCTGTTTCACAGCCTTCATCAAACTGCCAGGAATAAAATAATGTGGAAAATAAAACGTTTAATCATTTTATTTCAGCAAAATTAAATTCTTCTTTTTTTGTTTTTTTGTCAGAAGTTGCCTGGAAAATAATTTTATATAGAATGTAAACTACTGCTAAGGTCATTAAATCTCCAAATACACAGTAGCTAAATACAGTATACTGTACAAAATCGACACTTTGACTTCAAGTTCAACACTTTATTTTGTGCTTTCATCTTCAAATAGTAAAGTGAATAATCTCACTTTTGCTTTAAAAGTATTTATATAAATAACATTTCAACAAATCACAATAAATGTCGCTATTTACAAAGTCACAGGAATATTCAGTCCTATTCCAACAATAAATAAGAGTAAATTCAAAGTCTAAGTACATCTAATCGAGAGAAACACAACTATGCAAAGCAATCAGGGTGCACCATGTCAAGTTTGTAAAATTTTTAAAAAAACACATACATTGTATCAACTGTTACAATTCTTACACAATAGAAATAATGCAATAATTACAAAACACTGAGGGAAAACTATCTACAAATGTGCACTCCCAATTAATAGGGAAAACAGATATATAAGGTGCCTAAATTGCACTGTGCAAAAGAGGTGTCTACTCTACTGTAGCCACCCAATCCACTGAAAATAAGCTGCCAAGACAATATGTCCTGTGTCACATATTAATTCTGAGCCACTAATCACAAAAAATGAATCCTTTACACAGCAATGAATTCAAGTCACCAGGTTTAAAGCAAAAAACAGACAAAAAAAAAAAAAAAAAGTGTGAGGTTATGTTTACCCAGAAGGCACCCAGACTTCTGACTAACTATGAATGTGAGCGAAAAGCAAGTCAATCATATCAGGCACACACGAAGCTCGGGCCACGTCTATCGCTGTCTGCCCGCTGACGGTGGCGTGCTTCAGGTCGGACCGCGGTGCCAGGAACTCCACAACATCCCGGTGGCCGCCCCGGATGGCAATGTGGATAGGCAGGGCCCCACTCTGGTCCGGGAGGTTTACCGAAGCACCGTACTCCACCAGAACCTGCAGAGTGTCCACGAATCCTGTTCGGGCTGCATCGTGGACAGGCGCTATCCCATGTTTGTCCTGGATGTTGGGGTCTGCTCCTTTTTCCAACAGCAAACTCGCAATCTTGGAGTTCCCCATCATCATCACCTTCAGGAGATATTAGAGAGACGACGAAAGCGCATAGTAAATTCAGCACCTGTATGTAAATGGCAGGTTGTGACCCTAAACTCTCTCAAATACAGAGGCTTTTTAACTGTTTCATGTATAGGATTTGAGATCACAAAGCCCTATTAAATGTTTCGTTTTAGTCCCAAAAGTCGATATCATGAAAATGTCAAATGGGACATGGTAAAGAATTAAAAACACTAACTGTCTATAGTGTTAGTGAAACTATAACAGGACAGCAATGGGAAGAGGGAAGTCTTTAATGACAACACTCATCTTAATACGATCAGTTGCCAGTTTATCATCAGGTACACCTAGGTGAAACAAATGCAGTCTAATAAAACAATCCTACAATAAATTCAACTTTTATGAAGGTTATAATGTTTGAAGAGGGATTGATTAAACTTAATGATCATTTTGGAGGCTGTAGTTTACACTGCTGTTGAATTCTATTGCATTGTACTGTGGTGTTTCCATTTAGTTGAGCTGAAATGATAACTAGACAATTAATTGATTAGTCCATCAACAGAAAATGTATCTGCACCAAATCTGACAACTAATTAATCAGTTCAGTCAATTATGAGGCCAAATCCAGCTTCTAAAATGTGAGGATTGGTTGCTTTTCTCTTTTTTCAGTTTTCTGTAAATTTAATATCTTTGGGTCTGTGACTGTTGGTTTGAGCAGAACAATCATTTGCAGATGTCATTTGGAGGTCTGGGAAATTGCAATGGATATTTTTCACTATTTCTGACATTTTATTGCAAAAAAAGAAAAAGAAAAAGAAAAACACGATCAATCGTTTATTGCAGCCTTTCCATTTAGTCTACCTTTTCTGATATAAATGGGTGTACAAAACATTTACAGTACAATTCAACAGCCACACGAACTACAGCCTGCAAAACGCTGAATCGACACCTCAACTGAACATTGTAACCCTCATGGAGGTAGGACGTTGCTTTAATCGATTTAGTGAGTCAAAACATAAAATATTCCATATTTTGCTGGATATTACCTGGTTTCCGAGCGAGATCGGGGACTCGGACTTTGGCACTGCGTGATTTTAACATAAAAACATAAACTTTGCTTTTATACACGGCACTACAACAAATTCACAAGTGGAAACTTGAGAGAAAAATTCAAGAGAGCCGTATGTGGTGTATGTAGGAAGGGGGAGGAAAGGTGAGTCTGTCACAGACAAAAACTCTGGACTACCGTATTTCTACCGTATATGTATTTGTATTTGTGTAGTTAATACCTCGGTAAGTGTGAATCATGTATGACCATTTGAACATGGGGGACTGGTCCTCACCTGCAGTGCAGTCATGCCAAATTCATTGAGAGTATCAGGATGCACTCGGCTCTCCTCCAGGATCCTCTGCACCTCGCTCGTATTCCCTTTGGCTGCCGCCGCCGTCAAAGCTTTACCGGCATCCATCTGACTAAGGACCATTATACTCTCTCTTCCTGCCTATTCAGTAGGAGATGTACAACAGTTTACTACACCGAAACCCAACGGCGGGCTCCTCATGATGACAATTAAGCATCGATGGACAGTAAAGAAGCGAAGCCAGGATTCAGGAAGATTAACTTCGGCTACAGCTAGCTACTACAGCATCCGGCTAACGTAAGCTTCAGTTCCCCGTTGACGCCATGTTATCTGACGGTGCTGGCGTAATGTTACATCGGGTCGTTTTCACAAAACCGTACGTTTAAACAACAAAGCTTTGTGAACACATTTTGTTTTTACCGACTGCTCAGCCGAATGTCACAAACAATTAGCATCCAGGCTAACCGCTAACATTGAAAAGAGCAAACTATAGAGCTTTTACGCATACCTTGTTCGGTTCGTCAAGATCCACAATGTCGCCAAGATTTTCTATCCCGCTGTTTCTAAAGACCAGTAATTTTTAAATAAAATCCAAACAAGGAAGGTTTATCAACATTGGAAAATAACATTTGCGCGCTGAGATCCACACAGCGGCGTCTCCAGACTACAATTTACAAACATATGAGAGAACACACGCTGACCAATCCCAGCTTGCCTAGAGGGTGTTGTTCTTCCATATATGGTTAAAGAGGTGGGGTTACAACTCCGTTACTACACTATCACTGTGGCAACAGCAGCATTCGACCAATCAGTGCACGTAGCGAAGAAAGCGGGCGATTCGTATACGTTGATGTCTTCAAAGGCAGTTCATTCACATTTCTGACCTTTGTTTGTATTTCTCCAGAGGTAAGTGTAGAAAAAAGGCGGGTGTAAGTTTTTAATTTTAGGCGGAATTTAGTGACTGTGATTGCACAGTCATTACTACAAAATGAGGACAAAAACTGTCCTTATATGGTGATGCAAACTCAGGAAAAACAAAGGGACTCGAGAAAAATACTAAGGTTACTCATAACAAATTGTTTGAAGGGAATCATTTTAATTAAGCATTTAAATAATTTGCAATAGTCCCACAATACACATTACAGCATTAAAATCAAGTCACACGGATAATTCATAAAACAAGATCACTGACACTACAAAGAGCAAGTGAAATTTCTATTACATTCTTTCAGTCCAGTTTTAAAGTGATCATTGACGCTCATCTGGAAGTCCTGGAACTGAGTAATATCCAGTATTGTAATCACCCCCCCACTTTACACATTGGTCCTCAGTTGATAATCTAAAAAAAAAAAAAAAAAGAAGAGAACAAATGTTAGTGTGAAGTTAACTGTGATCCAGTTTCTACATTCATTCGTATATCACCACTTTCCTAAATAGAACTAAGTGTTCCAAAAACAGTATGTCTTATTACTTTGAGGTCTGATGAAAAGAATTACTAATGTACCTCCACTCTGCGTAATGTAGCGGACCCAGGGCAAAGCCTGGTAGCCACTTTTTTCTATGATCTTCATATATCGCACCTGGTGGAAAAAGAGTGAGCGAGACAGAGACACAACGTGTTGAGGCAAACCCACGCTCCTGGAGTAAGCACACAATATCAGCTCTTACAGGACCTGGCTTGACTTTCCACAGGCTGTAAACTAGACACCCTATGCAGAGTAGTAATCGTCTCACCTGATAGTTAGAGCTTTATTATTTTCCAAATTAATATAAGCACGATATTCTGTGCTCTGATAGGCTTCAGATCCAGAATAAATGTGTGCGTCTTACAGGCTATATTCTTGGGTTGTCTGGCATGAAGGGAGAACCTCACCATAAACACACTAAAAACCTGTACGCATACATACCTGTATGCCCGAGACTGTGAAGTATGGGATTTCAAATTTGACAGTAATGGGAGGTTTGCCCTCCATCTCATCATTTTCCACACTGGGCAGCCCGAAATGAGCTCTCATTAGAAACTCTTTACCTCCCTGGATAGATGCAGGCACACACAGAGAAAACTGATTAGACAGAGTTACAGAAGCGATACACAGGCAAGCGGAAAGACACAAAGAATACGACACAAATTTCAATCTTTGATCAGAATATCAATAAACACTGAAGACAGGAATATAATTTGAACTCCGTGGCATATAAAAGACTGAGTTGTGAATTTCTTACGGGGAAAGACCTGATGGTCCACACCACCAGGTTCTTCTCAGGCACGTATTTGGCATGGCCTGTGCTGGTTTTGAACTTGGGCGAGTCAGCGTCACTGGGGACAGGGACCCTCACCTCCACATTATTTGCCACAGACTGTTTTTTAAACTGCCCCTTGGCCTGAAAATACAACACAATATAGCAGGGCGTGTTGTGAAAGCCTCCTCCTTGCTGTTGCCTCAGGGCAGTGAACTGTATCACTGGGTAGAAAGTAAACAAAAACTTGAGACACAAGACATGACACAGATAATGTTTGCTCTGTTCCTTGTGCTCTTCATGCTCTAACAGTTTTCATTGAAGTTACCAAAGCATATGTCTCCAGTCAATGACACAAAATGTTTATTAAAAAAAAAAATGCATGTATGGTGGTTAAAAACACAGCTGGTCAGTACCTTCACCATGATTTCCACTCTACTGTGAGAGAATTTCTCTATGACTGATTCGATCCATATCAGAGGCTTCACCTGTAAGAGATAAAGGATAGGGTTTCATTATGCAAACGATTTTACAATTAAAACAATGTGAAAATGCTTTTTTGAGTCACATATGCAAATGAGTCAGTATACATGAGAATGAAATTCATGTGTTTACATGCACACCAATATAAAGCTCGATAAGGCTTTCGGAGTTGCACTACTAGACTCCTTATTTCTGCACATATATTTAAACAGGAACTTATACATTTCAAAAATCCTGTATATTACCTGAAGTACTGTAATATATAGCTTTTGAATCTAATTTTCTGTAATTTATTGGTTTGTTATACTTGTTTCATTTGAAATAGATGTGAATTTCCCATCTGGATTTATGTGTTTAGCTATCTCTTCATATCAGTACCCTGCTATTTGTAACATATAGAACATGGCACTAGCTCCATCAGCTACGTCTAAATTGAGTACATGCATTTACAGTACTCCGGGTCTCATCCTAAACAGCATGTGCGCCATTAATATGACATGAATGACAAATATAAAAATTTACGTATGAATCCCTGGTACTTAATTGAACTAACATGAGTATTGATGCGGTAAGACATGAGTTCGGACTCCCCGTCTGGAGGGATGAAGGAGATCGTACGATCACTCTCGAAACGTGAAAGACGGACACACTGGTGGAACTTCACGTCTTCCATCACCACGGTCTTCCCCTTGTCCCCTGAATAAAAAAAACGACACAACGAGTGGGGTTAATTTGAACACAACCAAAGCAGAGAGATTAGCTACATATCTTACTAGGTAACCGGGGCTGCATACGCACGTCCAGTGAGTGCAAAAAGCACTCGATCGTTGAGGCCCAGGCGCAGTTCGGGCATCCCAGACAGCATGGTCTTCAGCTTGATGCTGCCCACGATGTCACTGCTCATCACGCTGCCGTTGGCATTCACCTGAGCAAAACAGCACACAGTGGTCCATCCATCCGAGTACATTATTCAATTGAATTAATAATTATCATCTGATTTAATTAGTCAATCAAACCAAACACCAGGCAGGGAGATTAAGCTGAACGCACGTCAGAGAATACAGTATCACAGAAAACATGAAATCAGTTAAGCCTCTACTGGTAAAGTGACACAAAGACACTAATACTACTTGCACTAACACATGTATAAATATTAAAATAACATACAGCTAATGGATGGAGTGTAACTGAAACAATAAAACAATGATAATAATAAGGCCGTGCAGAGCATATTACACACTGATATACAATATACTCACTATACAGAAAAGTCTTGCGCTACTTACTCTGATATGGCGTATTCAACATAACACAACTAGCTCCAAATTCTATGACAGTAATATCGCCAAACGTCAGTACGATTAAATTTTCTGCTCCCTTTCTGTGTGATTTATAGTAAGTGCTCCCTGACAACTATTCTTTTAATTAATAAATCTGATGGTGACAGAGGCTTTAATGACAGAGCTCAACGAAAGAGCTCCACATCCCTTCTCACCAGTACGTTGATGGATTCGATGACATCAATGAAGACCTCGTTCTTCTTGTATTTGATACCCTCTGACCTCCAGGAGACAGCGTTGGTGACGGTGGTCGGCACCTTGGTCTTTGCCACCTCGAGCTTGGCCCCTTCCTGAGTGATGTATCTGCAAGGGGTGAGATGAGAAGGAGGTGGCCTGCTGTAATTCAACCCCACACTCTCTATCAATATGCGTCATGTCTGTGCGTCTGTCTGTGCGTCAGTGTGCGTCTCGGAGAGTCTCACTCCTGTAGGATCTTGCTGTCGGTAGTCTGGGGGAAGCCGAAATCCATCAGCTCATCCAGCAGCTCGTAGACGACCACAAAATTATCCTGAATGCTCTCCTCCTCCAGCTCTTTGAAGTACTCCGTGAACACCTGCACGAAACGGACAGAGTAACTGCCAGTTTTTACTCTGAATTATCACTATATTTGACTGCCATCCTTCACCGGCTTTCCACGTAAATGCAAACCTACTCTTGTAAACTGGATGTACGACAAACATTTCATGGTGTGTCACCACTCTATATAATTGCATTGCATGTGCCACTCACCTCGACAAGTTTGAAGAGAAATGAGTACACGAGGCAGGCGTTGGAGTTCTTGTTTGTGGTGACCACCACTGTATGAAGACCAGGTCAAGGAGTGTTCCACACATTCATGTTTTGTTACTGTTAAAATCCCTGGAATTGATTATTCTCCTACGTTTTAACCTCAAATTGAACTTACAGTCACTATTAATAATTTATAGCGCAGAACGCGCCAGGTAAAGGATACGGTACAGGTTGCTGTGTTTGATCCACATGAAGTGAACATTGCCATGTGGAATTACAGGAGAGACAAGTCCTTCCTCTTCCTGTTGCATGAGTAAAGGCATGAAGTGGTCGATCTCCGCCATGTCCACATCGCCTTTGTAGTTCCGACAGATCAACACCTGAGCGGGGCGAATAACAGACAGCGGTGAATATAAAGTAACATTTTGCCAAAGTAAATGGTCCAAACAGTCTCACACGTGAGCTGGGACTCAGAAAGCAAGGCTGGTATCGACAAGGATGGGGCAACATTTAATCTACATGTATGTCTCAAAAGATTACAGTATTTGTTTTTCTTTATTACTGTCATTATCGATCACAATATCGCCGACATTGACTGTTATCATGAAGGTCACTGATGAGGTGATTCTAGGTAACAGGTATTATTACTTCACCGATTTCAATACCAACTGTTTACCAAACACAAAGCAGGAGAAGTAGAAGGTAAAGAGAAGCAGGTGAGACATAGTGACATTTTTAGGCTTTGATACAATTAGAGCATTGGTTGGTTAAGTCCGTCAACAAGAAACAAGCGGCACCTACTGTAAAAGTAGGTTTTAAGCAAAAATTCCAGAAACGGCCCTCATGCAGTTGTGAGGATTTGCTGCTTTTCTTTGTTTTATGTGAAAGTAAATTGAATTTCTTTGGTATTTGGGCTGTTTTTAAAATAAAACAAGCACTTTGGGCATTCGTAAAACGGTTATTTTTCACCTTTTCCTAACATTTTATGGACCAAATGTTTCATAACTGATTATTATTCAGACTATTTAGGAGAATAATGGGCAGATTAACTGATAATGAAAATGACCATTTAAGGCAATCCTTGATACAGTTGACATGTGAATTCTTCAGAATGGGCCACTCGATTTTTTCGGTTGAAAGCGCAGGAGGATCCGCATCCACTTATTCCCGATGATAATTTGTGCCTGAAGATGCTGATTCGGTTGTGATTTAGCGCAGTAAACCATTACCTGACTAAAAGGGGACAGAGTTGATCCCTGCCAGGACTGCCCCTGACCCCCGCGAGTCTGCAGACCCTTCTTTAAGGCTAGTGTCCTACCGTACTACAAGATGAGATGTCTAAGAGAGGGCCGATGCGAAACAGGTCAGACCTGTTCGAGGCGCATTAGATGCTTTAGATGAACTAAGGTCGTCGCCTACTGCGAGTCACCAAACTGCCGCGGCGAGCTTTGAGCGGGTCCAGTTAAACAGTGGCGTCAACGTGTTGCTCTGCGCTCTCTGTCGCGCAGCCCTTTTATCACGCACAGAACATCTGACACCGTGCCCGCTTCCACTCCCGTTTCTCAGTAACACTAGCTCGTGGGTCGGGTTACAAGAAGAGGACGTCCTCAGGGGATGTCCACGACCAGGGGACGGCGGCACACAGGCCGCGAGTGCGCAGACTTAACGCGTACACAGCTGCTGCAACACAGCTGGACACTTTCACTTTCCCCACTTCTCGTGACGCTGTTTGAGGCCGCGGCCCGGCGGTCTCTCCACAGGCGGACGGGGATCCGGAAGTACAGAAGAGAGGGCCAATGAATGAGTCTCTAGCAAGCTCTTTATTAATTTTTAACGAGGCAAAAAAATTAATGAGTGGCAAATGCCATTAATGTTTGACAGTTAAAGCAACAGTTAAAAACTCAACCCGCGCAGCCAAAAGCGAGGGAAAGGTGTGGGCTTTGTAACTTGTGTATTAATCCAAATGAGCGATTATCGGTGCCATTATCAGTGTCTGCAGTGGAGCTCAGGCGTCGATCGTACCTTCCCCTTCAGATCCAGCACGAATATAGCGGAGGCAGACATCGTGTTGGTTCGCGCACCGGCGCAGCGTGCGAAGTTCACAGGGCACGAGCAGCTCCGCTTCAGGTCCAACGCGAGTCTCCCTCCTCCCCCCCCCGACTCGGTGTTAATGCGGTCCAGCCATCCGAACCAGAGAAGTGAACCAGCCCGAGGTGCCCGTGGACTCGACTCTGTCTTTGTCCCCGGAGGTGCCGTGACGTCACGCCGAGCAGGTAAAACATTCACCAGCTCACCTGAGCAGAGAGCGAGGGAGGGGAGGGGAGGGGAGGGTGTGCTGCACAGTTTATCCGCTAGAGAGCGCCACAGACGCGCGGGTCGGAGCAGGGACAGTCGTGTTGATCAGTGCTGGAAAGTCACTAAGTACGTTTACTCAGTCACTGTACAGTTTCGAGGTACTCGTACTTTACTGGAGAACTTCACGTTTTATGCTGGTTTATACTAATACTCCACTACATTTGGGAGGGAAATATTGTACTTTTGACATTAAGATAAACCCCCCCCCAAAAAAAACATCATACGTACATATACAAATACAACACATTGTTTAAGATAAAAACGGTGGTTCTCAAACTTTCTGGCCTGTAACCCCTTAAATATATGTTTGAGACCAAAGGGGTAAAAGTATCCAATATTTCACACAAAAAAAATACAAAAAAGTTAATAAAACAAATACAAATGTGAGTAGCAGAACTTTGTGTTTTATTCTTTCCTTCCCCTCAGATTTATCTTGTGTCCCTTAGGAGAGGGCCCAACCCATAGGTTGGGAAACACTGGACTAAAACATTAAACATCAATCAGTTATAACTGCAAAATGCTACTTACATGCTGATGCCTCAGTATCAACATCTAATAATGTCATATAAAATGACAGATATGATGCCATATAATTAGTAATTTTGCTTTTGATACATTAAGTACATTTAAGCAATAATACTTCTGTACTTTTCCTTATGTAAGATTCTGAATGCAGGAGTTTTACTTGTGATGGAGTATGTTTACATTAGTGTACTGATGCTTTCACTTAAACAAAGGATAAGAATACTTCTTCCACCGCCGAGGTTGACTCTTGTGTCTCTGCTTTTTCCAGAAGTTATCTTGCTTTTTCTCTTAACAGGGAAAATGTTTTGTTTGTTTTCTCTGAACACAACATGAATGATAGGGACAATTGTACCTGATAAATATCATCATGCTTATGGTTAAATTTTATATCCATAAATGTTATTTCTCTGACAGCAAACCTTTTCTCTGTTAGTCCACTACTGGTTAATTGAATCAAATTACTACGTTGCTATTATTTCTTACAGTAAAATCAGAAAAGCTGTCAAAATCTATAGTATCTGGACTATATGTCTGATAATGTTTTTATTTAAATCCATGCCCTTCTGATAACACCGGCTTCACTGTATATTTTGTCATTTCTATTTTTGTACACTTCTGTGTGCTTGTTCTGTTTTCATAAATAAAGTTGTTGTTTTTTAAAGTGTGTCTCTGAAAGTAATGATCCTGTTCATACTTGTCGACTGTCGGTGGGCGGGATGGGGGTGTTTTGACCAGTGTTTTGTTGTTTCTTGGTTGTGTTTTTTTTAATACATACAGTATATACGTGTTCAAAAAGCTAAAGAAGAAGGTTTTTATGTAAAAAAAAAAAAAAAAAAGCTCTGTAGAAATATAAGTTAAGACATTTGTTTCCACACAGAGCTCTTATTTGCTCTTGGTGATATTTGATGGTGTTTTTGTAAGATAATACAATGGGCGTTTTCCACTGAAGATATTTTTTACATGTCACAGTCAGAAAAGCACGGGAATAAATGCCAAAATCAATGATGGATGGATCCCATGTTGCTGCCTCTGGTTCAGAGGCCTGCTATTCTGTGCGCTGGCTCGCTGTCAAAAAATAAATAAGTCTCACCGCTCCTCTCCATTAGATCACGCTTTATTCGTCAGACTCTTTTGGCTGTCTTGTATGGTCTACTGAGGACAAGAGTACAGGATAAAACCACGATTCCTCATCCCAAAAAAGGCAGATTTTTCTCCCACGACCATTTTTTTTTAACAAACTGCAGGATAATGACGTTACAATTCACTTTTTTTCATTGAAACGGTATATTTTTTGTGGTTTTGTGTGTGGTTTCTTGATGAATTCTCAGCTTATACAAAGTCTGTGCCTGTGTAAACGGCCATTCAAAATAAGTTTTTCATGACAAATACTATCACAACTCCTTCACTGTTACAAGTCACAAGTACAGCTGTATAGAGAATGAATTCAGAAATATGAACAAGATAAACATTGCTGTTTACTGGTTTATAATAATATAGCACAGGTAATTATACTTGGCATTATGGTTATTGTGCGCATTTATGAACCCCGTCAAAGACGTTGTAAATTCAACTTGTCTTTCAGACTCATAAGTGTCCATGAGACACAACAATAATGTGGTGGCCTTGACTCAAGGCATCAGGTTTTTTACTCTCCATAAGATAAACTTCTGTTCTATTTTCATCTGAGAGTTTGACCTGCAGCCACTGGCCTCAGGGTTGTAGAAGCACTTACCGATCACATGCTTGGGGAACTTCTTAAGCCATAAACCTTGCTCTACCAGCCCCCCTTTGGGCCTCTCTGTGTGGTATTATGACCCAGAGCCCAGCCTTCATCCATATTCCTGTTTCTGCTTCTTATCTGCCGTGTGTAGGAAGGCAGTGACTAAGAATAACACACTGCCAAAACATACACATGTGACTGTGTGCCTCTTAGGGCCAGATGGAGACCAGGCTTTTACACTATCCCGCTCCTTTTGTCCATATAGGTTTGGTTCTCCTTATCTGGACACTGTTTATCTAATGAGACATGACAACATTGGAGCTATGAATGACATAACCACACCTTAGACCAGTTGTGTTTACAAAGGATATGAGCTATAGGTAAGACAATCAGGAAAACCTTGCTAAAGGATTATACAAAACAGACTTTTCACCAGCCACAGTTTGACTCCGTCACTAAACCTCACAATCCAAATCAATCTCAGACTACAGGCAGAGAATTTTCTTTAATGTAAACATCATTGTTACACCTTTCACCTTCGACTACATGCAGTACGTGTTTGAGTCTCCCTCGTTGCTTCTTGTGATGTGGATTATACAGGCGATGAAGAAAAATACATACACAGCTGCTTCCTCCTATAGTGGCTGAGGTCCAGCACAAACATATGGAAACACTTCACAGTCAAACAAGATGAAGAGACTTGACTGTTCTTCTCTTAAATCGGCAGCTCCAACTAAGCTGCACTGTATCTGACCTACTGTAATGGTAGGAGGTTTCCTCTAGTATATTATTACTTTAATCATACGATTACCTTATTATTTTAATATGCGTTCCTTTGGAAACAGAAATCATGAGCATTAACCAGGGATCACTATAGTCTTGGTCTCAAAATGTACTGCAGCAACTCAGTCTAACCAGTAACGTCACAGCTGGGCAGAAAGGCAGAAGAGATAAAATGACTGAGAGTTGATTGACAGAAAATAATTGCCAGTTTTTTTGATAATCGAGTAACTGTGTGAGTGATTTTTGAAGCAAAAATGCCACACATTCTCTGGTTGCAGCTTTTCAAATGGAAGGATTTTTTGCTTTTCTTTGTCAAACGTGAATTCAATTCAGTGGTCAGACATTTTATAGACAAAAAGATTATTTGGTAATATGAGAAAAGAGTCCGCAGATTCATGAAAATAATTCACGTATATCCACTTAAATTCTACGGGCCAACATCTGAAAATGGTACACAATTAATCCAACAGGATTATTATCTTCTCTCTTCTCTCAGAGGGGCAAAATTTCTACTATCTAATATCTATTGCAGCCGTTTCCATCATCTTTCTGAACCAGTAAAATGATTGATTGGAAGCTAGTATTAAACTGAAGGAAGTACATCTACCTCCTGGTCAATCGAACTGTTTACTAGAGAGGCCCCGCTCACTGCTACTCCTCCATTGGGGAAGTTAGGTGGATGTGTTCCAGCATTTTGCATTGCGCGCTATCTTTCTTAGTGTTAGTGGTTACGCCAGCAGTCGCTTTTTTTGGTTTTGGGGGCATAATGGTCACAGACCTTTAAGATTCTTAAACAGAACAAATAAAACTCGAGTTGAAAAATGAAATTGTAGGATCGCACTGGCTTTATCATTGAGTGACAGGAACTCACAATACTTCTACTCCAAAGAGATGCCACCTAGTGGTTCTACTCCTGTGTCAGGTTAATAAATTGTTATTTTACTAAAATGAATGAATAAGGCACAAAAAACATCAGTCCAATAAAACCAATAAATAAACCTCTTTTAAAATGCTACTATCCATGCCACTTCACATTAGTCGAATCACTGACATCTATGACATCTGGTGAGCTCCTTTGGGGTTAACTGGGTTTCTTAAAACACCTTAAGACAACAACCACCTTAAATCCATCATGGTTTTGTGGAAAAGACAACTATAAACTGTGTTCTGTAACCTTTACTGATGAGTCATGTGCCCGCAACTCAAGGACTCTATTGTTTAAAGTGAAAATATACTGTCAGGGTCAGAGAAGTTGAGCTCAGCATGGTGGATCAGAGCGAAAGAGATATTAGTGAGATTTCCTGTGATACCTGCCTCGATAATCGCTGAGTGCTAGTTTTGGCCTTGACACAGCAAACCCAACAGAGATGCTCATGACTTTCACCACCTTTCACGCACGCATTAGATCCTCCTCAGCCTACAGTTTATCAAAACAAACGGCTTTATCTTTTACAGTACAAGTATCAGATGCATCCTCCTGCTTCTGCCAGAGATGCAGTGGTTCAGCTTGTTTGGCCCTCAGGTTGTCAGGCAGAAACCAAACAGGCTATTATTGTTACCTTATCATCAGGGCAGTTGGTGTCCTGCTTGGTAATCTGACAGGAGAATATCTACCCTATCACTATCAATCTTCGAGGGACACTCCCCTTCGCTTACGAGTCAGTGGTGTGAGTTGCGGCTCCACCCTTTGGGTACCAGCTGGCCAGTAGGAAGACAGGGAACATATGTAAATAGTGAGGTGAGGAGAGCATAGCTGGGGACAGGTGTCATTTGTGACCTGAACCTCAGGTGCATCTGCCTATTGCCCCATGGGAAGAGCATATTACCACACAATGATACTCAGGCTAATTTGATATGAAGAGCAAAGTGTCAACAGTGATGCTGCTAGTGATGGAAAACCATGATTTCCAGCTATGGATGCACTTTGACAGTAGATGCAATTAGCTCCATTGGTGGGTGAAATCATAATTTAATCCTTTCGCCAAACACAAGCTTAAATTTTCACTAGATGTGATACTGTTGGGTGCGGAGTCCTCTACGCAGGAATGTGGATCCCAGTTCCTGACAGACAACATACCACAGCTTCCCAAAAAGTAAACTGTTGGTGCAGCAGGTACAGGACCTGTCTGTGACGTCAAACACACACACACACACACACACACACACACACACACACACACACACACACACACACACACAATCACACAGGCTTGCATGTCTATGCGTGAGTGTATCTGAACTGCTGCGTTTTGTTTAGTTTCCACAGCTCAAAGTTCAATAATATTTTTTTTGTACCGCTAAACTGAAGCTTTTCAGAGCCAACTGTGTGAATTAAAAAAATATTTGTATTTGTTTTTAATGAAACACCTTCTTCTTGTAAAACTGTTTCTCTGTGGTCATCTCTGCTGCTAGCTCGTAGAAAGATGCTTTTATTATTACTATATGCTCTAGTCCACAGAATCACTGCTAAATCACAGAATCACTAAAATCAGTATACCTTCCCTTTCTGTTAGGGAAGCCGTTGTTGATAAATCACTTCCCAGTTGCTACTGATGCTACACTGCTTCCCCAGTGACCACCCCCCACTGCTCTCTGATGCACTGTAGCAGACAGAGCACTGTTATTTTCTAGAGAGGAACCATTATTAGGCATGAATTATGGAGGAGGTTTATTAGGTTACTGAGAGGATGTTTGCGGGTTGTTTGCTTTTGCTGTTATGTCAGGCCAAGCAGCACCACTCTTTCCCCCTTATATGAACTGATATCTCTCCTTTTAATATCACTTGTGTTGAATTCTACATGTTAAAAGAACACATTTCTCTCTAATAGGGGAACATGAGTAAATATTATGAGGAGATTCCAGTCGGAGATTAAGAAAACAGAGATATGAAGAAGACTGTTCATATGTCTTCCAAACCCAAAAGCCAAGCTACTTTCAGTCCAGAAGGAAAACCAGCCGCTCATGTTTTCTCTCCCGTTTGATCTGCAGAAACACAGGAAGGAGACATTCTGGGTACTTCCCTATGAACTGCTTTAAGGAAAAAATTCAATATAGTGTCTCTGCGCCTCATAATAACTGAAAGAGAGTAGAGTTCCTCAGCAGATCACTCAAATGACGTGAATCACATTTGCTTAGGTTGGCTTAGGTACAGAAACATAAAATTCCCCACCATGTAATAATAAATCTGCACTTTAGACAAAGGCAGAGAGGAAGGGTGATCTGATGGTGATTAGTTTAAGCACTCATCCGCTCTGTGTGCAAGTTATGGCAACATGGTTTCCAGGCAACATAAAAATAAACAGGTTTTGTGGACATCCATTGTACCCTGTCTTAGAATAATGGGCTTTGTCAGTGAGGAGCTCTGTTAAAAACATGTAGTGCTAAAATCAGTTTGTATCTCATGTTCTAATATAATCTAATCATCAGGATTGGATTGGATGAGACTTTACCTGTGTCTAAATTCAATACTACAGAATTGTATGCATTATGTGTTATATTCTTATCTTATTCTTATCCTAGACTCTTGCTGCAGCTGCTAAAAGAAATCCTCCTACTTAATTGTTTTGTACTAACATGAAATGATACAATACTTGCACCATCAGATGTCAGTTAATCTGAGAAACTGGAGTGATTTCACAACTATCCACAGGTTTGGTTTTTTTTTTAATATTGACTATTAGTACACTTTATTTTGTCACTTTTCCAATGTGAACACACTACATACTCAGAACTTGCTTAGAATTAGTGTGCAGTATGAAAGCACAACACAGGTACTGTCTTTTCTTAGATGTCCCAGTTAACATGGGAGACAGGTAAATTTTTTTTTTTTATTAAAAAAGGACCAACAAAACCAAAAATAAACAAAAGCAACGTGCAGGCTGTTGTGCATAAATCCTTCAGGTTTGTACATACAAGTTGCTGTGACAGAGAACATCTTCCTTTGTAAACTGTATATAGTAACAAAAAGGCAGACACAAAATAAATTATGTGATTTAGCATTGAGAAAGGAACAAACAGTGGTGTAAGGAACAAAGAGAGTTTCTTCAGCATTTTTCTGTAATGTGTGGTACACAGTTGCAAATGATAAGCACTACCCTTCAGCCGTGACTCATACAGGATGGCATACACACAAAACTGAGCAGGTGTCCAAAAGTTTGATTGAACATAAGTTAAATATGTACAATGTAAAAGTTAAACTGACCTGGAACAAAAACAATTCGCCGTGGTTGGTGCTAATATATGTTATTAACTTTTTACAGCCAGATGACAACAATCAAAAACCTTCTCTTATATATTTCCATAAATAAATAAAAGAATCTCATACATATTTACAATATTTCTTGACTAAAATTTACAAATGTAAGAAGGCAACACCAGAGTGAACTTAAGAGCTTAAGCTTTAAAAATATTTACAGGAATTATCTACACTGTTACAATAGGTAATCACCAACAGTACAATCACTTTTTACTGGAACTATCTTCATTAAAAAAACAAAAACAAAAACAAAAAACATTTTCTTCATTTTGGTTGACTTCAGAAACTCAGCAGCTTTTTCCATTTAAAACATAAACCATCTGTGACACTTCACACTCAAGATACCTAATTGGAGATCAGTCATTAAATGAAAAACACAGCATAAGAGCTCTGAATTAAATATGATTTACTTTTAAGAAAGACTATAATGGGTGATAGTAAACAAATGCCTCTGATATGGGAGCCAACAAAATGTGCAAAGCTGTTTGGAGAAGAGGAGAAGAAAAGGCCTCAAAATACTGTGGTGGAGGCCATCACTGCCTGGGGTGAAAGCACTACGACATTAACTACCACGCAAACTGGTTTGGAAGGTAGTGGGATCAGTAAGGCATTTACTGTATGTACATCCAATAAACGTCACTAAAGTACCAGACTGTGGATGGAAGGCACACATGCGTGTTAAGACAGAAAAGGTCAGGCTTTTCAAGTTAAACTCACTGAGCAAACAAAGTGATTTGTGTATTTAGGCCATCAACATAGTGAGGTGATGTGTTGGTGGTAAAGTAAGCATGCTTCTGCAGCTTTTTAAATGACGGGATTCTTAGACAATTTCGCCTAGCTTCAAAAGAGTCAAGGCTCAGTGATCAAGAACATCATCTTTCGAAACCGTGCATTACTCCTTCATTTTGAAACCATTTTGTGGTTTGACTAAATGGCATCCTGTAGTTAACCTCCATTTTGTCATACAAAAGTTTCAAGTATCTTTTTTTTTTTTTCTTCTTTTTTCAGTTCTTTCTTCAGACTTGGACGGCACAGTGCTGAGGTCAGAAACATAAGCCACAAAATGAGGTCACTGGGGGAAGGAGGGGTCTGTTAAGCAGCAGCAGTAGAAACAAAAAACGGTCTTTGATGCTTCATATTTGCATCAGGAAAAAAAATTACTTCAAATAAAGCCAGTGTCTTCTTCATCTTTGGGTCATGCAACATCCATGTCGTCCATGCTCAGTAGTTGCCTCTGTAAAAAAAAAAAAAAAGCTTTAAAATTACACCCTCTCATTTTTAGAGACAAAATCTAACGATAAATGATGGCATCAAAGGGAAGATACCTGAGGATAAACATGGCCGTCACAGCTGTTCCTGCAGATATGTACCTCGTCCTCCGTGGTTTTCTGGTACACTGGATTGTCAAAGTGGATGGTGTTGGTGTTCTTCAGACGCCAGTGTCTCCATAGCAACACTGCTCCAAAGATCAGCAGGGAGGTGACCACTGCAGAGCAGGAGAAGAGTTGAAGGTCATTTAGATTGCACGTGTTGACCACGCAGGGCCGGCTGTTTTCTTTAGTGTTTGACAGAGAGCCGTGAAGAGCTGAAATGTGGAACTTACCTATTGGCAACACGACATAGAGAGCAATAGGGTGGGATGGATGGGCTTCTGCAGGCACTGCTGCCAATCTGTTGCCTGAAAAAACAAAGAGTGCAATGTTTTTCTTTATATTATTCCTTAAAATTAGATGAGAAGATCAATACCACTCTTGTGTGTTGTGTGGTATATACTGTAAGAAGCTGCAGGCAGGAGACTCTGGGAAATCACTGTACCCTGCCAAGAAATATGTCCCACCTGAGTCCCACATATGTAGGGATTCAACAAATGAGATATAACATGTTAATTTGTGAACTTTAGAGGTGCTGGTAGGTGGTTTTTGTTGCCTATGGACTGAGTTTTATCCCGTTTCCAGTCTTTATGCTAAGCTAAGGTTACTGCACAAAGATGAGAGTGGCATCGATCTTCTCACATAACTCTTGGCAAGAAAGTGAATAAGTGTTGTTTTCCAAAATGTTGACATAGTCCGCTAACAACATAATCTATCACGTAAGGGATCACGTACAGTGGAACTTTAATTCAAAGCCTTTCACTGTTAATTTCATTAGCACACATAAAGTAATAGTTTCTGTACCTTGAGCAGTGGCGGCAGGCTGCTGTGTTCTCTGTGTGGGCTGGATGGAAGAGGTGGATGTGAGCTTTTTGGTGGCTCTGGTGGTGGTTGTAGTTGCAGCAGTTGTAGTTGTTGGGGTAGCGACAGGCTGCCTGGGTGTAGTAGGCTTGGCGGGATCCTTGGGTGGGAGCAGTTCAGCAGTTTTGTTTTCGGCAGGAGGGGCAACTGTGACTGCTGGGAAAGACAAAATGTAAGGGTTACTGTGGCGATTCTATGTGAACCTGCAGTTCCTTTGTAGTGCCATGCACAGGGGACATTTACCTGTCACGCACATCCTCATGTCAGGTCCCATGGTCATGTGGTCAGGACAGGCGCAGGTGTATTTAGGAGAGTGCTGGTTGATCAGAGGGGCAGGGAGGCACAGAAACTCACAACCTCCATTCATACTGTCACTATCTTTGCACCAGTCTGTACCTAAATGACGGAAAAAGTGGGTACAATAAGCATTAGAAAACATTATATGGCCTTGAAGTACTTTTTGTATGTTATAATTCCCAGATCCAGTGATGTTTCTGTACCGTTGGGCTGCTTGAGGTTGTGATACAGTATGATATCTTCAGGCTGGTCCAGGTCCACTGCCAGCTCAGTGATGTCCTTTCCTGTCAGACGGTTGGCACTTAAAACAGCACCATTGCCAATGTCCGTCCAAAACACTTTTTCCTGTTTAAAGGGAAATACAACTTGAGTAATTCTGTAATTATTTGCCGAAGTTTCCTGAAACACGAATGAATTAATTATCCAGACTGATAAAGGCTTAGTATAAATGATCCAAATTTATTGGGAATAAAGTGCGGAAATAGTAGCTAAAGCCCTGGCTTTACACTAAAAACAATTCCAGATGGATAACTGCATATGAACTGGATCACTGACTGTCTGGTTTTGAATTACAGTAGTAAAGTATAAATGACTGAAAGTGCATAGCTTTGTGTAAAAAAGACATTGAAGAAACATTTCATTTTAAGTTGAGGATGGTCCATATTTTCCATTGAAGCAGATCATAGTTCCCGTTATGATTCTCTTAATGTATCAGAACAAAATGATTCAGTCTATGCAGCGCAGACATTTTTGTGATAACATGACTGAAAACACCTTTAACTTTCAGTGACTTAATTTTCATCTGCGGATAAATTTACTTCATCACTAACCTCAAAGACAGTCAGAGAGAGGGGGTGGGAGAGCTTTTCCTCGCTGACTATGAGGCTGCGTCGCGTCCCTCCATTCACATCAATGCTCGAGAGTGTGTGCATCTTGGAGTCCACCCAGTACAGACGCTGGTTTGCCATGTCTTTCCAGAGAGAGCATGAAGCAAAGAAAGATTTGACTGGTTATCATGTCTGTATGCTCATTATACAGTTTGAATTGAAATTTCTTGGTTTCAACTAAAATCATTCATGAAGTTCTGCTTACCTAGGGTGATACCATTGGGCCACGCGATGTTGTCTGTCACCAAGGCAACGCGATCCACTCCATTCAACCCGCTCTTCTCTATCTTAGCCTGCTCACCCCAGTCTGTCCAGTACATGAAGCTAAAGAGGACACAGGACAATTCATAAAAATTGGAATCGCAAACTACAGATAATCAGGAAAAAGGAAAAAAAAAAAAGCAATTTTACGAGTCATCTAGGTTGAGGTATCCGTTCCACATCTGCAACCTGTCTGAAACTTTCACTTACTTGTTTACCGGGTCCAATGCGATGGCTCTTGGCTTCTCCAGGTTGTCTGTGATGAGTGTCTTCCTCTTGCTGCCGTCTGTCGTTGCCACAGAGATAGTCTTCAAAATGCTGTCAGTCCAGTAGATGTTGCCATGGATCCAGTCCACGGCAATGCCCTCTGGGGCCTGAATCCCACTGCCGATTACTACAGTGTGGCAAGAGGAGTTACTGGCCACGTCGATCTTGGAGCTGTCAGGAAGGAGACGAGGGTGGAGAGACTCAGTTTAGAGAGAGGTATCGCTTTATATGCAGTCCAGCCTACATCGCAGTCTCTCGTTCACAATGGAAAATCTGTTTCTGACATCTTGCAGTTACACATACAGGGTTTCTGGTGCACTACAAGAGCTTACTTAAACCAAAAGACTCCCTAACTAGATTGATAAAGTTTCAGGGTCTTTCTAACCTGTAGATTTTCTTCAAAGACAGGTCAGACCAAAAGATCATCTTGTGTAGCATATCCATGTCCAGAGCCACCACGTTTTTCAGCTGTGGGATCAGACGGACGTACTCGCTGCGGTCCACCGTCAGCTTCCTCACCTCGTGTCTGTTGGTGAAGTAGAGGGTGGGTACAGTGCCTGGAGGACACAGAGGAGAAGAGGTTTCAGTCAGGACTATAAATCTAAAGAGGTCCTGCAATCTGTGGGTTGTCTCTTAAGAGTAAGCATGGCATAAGGACAGGCTGTCTTTCAAACATTACCTGATTCAGCCTTGCATGTCTTGGTCGCGGGGTCAATCTCATAGCCGTTTTTGCAGTCGCACTTGTAGCTGCCGGGCAGGTTGATGCAGATCTGACTGCAAGTGTCCGGTTCTGCACATTCATCAATGTCTGCAGGGGGAGGAACACAAAGTCAAGGGGAAAACTCGGGGTTGCATTTGCAATTGGCAAATCGGGACCTTTTTTTTTTTTTTTTTTACATAGTCAAGTTTCTAATAGACTGTTTCTCAAAATATATGTTCATGACCCAAAGCTGATCACGGCCGACTTAAGAATGAATGTCAAATGTCAGACTCCCTCCTCTCACCTTCACAGGTTTTTTTGTCCATCTTCAGGCTGTATCCAGCAAGGCACGAGCAGTTGTAGCCAATCTTCAGATCGTTGCAGTGATGGGAGCAGCCACCATTTCCAGTCGAACACTCATTGATGCCTGTGGAGACCGAGATACACAGGGCTTTCAAATAGCATTCATGATAGCCATTTCCTAATGGTAGCTCAAATTGAAGCTGAACTCACTCATTCAAACTATCTAGGCCAGTGGGTCTGCTTTGGTATCTGGTCTAACATTTTCCACGCTACGCTGTGGTTTCACTTTTTCTTTTTCTCCGAGCAGCGGTGGAGCTGAGCGTATACCCGAACTCTAACACACTAACTAGTCTTATGACTTTTGGCTATTGGGTGGATTGTTAAATAAGACTTCACTTACCGCACTCTTTGACAGGTTCATCTGACCAGTCCCTGCAGTCTTTCTGTTTGTCGCACACCCTCTCAATGCTGATACACTCCCCACTGCCACACTTGAACTTAGTTGGGCCTTCACATACAATTTCTGTGGAGGAAAACAGGGGAGAATGAATTTAACTGTAATCTAACGATATGAAACTGCTGTGCAAAGACTTTAAGACTTTTCCATGGGCCTTAAGAAATAAATGATTAACTTCAGTATACAAAGTGTGTGGGTGAAAATAGACTGGATCTCTGTTAGAGTCACCTATGTGGCAGCCCATCTCATCACTGAGGTCCCTGCAGTCAGCCGCTTTGTCACACTGGCGGCTGCCATGGATACAGGTGCCGTCATTACACTGGAACTCGTCCGCACGACAATTAGGACGACCTACAAAAAGAAGACAAATTGGTGAAAAAGAGAGAGAGAGAGAGAGCGTGAGAGGCGACAGAGAGCAAAGGGAAGATTAATGAGATAGACATAGAAAGAAGAGATGACTTATTGTGGCTCTTGTGTCAGTATTGATGATGCTGAGTATGTGCAGGTGGCCCTGGATGACAACAGGATATCATGTATGCTCAAGCACGAATAGGCTGCATCTGTTAGGCTGTTAGAACTTTAAATATGAGCCAGAAGATTTATCAGAGGAAAGCAGGTTTGCAGAAGATAAGATGGATGGAATGAGAAAAACTAGGAATAACTAATACTCAAAGAAAGCGAACTCACTGCAGTTGACCTCGTCCGATCGATCCTGGCAGTCCATGCCTCCATCACACCTCCAGCTGCTGTGGATACAATCCCCATTAGCACACTGAAATTCGTGGACTCCGCAGTGCACCGCCGTCTTGTCCGGCTGCCGTTCCACACAGTTCTCCGGCCACTCATCCGACCCGTCGGCACAATCCTTGTCTCCATCGCATTTCCACAGGGCCGGCACACAAATGGAGTTGTTGCACTGGAAGGATCGAGGGCTGCAGGTGGGCTTGGGGCAGGAAGCCTCATCTGAGCCGTCTGAGCAGTCGTTGTCATGGTCGCAGACGAAGGTGCTGGATACACACTGGCCATTGGCACAACGAAATTCTCCAGCTTTGCACTGTTTGGCCGCTGTGGTCAGTCAGGAGTAGAGAGAGAAGAGAGGAGTTGATGTGATTTTTTGTTACCATAATCAGGTAAAATCAGACAGAAATGTCTTTTGACATGTTTAACGAGTAGTTTACTATATGAATGGTTTAAACCTCTTTGCATGTGTCTTTGTTTTAAACTCTGTATGTCTTTTAATTTTCCACTTTTTATTGTCGTTTATGATGTTTAAGCATCATTCATTGTTACTGATGAGGTGAATAAACTCTACTCCGGTCTAAAACGTACTGCAGTTCTTCTCATCAGCCCCATTGTCACAGTCAGCTTTGCCGTCACAGGTCCAGGTTCCTGGGATACACTGGTTCATGGGAGGGCCACAGCTGAACTCTGATTCCAGACAGGTTTTGGTTGCTAAGGACAGAAAAAGGAAGTATGAATCAAGTGATTTCACGTGTTAACAGAGGGGTAAGGCTTGTGACTACAGTAGAGTATAATGTAAAACTGAATAATCATTTACCTCTTGAAACTACTGTCTACGGTAGCTTTATTACTGCGTTTCTGATTCACTGTTTTAATTGCTGCTGATGATTATTGTCACAAGTAGGTCAGCAAGTCAAAAAATCAGGTCAAGAGAAATGTTCTGTATTTGTTTCATTTCTTGTATTAATCCTATTTTAGTTAAAACATGTAGATTTTATTATTTTTAATTATTAGTCGATTAATAGAGAATTTTGATGAATCTTTTCCATTTTCCAGGCAAAACTGCAAAAAATGTGCTGGTTACAGCCTCTCAAGTGTGCAGATTTGGTGGGGTTTTTTTGGTCATATATGATAGTAAACTGAATATCTTTGTTGGATTGTTGATTGGATAAAACAAGAAATCTGAAGATGTCACATTGGGCCGTTGGAAAATTAGAATGGATGTTTTTCATTATTTTCTCACATTTTGTAAGAAAAACTATGTGTTGATTAATTGAGAAAAGAATTGTCAGATTAATACAAAATGAAAATAATCATTAACTAGAGCCCAATTCCCATATGTTGCATTTTTATTTTCACTTACAAAGAGGATCACAGTCTTAGGTCCTCAGTGATAAAATAACATACCGCAGGTTGCAGGCAGTTCATCAGTTCCATCCCCACAATCGTCCGTATTATCACAAATCCACCTTCGGGTGATACACCGCCCATTTCCACACTTAAACTGAGTGGAGCTGCATGTGAATGCTGCATCTGTGAAGACAAAAGGAACAGAGTTCATTCAGTGTTACATGAGAGCAAACCGAAACCTTCCTTTACAGTCAACATCACAAGCTCTGACTCTATCAACAATTTACATTTCGCTTCCTGTGAGCACCTTGTAATAACGTGAGCTTGTGTCACCGCAAAAAAAAAAAAAAAAAAAAAAAAAAACACAGATATCCTGTCAGGTTAATATTTCACTGAAAAATACACACAGGACAAAAAAAAAACTGAAGGCCACTCAAATTCAGATAAGTGACGGTGTGAAAACTACACCTTTTACTCTTTGCTTAACTCAGAGGAATTACCAAATTAAGATAACAACACTCTGTGGTTCCTTCACTTGTGTTAGAACAAGATATTAAGTAAGAAGACATGAATGTAAAGTATTTGGACAGAGGAGGCCATTCCTTTGAGGGAACAAAAAAACATAATAGTCGTATATTTCTTTATTCCACCATGACACACACATGCACTCTACCACAACCACAATTCAACTGAATTTTAGTTCATTTACTTGACTTTCAGACAGTATAGTCCATATTTCACAAAACTAAAGATATAATAAGACAACTAAAAGATAACAGATGAGAGAAAATGAGTAAAAAACCGTAACTGTCTATTTAATCTAATGATGCAGCTTCAGAAAACTCCACTTGTTACCAAATGTTTATTTTGTTTTTTAATCACTTTTATTACGTGTTTTCTTATGTAGTTTAAATGTTGATCTTATCTGCGACGTATGTCCAAGGTTGAAGGCCATTAATGTTAGTGGAATGAAAGGAAAGCAAGTTTAACCAAAACCCAATACCTCTGTTACCCACTGGTGGGTTTTACAGCTGCACTACTCGCTTTGAGTTTTAAGTTGTGCGACCTTACATTGACCTTGGTTTATTCTGGGATCTGAGGTCTTCCCCCGAGAAGATCACACCTCGGTGATGCGCTGGTCAAAGCGAAGAGTGCATCAACATCGAGGAACATGTGAAACCAACACAGGCCACTCACACTCCTGAGCAAGCATGTGTCATCCTCCATCACCTCAGCACTGCCAGTCTCTCCAGTGACCTGGAGGCTGGGGACATGTCAGACTATCCCTTTAAGGCAATAGTATGGGAGGAGTTGAACAATCACACCACCAGTTGCTGATTGGTCCCAGAGTGGTATTTCTCATCAACAGCATCACCACATGACCGGCACACAGAGGCGGAGACTCCGAACACAAGGAAGTTTGTCACCTTAAGTGTGTCAATGAGCGATGACAGTTAAAAAAGGGACAGTGGGGTCTGGCCGGTGATGGGTTGTAGGAGATTGTAAAATAAGGAGAGGATGCTTGGGCAACACTGGGCTTGCCACCAAGAGTTAACTCCCACCTCCTTTGAAAATGTGAAAAAAAAAAGAGAAGGGAGAAATTGACTTTTTACTTCTTTTTTTATTATTATTGGAAACATTAAGTCAATGTGGGCTTTCCCTGATTATGGGAAAAACCTTTAGCCGATCTTGAAAAACTCTTCCTGTGTAACACCTACACACCCATGCGTCCAGGAAAATCCCAAAAACACACAAATGCTAACACACATGGCGGGGAGGCTGGACGCGCAGCCAGCAGCAGTTCCAGGAATAAAGTTTCCAAAGCTGGAAAATTCAGCTGTTACTGAAGATAAGCTGTGACAAATTAACAATGAAATTTAAAAGATTTCCTCCACAACTCTCACTCATTTTACCTTTTTAAGAATCGTCCATGTATTACACTTAACAGAGAAGGACCAAAAGTAAGACAAACGCTGGCACTTCCTGACCTTCAAACTCCCGACCTCGTCTCTGAGGGTGGAAATTACCCTGTGGGCCAGTGTTTTCATTTCCCACTGCTAATCTTCCCTACTGTTTCCACATATGGGTCACAAGCCTCCCAAGAATACTGCTCAGTAAAAGGAGGTTTACAGGCCCGTAAATATCAGGGCCTGTATCAGGCTCTGTTTCATGCAGTTGTTACTGCCTGTCTATTAAGACAGGCAGGCCTATCTACCAACTCTCAACTTGGGTTATATGTTATTGGGTCATATGTTATTTTGGACATATTATATATCTATGTGTGTGTGTGAGTGTGTACAGTTAGGTTCATAAGTATTTACAATTACAATTTGTAATTTTGCCTCTGTACGTCACCATGATGGATTTCAAACGAAGCCATCAAGATGTGACTGAAGTGTAGACTCTCAGTCTTAATGCAAGGGGTTTAACGTTTAGGAATTACAGCCATTTCTATACATAGTCTCTCATTTTTAGAAGCTGAAATCTAAATCGAGTTTCATGGCCAGGTGTGGCCTGTCCCCTCGTTATTTCATGACAACCGAAGTAGATAAAAGGTCTGGAGTTGATTCCAAGTGTTGAATGTGCATTTGGTAGCTGTTCATGGGATCTATCAACATGTGGTTCAAAGAGGTGTCGATGCAAATGAAGGAAGCCATCTTTACGTTGAAAAGACAAAACAACCCTATCAGACAGATGTCAGAAACTTTAGGATTGGCCAAGTCAACAATCTGGTACATTCTTAAAAAGAAGGAATTTACTGGTGAGCTCAGCAACACCAAAAGGCCACAGAACACAACTAAAGTGGATGATGATAGAGTTCTTTCCTTGGTGAAAAAAACCCCTTCACAGCATCTAGTCAGGTCAAGAACACTCTCGAGGAGGTAGGCATATCATTGTCAAAGTCTAAAATCAAGAGACGCCTTCATGAATGTAAATGCAGAGGGTTTACCACAAGGTCGAAACCACTGGTAACACTCAAGAACAGAAAGGCCAGATTAGACTTTGCCAGAAAACATCTAAAATAACCTGCCCAGTCCTGGAACAAGATTTTTTGGACAAATGAAACCAACATTAACTTTTACCAGAATAGTGGGAAGAGAAGAGAAGAGTATGGAGAAGGAAAGGAACAGCTCATTATCCAAAGCATAATCACCATCTGTCAAACATGGTGGCGGCAGTGTTATGGCATGGGCATGTATGGCTGCCAATGGAACTGGTTCACTGGTGTTTATTGACCATGTGACTGCTGATGGAAGTAGCAGGATGACTTCTGAAGTGTATGGGGCTCTGCTATCTGCTCAGATTCAGCCAAATGCTGCAAAACTGACAGGACGGTGTTTCACAGTACAGATGGATAATGACCCAAAACGTGCTGCCAAAGCAACACAAGAACTTCTCACGGCAAAGAAATGGAATATTCTTCAATGGCCAAGTCAGTCACCTGACCTCAACCCAATTGAGCATGTTTTTCACTTCCTGAGGACAAATTTAGAGCAGAAAGACCCACAATCAAGCAACAACTGAAAGTGGCTGCAGTAAAGGCCTGGCAAAGCATCTCAAGGGAGGAAACTAGCATTTGGTGATGTCCATAGGTTCCAGACTTCAGGCAGTCATTGACAGCAAAGGATTTTCATCCAAGTATTAAAAAAATTCCTTGTATTTATAAATATGTTGGTTTGGCATGTTTTAACTTCTTTGTCCAAAAGTGCTACAGGAAATAGGGTTTGTTTGCTTGCTTTTGTTTTTTTTTTGTTTCAGTGTGGAATATGTGTAATGTATCAGATATGTAGTATTTTTTAAGGGGGCTGGGGACCTTTGGATGTACGCACGACATTCGCTAATTCATTCACTCCCTATTCAGAGCAACGCTGACTTTCTCTGCATCTCCACTGTCTCCAGTGTGCTGCCGGGAGGATGCCAGCACGCTGGTGTCGAGGCCGCACCCTGTCTCGCTGACAACCGCCCGCTTCCCTCTGCGCTCATTCCTCCTCTTTGAAACTTGAGACGGGCGAACGTGATTGACTGGTCGCCTGCAGTCCACGGCGGAAGGAACCAATCAAAACGCGGAGCGTAAATTTTCACTCACTTGTGACAAAATTGTGAACCACAGTGTGTTGTCATCACCGATATTATTGAATCATCAGTTTCCTTCGCAGTAGCTGCAGTTTGCAGTCACTGCGCTCGTTGAATTCATAGGAGAATTTAAAGTAAAGTTCAGAAAGAACCAAATATCAAAGCAATTTCTCCCGATTCACTTAACATATTCAGCGCAATACCCTCATGGAAACATTTGAATTTGTAACATATGAAAACAAAACAAAAATAATGCTAAAACAAACGAGTTATTCCCATTAATTGTAAGGGATACAGAATGATACAAGGAAATAAGCTCGATGTTCTTATGTGCAGCTACAACAAATCAGCCTCGCCAACTTCCCAACACCGGAGCATCCCTCTGTGTGGTAAGAAAGGTAGTTGCCAGGAAACCACACTTCTTACCTGCCTGAGGCGAACAATGGATCAGCATCAGCAAACCCCAACATGTTGACAGTCCGGCGAGTCCCCTCCACATCCCAAACATATCCTGTCCTCCCCTATCTGTCCTGATTTGACACCTAAAGTAGACACCGGTCAGGTATGAGCACAGGTATGGAGAGGAGGGCGAGTTCACCGCGGGGATCTGTGCGTAAAAGGCTCTGGCTCAGGCGCAGAGGGCAGGCAGCAGAGTCACGCGGCGACTGTGCGTAAAAGGCGAGTGCCAGCCAAATATTAAGGGGCGCGTGTCACATCCGACCAGTTTGTATGAGGCTGACAGGGGGGCGGTGCTAGAGCAGTGGTGTGATGTTTGAAATGGGACGTGAGCATTGCGGGGGAGGAGCCACATTGTTGCTGTATCACTGAGATGGTGGGTGTGTGTGTGTGTGTGTGTGTGTGTGTTCCTAAGAAACAATTAATTAAAGGAAGAGGAAAAACAGACCTATATAATTAACACAGGCAGTTCACATCTAACTAGACTTTTACTGATGATATGACTATGTCTCTAGAAGAAGAAGCTGCTTTTATATTAACACTTACAGAAGAAACAAAATGTCAGAACCACAGTCACACCATAGTCAGGATGTCCGTAATGGTTCTACTCTTTTAGAAAACGAAAAGGACGGAAACCCTGTGTTTGAGACCACATGTGAGTATGTGCTGGCACATGGGGAGTCCTCCGCAGCAGCAGGGGTTCTTGAGTGTAGTAAAGGCTGAAGCGTGGCAGAAATTACTGTATAATTTCCTGGCGAGAAATAAAAGTATTAGACTCAGCTGGGTTTTGGGTAATTTAATGCATAAGAAGATGAATCAAACAAAGGATTAAACAAGCCAACAAAAAGAGTCACAGCAACACTATTCAGCTGAGTAGGGACAGAGTTCTTCCACCAAAGCAGGTTCAAGAGTCTGACAATTCCTCTGGAGTTCAGCAGATCTTTTAAACACGAGTTTCATATGAGCTGGCAGTCAGTAGCCCCGTAGGCATCGATCTGTCGTCTGCAAAAGTGGGGGAAAAATTTGTTCCTCCTGGCCCAAGACTGTGGGGCCCATGTTTGACTTGCCAGTTCAGTGGGGTCTTTTGGTTCATTCTAGACGAATAAAAGCTACTTAAGAGCTACGAAGTTAAGCAATTTCTATTACAAAACATACGGTAGCTTTGTTTCCCGGAGAGATGAGCTGGGGGCAGATCTTTTTACACTGAATAATGTGTGCACAGCACGTAAATTATAGATAGAGGCAAGACTTTACTTTAAGTCCTGCTGTTCAACATTTTTAAGCGTTTATTAATGTACAGTGTTTTTTCAGGAATTATGACGTCTCCTATGAAGACATATTTTACATTTATTCAACTGAGTTTTACTATATTGTCACTGATGATCTGTTTATACAACAGCCTCCATCCTGCCCACAGGAGGAGTTATAGTTGTTGACAAAATACACTCAAAATCTGCTTACAAATACATTATACTATATTATAAGGGTACTTAAAGTATAGTGTTCCCTATTTAAGTCTATTGGAAGAATACACATATAATTTTATTTTATTGTAGCCACCACCAGCCCACTGACAAGAGGAAAACTTTATACCACATACTATTCCTCATATTATTGTTACTGTTAATATTAGTTCTAACCTTGGTGTTACTATTATTAACAAAACAGTTAAAATACATTAATCCAGTACAAAGAGTAGAGAAAAAAAAATTACACAATAATAAAAATATAGTAGATAGATAAATAAATACACACATTTTCAAAAGGAAAAATGTGCACAACTTCTCGCTCATTAGTTGATGGTAAAAAGACTGTTACTAGCTACACTATGGGACGTAGGATGAAGGTTTCCATCTGTAATTGGAAATGTGGCTGTGTTTGGCAATTGGTAAATGGACAGGTTCACAATTTTTCAAGTCTGACTTCTGAACATCTGAACAGTGGAACAGGTTTTGCTTGCTGTGCTCATTTCTCCTGTTCATATCGGGCATCCAGAGATCCCCTCTTTGATCCCTTCTGTATGTGTCTACAACGTCAGTGATGGGGACAACATTTTGCAATAAAAAGACAGCAACTTTGGAAGACACTCATTTGGTTTGATTAATTCAGATTAATGAAGCATCATATTAACTTCAGATAAACTTTGAAATACACTTTTTTCTTTTGTCTGGTGCCTTTGTCCCCCATCACTCACATTTAAAGTGCATTTCGAAGGGATCTTTTAATGGCCAATATGAACAAGTATAATCATTACAGCAGGAAAAAACTGTGTCAATTTACACATGAGCATATGAGCATGGTTTTAAGTCAACCTTGAAAATATGGGAACATAACTGTTATAGGCAAAGCCAAATTTAGCACAAAAATGTACATTTTTTGACAAGGATCATTCTGTCATTGTAAATAAAACCGGTTAAGATGTCAACTGCTCTTTTCACTGGAATAAGAGACCAAACTATCTACTGATGCTGCATCTGAACTGCAGACATACTGTCTGTTGCTTTACATGAGTATTAAACTAGACCTGTACAAATGTAAAACTCTAGTGTCCACAGTCTCTGCATCCTGTTCCTCTTTAAAAGCAAACAGAGCATTTGCAAAACAAAATATTCTTATTATTTTAATGGGGGTGATGAAAAATGAGCCCAGGAAATATGATAACCTCCACTGTAATGTTAGGCGAACTGCAGTTTACAGGAACTATTATGAGTTACTTGGAGGCTGATGCATTGTGGTGACATTCAACGGTAGAACTTGCTTCGCATCACTGTCTTCTTATCCCTCCCTTTATACTGATTTTGTAATTCCCAAAAGCTAAATGAAGAAACCATTCCCAAAATGTCTTCTCTCAGAAAGGTTGTTTTCTGACCTTCCCCTACAATCAGATTGTTCCACATGCAGAGTTCACTTTGCATCACCGTTAAAATATTGAGGTGTTAAGACGTCACTGTGAGGTGGAGATGGCCTTTCTGATATTTATTGGGTGAATCAGACAGATAAACTGTATCTGTGTTTCCATGAGGGGGATAATGTGTGTGTGCGTCCGTGTGTGTACAGAGAGTGGGAGGACCTTGGCTAGCTCCTGGTAGAGGCAACGAGCTGAGGGAGGCATTCCTGGAATGTCGAAATAGCGGCTGGATTACATATTCTGCTGCACCCACCATCACTACACACACACACACACACACACACACACGCACACACGTACATGCTTTGTACATGTGCTCAGGCACTGCACAGTACACCTTCTATCGACACAATGTAGTAAAACATCGACTTCAGTGACTTCCAGAGAAGACAGCAACAAGGGAGTCATATGTGACTTATTCAGATCTTCTCCTCTGTGCTGCCAAAACAAAACCTGTGTCCCCGTTTTATTTAAACCGTATTCTAGATATCATACTTGAGACTTGTGTCCCTTCAACATTGGTGAGTTTGACATTTTTAGATGACTGAAGGACTACTATGACTACCAATGGAAAAAAAAAAAATCCCCTCAAACTCAGATTCTTAAGGGGAGACTATAGGGCTTTTTCACAGCAGACATTTTGAGATGTCATAGTAATAAAAGCACAGGTGTTACTAATAACATCAAAATGCTTCTGTTCTAGTCAAGTGTCCCAGTAAACCACGGAAGTGTGACAGTGAGACCATGAAACTGAAGCAGCTTAATGGAATTCAGCCATCATTCATATTATTATTTACACCTGCGCTTTTCCTACTGTGACACCTCAAAATGTGTTCAGTGAAAAACTCCTGTTGTGTTATCTTTAACCAAGTTTAACAGCTAAGTTTTATTAAAAAAAATGTTTTCCATCTTTTCAGTTCCACATGAGCTGGCCGTCTGGAGATACATGGATCTCATCTGACGGCAGCAATATGCTTTTTACCCCTTTGGAGATGAATCCAATTCTCCGAACGTGATTAGAAAACACTACATAAATGCAAAATGTAGATAGATTCAAACAAACAATATTTGTTCTGCTTGGTTGCCAAACATATTATTCTTTGACGTATTTAAACATTAGCATGTTGTACAACTAATCATTTTGTCCTGGTAAACCAGTAGCTTTCTGATTTCCAGCTTGATTCCCACATATCTGATGGCTCCTATCTGCAGAGTCAATCACTATGTGTGCGCACTGTATTTGCTGTGTCCTAGCGCTAATTGGTAGCCCGGTAATCAGTCTGAATTGCCACGGTGTTAACCCCCTATTACTACCTCTGTTTGAATTATTGAAAAAGATCAGATCTATGGGTAGAGAATCAGAGGTGTGGCACCAGGCTGATCTGATTAGTTCCTCCTAATTACTGAGAGCAGCTCACCAGAGTGTCAACAGCGCAGAAGACATGAAACGCAGAATTATATGAGCACTACAGGCAGGCCAGACTAAACACATGGAGTCTTGAGTTCTTCTCACACACTTGACATTACCAGTCTTCTCTAGACCAATCAGAGAACAAGACCCAGCGAGACAGACACAGAATATATACTGTACGCTACTTTATCGAATATGGACTGTGTGCACGGTATGTGTGTGTATGTTTTCTGCCCCTCACTATATGTGCTCGGCAATGTGGAAGTCATGTCCAGTGTCTCAGGGCCGACAGACTGGATGAGCTTGCACACATGCAAACACACACACACGCACACACGCAAATGCACACGCACACACACAAGCGTGTGTTTTCTCAACTCAAGGTCTTACAGTTTTATGAGTCTAAACCACTTTTTTAAGTCTGGGTTGCACTCTCAATGTGCATCACAGGAGATCCTGAACTAAAGAAACACCTAAAATTGTTGTCTGATGAACACTACTGTAGCTTTCTGTATAAAAAAAGTTTCCCTGCACATGGCTCTTCTGCCCAAAAATAGAAATGTTACTTGAAAGAAAGATCCTCTATTACTTTTTAAAGATCTATTCTGCAGATTTATTTCTGAAATGCAGACGTATAAAGGTCATTTAGAAGTTAGTAAAGGAAACTCTGTCTGCGGACTTATTCAGTTTGAGTCACCAGAGAAGAGCTTTAAGAAAAAAATCAGTTGCCCAAAAAAGCTTGAAAATGATCCCATACACCCACACTGACAAATGTTCATCTTAGCAGCACAGCTGCTTATATTTGACATGTATATACTGTGTATACTCTTGTGTGTTTTAACAACCCCGGAGTAGTTTTAGTAAAAGCCCATGAGGGTGCTGCCGTTGAAATGTGCTGTTTTGGGGAGATCGGGAGCTGAAGCCCTGCTCTTACCCATCCCCCCGGCAGATGTTAACAGCTGGTTTTGAGTTGCTGAGGCAATCTAGGGGTTCCTAGAAATCAGGAAACCTAGTCGCTCCCCCTTCCCACATTTACTCCATAAGGAGAAAACACTCCAACACAGGCCTCACTGTCGAGGGTGTTTAATACCACACACACACACACACACACACACACACACACACACACACACATCTTGGCATGTGCCAAGTTACCGCCTCCAAATGGACACTGTACATATAACATACTTCTCTCTGTGCCCAACAACACGCTTACAAACTAAACAGAAATATGAGCACAATACCAAGATTGTTTATATCATCTGGATAAAGAGGTTGTTTGTATTCATTTACTTGCAGGAGCTTAAAAGTGAGTCCAAGAGGGTTACAGCCCTGATTTCATGTTGATGTTGATATCATTTTTTATATTAAATTGGAGGGAAGAAATAAGGTGAAGTTGGACTAAAACTTAATGCTCAGGTAGATACAGGATTTTACATTGTAGTGTGGTAACTTTTTGTTTATAAAAGCTTTTGAGGAAAGATTTAATGAAACTTTTTGAGGAAAACTGTTAAAGCACTGATTATTTTCGAGGTTTAAAAATCCTGTTTCCAAAGACACTAATGTGAGGATTTACCTCTATATTTTGTATTTGTATGAGACCTCCTCCTGGTGATCAGAGAGAGGCATTACATCTTCCATTATCAATAACTTAAGTTTGAGCTATTCTCAGGTCTGTTTGGGCTCAGTATTTAAAAGCCAGTCAGCTAAAGGGCTTTTATTGTCCCCAAAGATTAAAATCAAATCTGCCGAGAGTAAAGTTAATGTCACTGCACTGCAGTAGTGCTTTTAGTAGTTGGAGGATTAAGATCGTCTCCAATATGATGTTTCCCAACTCTGACAACTTCGGTCTCTAAAAATATCAAAACCTTTTGATCCAAACTAACTTGTTTGGATTCTTCCATTAATCTCGTGCAAAGAAAAGATATGCATGAAAAACAAGCGGCAAATCTTCATATTTTGAAAGCTGGAACCAGAAATGTTTCTCTCTTTTGCTCAGAAAAAGTGACTCAAACTATTTACGTTATCAAAATAGTTGCCGATTATTTTTCATGCTGTTTGACTTGTTGATTAATTCACTATTTTATTTCAGCACTACATCACACAAATGCCAACATTCACTTTTACTGTGGTTTATTGTTACGTTTCAAGTTTCAGCGATAATGACACAACACAACAGACAGATCTTAATAATTTAGTGGCGAAAACGTTGATGCTTTGGTTGTATGTTCTTCACTCTAGTAACCTAGCATAATGAGTACAGTAGTAGAAGTACAGTATTGAACTTGCCAGCTGTACACACATGCATGGACAGTATAGTCTCAAAAAAAAAAAACAACAACTCTATACAGTATATCCAACACCATACAGCCATCAGGCATTCACAAGCAGAGAAGAGCCACTGTCCCTCTGGTCCTTTGTCTTGAAATCAAAAACATAAAAAGTGCCAAAGTACATCAAATAGTTCTGAAATAGTAAAATCACCACACAACAACTGAAGGAGAAGCAATTAAAGTTACAGTACTCATTGATGAAATACGACCTCATGATTCTTTAAGTCTACAATCAACAGTTATAAGTGCTTATAGTGGACGTGTAGCAGGTAAGCAGCAGTAAGGTGGAGTAGTCTGTTTCTATACCGTACCATATATACAATATTGGAGAGCAACCTGGACTCAGCTCCATCAAACCTCAGTCAAATAACTGTGGTGAGTTGCTAGAGAGCTACTGAGAAGCCTGGAAACATCGTGAGCGCTCACAGCGCGTTCGATTTCCAAATCAAACAGCCTATCACACCTCGGCAATCACAGTGGCTCCAGAGTGGCTGACTGTTGTTGCAACACATCGCCACAGTGAATCAGAGGTGAAACGTCAGGTTTGTTTATGTCCAGACGTAAGGTAGGTTAAGGTGGTAGCTTCACGCTGGGTAAAAAAAAACAAAACAAAAAGGACGAAGAAAAAAACAGCTCTGTCTGAAAACCTTTCCTGTTTATATTCAATGTTGTGGACTTTACTTTAAAACAGCTCTAACTCTTTGGGTTAGCTGAGGACTAGTTTTTAGTCCAGTTTGTCCAAAATATGAGAAAATCTGGATAATTCTTGGCTTCATAGGAAATGAAATTTCTTGTTACTTGTTTGTTAACAACACTGTTATGTCAGAGTTTAACTAAATGAAGCTTTATTCTTCTTAAATCTTGTCTGGTTTAGACACACTTTATTTTAAGTCCACCATTTAGCATTTATAAACAGTATATAAACATTTAGTAAATGTTTATAACAGCCTATAATGCAGTCGTAAGCTGTATGAAGTGTTTATTAATGCATTTGTCAACAACTATAACTCCTCTTGTGTGGACCCATAAGTGGAGGCTTGTTTATAAATAGATCAGTTTTAATAACAAAGTATGTTTTCATAGTAGAAGTTTAAATTTCTGACAAATACTCTACATTAATAAGCACTTGAAAATGTCCTTATAGCTGTATACATCTACATTATAGTATGATATTAACCATTTATTCGACATCTGTATACTGCTTATAAATGTAACAAGGGGGACTTGAAGGAAAGTGTTACCGAAGTAATTGCTGCAGTTAGGTTCAGAAATTTGCAGTTACAAGCGGCTTCAGGACATTTTCAGGAATATTTTCCCAGTCGAGCTGAAGAAGACTCCCATTAAGTAAAGGCTGATTATAAAAAAAAAGTTAATAGCAATATTATCCTGGGTTGAAATTCTCTCAATATGTGATATTATTTAGATAATTATTGAAATAGGATTTAAAATATCTTCAAATGGCATTATATTATACCAGAAATTCTTTAATTCTACTTTGGCTGCCACTCTTTTAACACGTTTTACTAGATGTCCATTGACAGTTTTTTTTTTTTTTTTTAAACTGCCTTGTCAGTTGTGTCAAAGAATTCAGCAATGATAATGTTTATGATTATCACAATATGCTGTTATATTGATTATTGTCGCATCACTAACTCCCAAATTTCTGTGTTCATCAGTTACGTTTTCTAAGCCACTGTCTTTCCACATGTAAACCCTTAGACTGTTCCTAGGTTCATACAAGTAGTTCAATAACAACTGCACACAGACAATATTCTCAGTTAAAATGACTAAAAACTCTCCTGACCTGGCACACGAAGATAAAAAAACCTCATTTGATCCCTTGGCAATAAGACTTTCTTCAACTAAGCAACAGCAAAGTAAAAGAAACAATTTAATGCAGTGATGTGGATGGCCTAATTAATCTGTGTATTTTATGATATGTTATTATGATGAATCTCCTTCTTTTTTAGTCCTTTTTATAATTTGACTGAGGTTGGATGGAGTTGACAGAGGCATGTTTTATTTACTGTGTATGTGCTGCTCGGTGAGTTGGAATATCCCTTTATGCCCCCTTTTCTTCCATGTCACAGTACAGTTCAGGACTCTTCATCAGTGGCACTGGGGGAGCGCTCCTGGAAAAAGAGCAAACAGATAAACGTCTAGAAAATGACAGATTCCAAAATCCAACAGAAAACTTCCCTGGCTGGGATCATAAAGGTTGAAGGGAAAAACAGATCGCAACTTTGATGTATTCTAAGTTTTGAGGCTCTTCAGAGCTGCATGATGTCTGACGTCTGCTAAGACTGACACAAGTAGAAACATATGACTACGTCAAGATTGGAAAAGAAGTAAGTCTCACCTTCACGTTGCCACAAACACACACACACACACACACACACACACACACACACACACACACACACACACACACACACACACACACACACACACACACACACACACACACACACACACACACACACACACACACACACACACGAACAGCATGAGCTACCTCTTCCTGCTCGTCCTCAGAGTCGTCATCACTGACGACAGGTTTGGCCCTGGTGCGTCCTGTTCGTCTGCTGCGTCCCTTCCCTCGATCTCCGCCTTTATCCTTCCTGCTCAGACGGATCTTCACTTTCACTGAGCGAGCTGGAGACACAATACAACATGTTACAGTATAAATAAAACTAAGTCAGACACAAAGCAAAACGCTCACTAAAAGATAATTTAACATTAACACACTAAATCCCAAATGCAATTTAAAAACGGGCCGAGACTACACACGCAAAAAAAGTACCACTGAGGACTTTCTCCCGTGCTGCTCTCTGCATACAGACATGCTTACATTCGGACTCTGATCCTTCCTCCTGCTCCTCCTCCTCTTCCTCGCTCTCCTCTCCCTCGCTTTCCTCCTCCTTCTCAATCTTCTGCCTCAAACTGGTGAACACTGACTGGAGCACGATGGAGTCTTCATAGATCTGCTCACACGAGAGAACCATGGTTGAAAACAACTGCTTATTATCATCATCATCTTGTGCGCGGCAGGTGACAGTGACAGAAATACACAGTCCTCACACATCATGTACGATCACTAACATCGTCGCACCAGTAGTGTCTGAAATATAAAAACAGGACAAATGGACAGACCTGAAACTTAATTTCTGTCAGTGGCAGAAATCATAGACACACCTGGTGAGAGGTTTATACACAGCTCTAACAAGGACAGCGGGTGTTTTTCTGTGTTTATGAATGAACAGTGTATCAGCAGGTCCGTCTCACCAGTGATCCCTCCAGGTTGAAGGTCTGAGCATTTTGAAAGAGCAGCATGACGTCCCTCTCCAGGTCACCCAGACTGCGGTAGCGATGACTTCTAATCCTCTCCTAGTGATGGAAAGGAGTGATAGTTTTTGTCGCTTGGCGTATAATAAAAAGTAACACGTTACCTATATATCTATCCGCAGCAGATTTCATTTTATTTGAGCTTTAACTTTGCTGCACCACAGACCAATTTTTCCCAGCTGGAACCATCTTTTCTGGTCTTACCTTGATCTTCCTGAAGTCCACAGGCTTGCGGATCAGTTCATAGTACTCTGGCAGCTCTTTTCGAGATGGCAGCTGGATGAACACCTCGCTCAGCTGACGCCCACTGGCGCTGCAGGAGATGATATAATCAGGATGAGCAAAATCACTTTTATCAACAACTGAATGTGCTAAATTGTGATCCATCTGATGAATATTTTTTTGGAAAACCCCCAAAATGCACCAGTTAGTTAGTTAGTTTGTTTTGTTTATTATACTTTGGGAGATTCCTTTTATATCTGTAGCAACTGTCAGACAAGTATATTAACAACGACATTGACATTACAATTCTGACACGCTACAGACGGCTGTCGCCACCGCGCAGCGCCAGAAGTCAGATAGAACAGGGGGGTTTGCTGAACAGGCAAATTTTAATTCAGTTTACATTAAACTCAGAAAGTCTTATTGTGAAATTGGATATAGCATATCATTTTAACTACACACATCCAGATGTTTAAAGTGCAAAATGTATTTATGCTGTGGAAATGCATGTTTAGTGACTGAGCAACAGCTTGTACACTGATGTATTGCTCTTTACTTCCATCACAAGTGTAGGTTAATGGTTGTATTTAATGGCAGTAACGAAAAGGTTTAATTCACATACAAGATAATATGGTTTTGAAACTCTGGGGTTTTGGTGAGAGCAGAGCAGGTGTTTGGTTTTGTGTTTACAGTTTGGGTAAAATGACAAATTATTACAAGAAATAACTTGTGAAAACACCTGTGAAAACTTCGGATTCTTTATCTGCGACCTTTCTCACTTTCTTTTGATGTCACTTACATCACGTCTCTTTTTACCTTAAGTTGGCCTGAACCTGGCAAACTATGAAGTCCCATTTTCAAAACGGAAATGAGTAAGTTAAATAAATGGTGCAGAGACTGAAGAGAAACATTTAGTAAGGAAGAAACACACTAACGCAGAATACTGTAAGAATTATGTAACACCTGTAGCTCATTGCTGCTACCTGTCTTTGTATTTGATGACAGCGTCCACAATCTTCTTCATCTTCTTTGTGAGGGCAGGAGGATTTGGGGAGAGTTTCTCAGCAGGCGGTCGTCCCCTCTTCCTCTGCCTCTTCCCATCATCGTCTTTGTCCCCTCGTCCTCGTCCCCCGAAGGAAGAGGAGGGACCGGGGAGATCCACGTCGCGGTCCCTCTTCCTCTTGCGGGTCGTCTTTTTGTGACGTACCTCTTCCTCCATCTCCTCCAGCGTGCCCTCCTCTATTGCCTGCTCCGGGTAATAAATGCGAGAACGAATGTTTCAATACAGAAAGCAAGGAACTTTTTGCTTGCATTTTAAATTCAGTTTATATTCTGTGTTCTGTTTCTCAGCTCTGCCCTTTGCCCATGAGGCTAATAACCTTGAGCCATTGCTTCTCGGTCAGTGAGTCGCTGTAGTCCACCTCCTTTCGCTGCCGGGAACCTCGTCCGAACATTTTCTCCTCCTCCTCCTCACAGGTCAGCCGCTCCACCTCGGCGTCGTCCTTCATGATCCAAGTGGGCAGCTCGTCCTCCTCCATCAGACGAGGTTTTCGCCGCGGATTACGGGCCTCCTCCCGCCGCCGGTCCAGGTCCATACGCTGGGAAAGGGAGAGGAAGAAAAAAGAAGCAAGAAATGATGTAGAAGGAGGATTTTGGTTGAGTCAGGGCTGGAAGTGAGGACCGAGCTATAATTTATTCTCCAAACACAAACATTTACCATGAACTGGTCGAACTCCTCCTCACTCCTGGCGATCATCTGGTTGACCGTCTCATCATCTGGCACCTCATCCTCCTCCTGAATACAGCAGACACACATTGGCAAGCAGAGCATAAGAAAGCACACTCTTTAAAAATTGTGTGTTGCTGGTGCACGCACACACATTCATGCGTAGACACACTTCTTGACCCCAGACCTCGTCTTGCTCCTCGTGCTCCAGGATGGCCTGCAAGAAGGCCCTGCGCTCGTGGCTGGAAGACTTCTGATCGAACATGCCGGCCTGGATGACCTTTTGGTCCACGTTCAGTTTGTACTTGGCAGCGGCCAGGATTTTCTCCTCTACGCTGTTTACCGTGCAGAGACGCAGCACACGCACCTCATTCTGTTGACCAATGCGGTGGGCTCTGTCCTGAGCCTGCAGGTCCTGGAGACGCAATCGGGCAGGAGAAAGAGAATTAGTACAGGGCCAAATGTTCCCCTGAGAAAGTTTTGATACTGCAGCAGCACCTGACTTGTAAACCCACATGCAACACTGTGGGTTATGTAAAGGACAACATGTTGAAAATATAGTCATCACATGCCAATAAAATAAAGGGTATCATCTAAAAAAACATAACATTTTTCTACTAAAAACTTTGTCAAGTTTTAACAGACGGTTAGACTCTTTTCTGTGCTGTGCTGTGCTGTTATCAGCTGCTCCAACAAGAAACTTAAACTCTGGAAAAACAGAGTGAAAGCCACAAGTCTCTGCCCCGGCACGCTGTCAAAGGACTGACCAGAGCTGATAACGACTGAAAATCTGCCCTCACAGGGCTGATACTGATCCACACGGTACTCTGTTACTTCTCTAAGACAAAGTCCAAGATTTTCCTTGTTGTGTATTTCAGCTTGGTGATTAAAATCCTGCCTGAAATCCGTCTTGGTTTAATCAGCTGTCCCACACCGCACGTTCACATCCACGCTGTGGTGGTGAGAGGGAAGCGGTACATTACTGTTATTTTTCCCCAATAATAAACCGGAAGAAGCTACCCAATACTCTCTTGCTGAACCCAAACAACCTGGCTGCTGGTAATCAGTTACTGTACTGCCTTGTCCTTAACTCTGGTTTCTGAATGGGAGGCCCGTGGGTGTGCATCCGCAAATGCTGTGTTAATGTCTATTGTTATTTGTATGGTAAGTGTCCAGCAGAAAGTTGCCTCCAGCTGCAAAATTTCAAAGCAACTCCGAGTTGATATCAACTTACTTTCCTTAAATGGCACCTTTTGTAAATTAAAATACATGTGCATCACACCTGATGTGGGTTCCAGTCAGAGTCAAAGATGACCACAGTGTCCGCAGACTGCAGGTTGAGGCCGAGACCTCCAGCTCTTGTGCTCAGGAGGAAGATAAAGTACTCTGACTCTGGATCATTGAATGTCTTCAGCAACATACCTCTGTCTTCAGCCTTTGTGGTTCCTGGGATGTAAGGGAGGTGGGACATGAGAAGGAAATCGGATGAGAGAAAAAGAGGAGGAAACAAAGCAAAATGGTACGACGGCGACAGGATTCCAGGGAAATGAATGAATGAAGTACAGTGAGAAAAAGGCACACAAAACTGCTCTATTACAGCAAGACTCAAAGAACAAACTGTCTCACCATCCAGACGCAGATACTTGAAGTTGCGGTAGGCAAAGTAGTCCTCCATGATGGTCATGAGAGACGTCATCTGACAAAAGAGCAGCACTTTGTGGTTTGTAGCTCTCAGTTTGGGGAGAATACGATCCAACACCTCAAACTTTCCTGATGCCCGATACAGGTCTGGTCTGATGGAAACGAGGACAGACAGGATTACAAGACGCGTGAGTGTGACTGTGTGTGTGCTTGTGATCTTGGCCTGAAGAAGAATTAGCACTTACCCCTGGACTATCCCACCAGAGAATCCTAAATGTTCAGAGAAGGATTCCTGCAAAAACAGTCAAAGATGTATTCTGTGATCTAGTCTCACACACACACACACACACACACACACACACACACACACACACACACACACACACACACACACACACACACACACACACACACACACACACACACACACACACAGACACTCGTCTTGATGTCTTTGTGCTTTTTATATTTTACACTTGCTCCTAATAACCTGACAAATCTTCCACTTCGACACTGTTCAAACAAATAACGGGAGACAAAATGTTTCTGCGTAACACTCCTCAGTCGTACCTCTATCTGCTGGAACATGTAAGGGTGGTTACAGATCTTCCTCAGCTGCATGATGGTGTTCATCAGTGTCTTCGTGCCGCCTTTACCCTAAACACAACAAGATAAAACATGCAGTGTGTAATCACAGGTTATTTTTTTTAAATTTCAGTTAGCCTTTATTAATGGAGAGTCATCCAAAGACAGGTATCAATACTCTCTCTTAAAGCAGGAATCAATAATTTAAAAAATAATTAAATGTTAGAGCCAAGGACCTAGGCCTAAGACTGAAAAAAAAAAACCTTAAAGCATCAGCAAAATAGCACAATCTGGTGTTTCAATTTACTCTGCTGCAATTCATTTCATCTAAATGCAGCAAAAGCTTTTTTTTTGTTGCTGAGATCAGTCTTAAAATTAGGACCCTCATTGACAAGCAAATCTTGACTTTTTGTAGTGTAGTTTTTGCTGTAAACTTGCACCCTGGTACAAGTCACAGTATGTGTCCTGGACCTCTCACTTGTTACAAATCTCAAAGTGCTGATGTATAAATCCTCTAGGGCCACATCTGATTCAATTAAAAAACACACAGTGTCCCAGAGTTTATGCCCTCACCTTCTTGTCTTTCTCCGATCCATCAGTCAGAAGAACCCCCTTGGCCTGCATGTGTCTGTACAACACCCTCTGAAGAGACGACATATCACACTTGATCACGTATTCCACCTGAAGGAGAGAGGAGACACATTCGATCAATAAAAGACATAGAGAGCAAGAGACATGCGAGGCTCGGCAAGGACACTACACATCTCTTTGTATCAGTCTCTGTTTCTCATCCAGTAGGACATCGTTTGGACACGTGTGTGTGTATATGCGTTTATTTGTCTATCTGCTGTGTGCGCTGAAAAAGGTGAGCCGTGCCTTCTCCGGAAGCTGTGCCTCCACCTCCTTCTTTAATCTGCGCAACAGGAAGGGGCGGAGCACTTTGTGGAGACGACGGATGATCAAGATGGTCTCCTCTTCATTAAGGTCCACCTGGAGAGAAAAAGGAAGAGAAATTTGGCATCTCTCAAACGCAAAGAAACAAATCACACGAGCAGACTGCCTTGCTAAACAGCGCCGTAGCTGTGACTGAGTCCTGCACACCTTCTCTCCCGTCATGGCGAAAGGAGCGTTGAACCACTGCTCAAAGGTGCTGCAACTCTTGAAGATAGTAGGCAGGAGGAAATTGAGCAAGGCCCAGAGCTCAGGCAGTTTGTTCTGCAACGGCGTCCCAGTCAGGAGGACTCGCCGTGGGGCAAGGTAGTGGGTGTTCAGGACCTGGGTCAGTTTACAGTGGTGGTTCTTCATACGGTGGCCCTCATCAACGATCATGTACTTCCAACGGATCTGGTGGGGACGACATAAGAAGAGGAGGGGAGACAAGAGGAGAGGAGAACATCTGGATAAAGCTACCACTCTAATGCCTTACTGCTTCTGCCCATCCAAACAGAACAAAGACAGAAAGTGCTCAAACAGAGGATTTCCTGTCCAGTTTGTCCTCATGCCCCACACTGACTCAGCCCCATGCAACAGCCTTGAGCCGCCAAGTGGGGGAAGCGCTTGCCTGAACTACAATACCCACCTGGCAGCACAGTCAGGAAGTCTATATGACTACATGAGTGCATAGCAGCATGATGGCCAGAGAGGACAGTGGGAGACGCGGTCTCAGTGTGTTGCAGGACCTAGGAGAGAGCACTGAGACGGAGCACAGAGGGCGGTCAGATTGGCCAGGGTCAAACACTTTTAGAGCACTTTGGGGGTTTAACTAGTGGGAGCTGATAAACAGAAACACACAGAAACCTCAAGCAAACTCAAATAATTAGCAAATAAAAGCAACCGCATCCCGTTGCAGGCATGTGTACATGTGAAGAGGGAAAGAATTACACTATGTTTGCCTTGGTGTTGTCTGTGAACATCCTTCTGCTTGTGTGTGTTTGTACGCCTCATCTCACCTTTGCCAGTACTTGTTTATCCTTGATGATGTACTCGTAGGTGGTGAGTAAAACGTTGAATTTTCCGCTACGCAGTTGGGGAACGAAGGCTCTTCTGGCAGCAGGAGACCCCTGACAGCCAAAAAACAATAAATAAATACAATTTCAAATATAAAAGAAAATCTGTATAAAAAACATCATCTCCTTCAATACATCAAATACAGGAGGCCACAATGTCTTATGTTATGTTTCAAGCAGAAGCTATAACCACAATAAATAAGTGCATGTGTAGAGACACATTTTGTGATTATATGCAGGAAGTAAGAAAAAAAACAATTTTGGTGGTGTTGCTGCAAAAACTAACCTTGTAGGACACTTTGACGACTGTCGGTGCCCATTTGTCAAACTCATACACCCAGTTAGACAGAGTTCTGTCAATGAGAGACAGCTCAGTTGTCACTCAGCAGTGAATTCTAGGTTTCTCAGTGAATTAATGATGAAGAACGAAAAAGAAAAAAAAATTATATTTGCAAATCAACAGTTTTAGCTCACGAGAGGGGAACGATGATGAGGTAAGGTCCATTGAGACGTTTGTGCTCCATGAGGTACGTGATGAGGGCGATGGTCTGGATGGTTTTTCCCAGACCCATCTCGTCCGCCAGGATCCCGTTCAGGTTGTTGTTGTAGAGGGAAACAAGCCACTCCAGACCTTTAATCTGACAGGGAAATTCGCGTGAGGGGGGAAATCTTTCAAACATGACAGGTATTTCCTGCAGCCGATCTCCCTTTTCACAGTTATAATAGTGAAACATTTCTTTGTGCATGGAAAGATAGAAAATATCTAATAAGTTCTGATTGTGCTTGTTTACCTGATACTGTTTGAGTTGTCCATTTATTAACAAACTGGACTGTTTCTCCACCTTCTCTGTGACAGCGTGAGCCACTGAGTAATAAGACTGGAGCCCTCGAGCGAACGCTGCACCGCTGTACTCGTCATCCACATCTTGCTTAGCATTTCTGCGGAGGACACACAAAGAAAGAGTTTCCTTCGATTGTGGCATAAAGTCATTTGAACACCTTTTTTAATACCTCATGACCACATTCATTTTTTGTTTGGGTGTCCCTGAATACATAAATGGCATGAAATTGTAGTAGTGCAGTAGTCGATGTATGAACTCACTCGATGATGTGTCGAACGTCCACTTCTGACACGTCTTCACTGTCGGGGTCTGTTATCTTCTTCTTTTCCTCCACTGGAGCTGCTGAAGGCTGTGGCTCCTCCTCTTCTTCCTGCCAGATAGTGGGATCAGCAGTTTGTCAGCGGCTGGGGCAGTGACTATGAAACTGGCTTCAAAACGTGTCGAACAAAACAACCCACCTCCTCCTCTTCCTCCTCCTCGCTGTCTTCGCTGTCCGAGCGGGGGGCCACCTCATAACTGAACAAAATACAGACATACTCAAAAACAAAATCCACCAACAGCCCCATTACCTGCACAAGTCATTCTGATGCACCTGTATACTCCCAACCCATATTTCCAGCCACACACTCAAAAGCATTTCAGTGAATTAAATAGAAAAGCTGGCTTAAGGAGACAAGACTCAAAGCCAGTAGCCATTGTAGTGGCCCTGTGAGGCCGTGACGTTCATAACGTATCAGGAAAGGACAACTGAAAACTGGAGAGAAAACTCGGCAAAATATGAACAGTTTGGCCTCGGGATGACACAACATACTTAAAATAAAAAAACAAACAAACATTTGTGCTAAATACAACTCAGTTTTCATCGGCCTGAGCTGTTTTTCAGGGGTGGTTAACAACTACCCGCACAATAACAGAACAGTTTGCATGTAATATTTAGAGTTTTAGTTTGGTAATGTCTTTTGCGTTGTCGTTTGCGAGTGAACATGCTCATGTATATCAACGTAATGTTTAGCACACCGTCATATAGTTAGCGTGCTAGGTAACTAACATATTAACAACTATTGGATGCTTCCACACTGATAGTTAGCGTGCAATATTTAGAATTTAGCCTGTTAGCAACTTAACTTTAGCGCTTTAAGCTGCTCATGTTTAGAACTTTAATCTTTAAAACTAGAATCTCGTCTTTATCACTTAATGTTGCATTCATTTAAATCTACATCTATGGTTCAAAGCAGTTGATGGCACTAGATGAAAAGTCAGGGGATCAGCATAGATTTAGAATGACTGTCAGAAATTTCATCCAGTGCAGAGATACAGTAATTCAACCTTCTCTTTCGCAGTTAAAAAGACATGCAAGACAGGTCTCTCTTCCTCCCTTCCTCTCTCCCTCCAGTCTCACCCAGGGTTCATCTCCAGCCAGGTCTCCAGTTGTCCAGCTTTAGGAGCATCCACCCCTGTCAGGATGTTGCCACTGTCCACGTGGATGACCTTCACAGGCAGGTCGCTCATCTGACTCGTCTCATCCAGAGGCTGCAGGGGAAGAAGGCCGGTTATCGTTTTGGACTGGGTTAGTCTGATAAGGCTGGATTTAAATAGTGGCTAATGGAAATGAGACTAAAACTCAGAATTAGACCATGCGTAGAGGCTAGGGTTAACAGTGGTCCATTGAACCGCAAAATAACACCATGCAATTATCCAATGTTGTTTTAATACACTGTGTGAAGTTTGGAGGTCGTTTTTTCCAACTGTGACAACAGGTGACAGCAACTGCAGGACACATGCTGTTGCATTACTTCATTGTTTTCATGCACACACATGGTTGCCTGGGGCTGTAACTGATGGCTTTTGAATGTTGTCCCCTGTTTCAGATTGCCATTGTTTTGAGATATGTATACGGTATATAATGGGATGTTTGTTGGTGTCGCTTTCTTCCTGATGAAAATGATCAAAGCTGATCAAAATGTTGCACAGAAACAGCGAACAAAAAAAAAAAAAAAAAAAAATCATTGCGGGAGCAACAGATTCTACTTTTGCCATGACAACACTAAAAAAAGCAAAACACTACCCATCGGAATACACGTACAGTTATCTGCACAAAGTTAACAACGTGAGTGTCTGCAGAGGTTTGCCATCACTACGGTTGCTGCATCAGCTCACCTCTCCATCAGGGCCCAGGGCAGGAGTCTGACCCTCAATGTTCTCCAACTGCAAAACAGATCATAACTGAGCCACTAATACACAAGGTGGCAAATAACACACAACCAGAAACAAATAGATAAACACTGAACATCAGTGTGTAACAATAAATCATAAAGATCTCATATTCCAGTATTGAAGGTGCCGAATGTCGATGACATACGGATATCTCTATATCTCTTCCAGTTTTCTATACCTTCTTCTTTTTCTTCTTCTTCTTCTTCTTTTCTTTGAGGGCCTGCGCAGCCTTGTGAGCTCTGACCAGCTCGGTGAGGTTGGCGACATACTCATCAGTTTGCTGCAGCAGGTAGGCCAGCCGCTTGTCCTTCTTCTGGTCAATCAGTTTACGGTAGCCCTCCTCATCCTCAGCCTGGAAAGACAGACACGATTACATACAGTGTTGGGAGGGAGTTTGTGTAATGCGCATGCTTGTGTAACTGTGTGGCGCCCTTATGGTTTCTTCTTACCATAAGCCTCCTCATCCTCTCTTTCTCAATACGCTCATTCTCCTTCTTCTGCTCTCGCTCAGTGTTGGCATGGTAGGTGGCCACAGCTTTGGTCAGTTTCTGAATTTTGCCTGTAATTGAGCGGTGGTACTCTTTGAAGTCTTTGGCGTGCTGGAGGATGCTGTTGAGGTACTCCTGGGATTCGAGTGTGATAATGGGAGGAGGTAGGAGAAGAGAAAGCACGGGAGAAGAGAGGCGTCAATCACAAGTACAACTTCTAATATTATCACAGGTAACGTCACGGCTGCATCCGTCCTCTACCTGATGTTTCTGCCTGCGTTTGCGCTCCTGCTCAATCTTCTGCTGTTTCTCCAGTTTTTCCGTGATGCGGGCCTCTCGCAGAGACTGACGCTTGCTACGCTTGTAGGCCTTAGCATCAAGGGCAGTCTCTAGAGCTGTGTCACGACGCATACACACCACCACCTCTTGACGCAGCTGTGGAAGGCCAGAGTCACATCAGCAAGGTGTGATATTGTTAAGGTTAAGGGTGAAGGTATTGGTGATATCGTACATAAAGTACCTGTCTCTGGAAGTTAAGCAGCCGAAGGGCTTTGAGCTCTATAGTAGCTTTGGTACGTAAATCACCAGCAAGAGAACCCGGCAGGTTCTCCAGTTCAGCAATACGATGGGTGATACGAGCCTGTAACCTGAGGAAGTGAAAAGTTATTTAATATTTCATCATGAATCTGCTAATGGTTTATGCTTTTTGTACTTTGGATACGAGTATGCTCCACATTTTTTAAGTGTTGAACATTCTTTAAACGAACGTTAAACTGGGGAAACAGCAAACTGCTAATAATCTGGTAATAGTAAAAGTTAGATATAGTATAAGGTAACCTCAATTATCAGATTTAAACAGTTGAAGTTTCATTATGTCATCATTTTCTCATCAAGCCAGAAAAACCAAATAGGGAGGAAGGAAAAAAAGATACATCCCCGAGGCTGCTGACGTACCTGTACTCCCTCTCCTGCAGTATCTCCACAGGGTCAAGGCCGCAGGGTTTCTGAATGGGGGTTATGCGGTTCTGCTTGGCGTGGTAAGGCATCATAGGAGTAGGCTGTGCCGGCTGGCCGGGGGACTGCGTCTGCGGAGGCATTACAGGGGAGGCAGCAGGGGGAACTGAAGGAGGCGCAGGAGAGGGCCGGCCGGTGGGCTGAGGGGGGATCAACTTTTGGGGTGCGTTTGAGGGGGCTGCTGCATTCACCATGGGACCTTGAGGGGCGTGAAGTGAGGAAAGATCAATAGCATGCTGCTGCAGTCTACAGTATGTGATGGAATTCCAGCTAAGGTTCAAACTGAATTCAAGTAGAATGTTGAGAATTAATACCGATATTTTTATACAAAGTTGCTGACAGCAAGTATGGCGGTAAACGTTTTCACAGCAATTACTTTGACTGAGACAGAATATAAAACACTAGGGCTCTGAAACTAGGACACCAAACTCTAATGCAGCCTTTATTAATTTATAACTTACACCAGGGATTTTCCTGCTCTGATGTGAAAATTATCTGCCGTGAAAAAGATCTACATTCAACGTATAGAAGATGTTTTATTGTCAAGGAAAAGAAACTGAATAAAGTGTTTGGTATTTCCCCTGTAATTCTGTTTTTGGTTCGGTTCGACAGGACTCATAAGCAACATTTAGACCAGACAACACCAAAACTTAAAATCTTCTGCTGCACAGGAGGTTATGCATGTTTAGAGATACCCTGTGGAGCTTAGGGCCACTAGTAGAGCTATGGAGCAGTGTTTTTAAAAGTGGGTCCCCGTATTGTTTGCATCATGCACGCGGGAGATGGGACACACAATCGTGCTGTTGGTTTCACGCCACTCCCTTGATCAACAATTGTTGACAGTAAGGTACTAAGGAACGTGGCAATGCGCCAACAAAGATAGTGAAGAAGAGGACTGCTGGTAAGAAAACATTTTAAAAATCTACTTTGGAAATGTTTTATGAGCAAGGAAATTGAGTCAGCATGTTTGTTGGAGCTGAAGGAAAGACACAATGCATTTTGGTGAGAAACAATAAATGTATAACTTTTGTTTGTTTACAAGAAAACTCCACAGGTCATCTTTAAGTAATCAAAAAGGTTTTTCTTGTTATAAACAACAGGATAAATCCTGGAAGGTAGAATATATATAACAAGCTGCAGGCAATTAGTGGTTTTACAAACTCTTACCATTGTAATCAAGACAATCAAGATTTGTAACTTTAACAAAAGATCATAAACAACCTATGAGCATACTGTTCTAATCATATCAATTATTTTCTTACGTGGATTAGGGGTAATAAGTGGAAATTACATGGACATACCGGCTCTCATTCAGCCCCTCTTCCACTAATACCCAGTTTAGGTTTCTACAAAGGTACTCACACTAGTTAAACAGCAAAAGAGGCTGACCGGTTTCACAAGGTCTCACAGCAACACCAAATACCTTCAGGCCAGGACTTGGGTGGTCCGTTTGGATTTTGTCCCTGCATGCCAGCTGTGGTCCCCGATGGGCCTGGTGGGGGCATGTTGGGACCCATCATACCTGAGGAAACAAAAAATGTCCATATTCTCTAAGTCTAACAGCACTTTTACTCCACAGGTCTTTCAGAATTTGAGAAGCGCTATGAGCTCCAGCTGTGAGCAAGGATTCAATGTTACAATCAGGTAGAAATTTGTCTCCTATCAATTACCCATCAGACCACAGGATATTGCTTGGTAGTCCAGACTGTCCCCATGCATGCTCACCGTGAGCTCGGCTGTAGCCTGAGCCCAGTGGCCCAGGGCCTGGTCCTGGTCCTGCTGGTCCACCTCCTGGCCCACCTCCAGCCCCAGGAGCCAAGCTGGGCATGGGCTGCTGCTGCTGCATCCCAGGCATTGGCCTCTTCCCTTGGACAGCCATCTGGAGGTGGTCTGGCAGGGGCTGCCCCCGAGCCAGCATCTTATAAGCCATGATCTGGGCTCTGAGCTGGTGGAGTTGGTTCTGGTTGAAGGGAGTCGGGCCACCAGGGCCTCCAGGGCCAGTAGGGCCACCAGAATCAAGGCCAGATCCAAGGCCAGGGACACTGGATCCAAGACTGGGTCCAGGGCTGGGGCCTGGGCCAGAGCTACCTGGAGGACCAGGACGGTTATTCGGACCCAGCGTGTGTTGATCTACACTGGGACCATCCAAAGGTGTAGAGGCGGAGCCGGGGCCACCAGAGGAGGAGGAAGAGGAGGATGATGGCATATGAGGACCGGAGGGAGGGCCATTTGAGGGGACAGGGCTGGAGTGGTCAGAGCCACCTAATGGAGAGTGGTAGCCTGAAGAAACCGACAGACAAAGAAATAATCAGAGCACTAATTCACATACTTTATTATTTCAGGTTCTGTATAATGTTCCTATAATATTCTATTGATATCTGTTGGGACTCTGATAGGGTTTTGTGACTTTACAGTGATCTTAACATGCTTTATATGCATTTATGTTAGTCAATATAATATTTTAAAAATATCCCTTAAGTAGCTTGTGATATCTATTTATCATCATTTATGTTCGTATTTTGTAAATTCACCCAATAGTTACTAAACAGTGAGGCTATGATCTTTTTCTTAGTATAATATTACACCGACTGTCAATCTGTATGTCCTGTCCAGAGGCTCTCCAGGTAACGGGTGGAGATTTGTCTGCGATAGGTGCTAACCTTATGCAAGTTCTGCCAGCCTGTTATTTCATCATGATTCAAACTGTTTCACAATGCTAAACTTGTCTGTCTGACTGTCCTATTTTATTTCTTGTTTGTGTGTTTTATAGCAGGCTGCAGGAAGCTACAAGGTTGCCACCATACTCTTAACAATGTCTTTGTTTTCCCACGTGGACTGAGCTCTATGATTTTCAGTAGTTTTACACTAAAAGAAACTTTAGAAATCGTTTGAAAATACGGCTCATGGTTTGTTTGTTTTTTACATAGCTTGCAACAGCAGACACACTCCCTATGAGCTCGCCAGGCCACATGACTACACCACCACAGCTGAGTCACACCCAAAAGTACACAACTTGATGCAGGAAAGGATGAAATTGCTTAAGATAAATCTGTGTACCCTGTGAGTGTTGGTCCAGAGGACTGGGTGGGGGGCCCATACCACTGTGCCCGCCCTGTCTCATAGACAGTCCCTTCATCTGACTGAAGCGGCTCTCCTCACTCATGCTCTTCTCATGCATGGCCTCCATCGGCTGCGGGAGAAATCAAACAGTGTTAAAATGAAACTATGATTGCCTTTGGGAAAACGGCAATAATATAAAATTTAAGGAGCTGTTTGGTAATGACAGTGAAAATTTGGGCACATGAAAAATAAGGGTATGGAGTATGGGTGTGTGTAAGTGTGTGTAAATATGGATTAGTGTAAGTGTTATAAATCACACACTGAAAACTGATTAAAGTCTATGAGCTGTCATATACTGTATATAATATATACATATCATGTCAAAAGTACAAATTTGCCTTGTAAGTCCACAGTTGATAAATTTGCATGTTCTGCTATAGAATTAACGTCTATATTCCTATGAATACTCATTCATATTAACTCTATTCACATCCATTTCTAAGTAAATATGATGTTTAAATGCCTTCATATGCATAAATCACACTAAATTTGTGGGGTACTGATATAACAATAACTGCTGACACCCCACCTCTGTTTCCAAAAGGACTGGAATTAACAGTGGTGGAGTGTCTCAGTGGGACTGTCAGTGCTGTCAGTGTCCTCACTTTGTGCAGAGGGTGCATGTTGTCCTGGCCGTATCCAGAGGGCCCTGGCTGTGAGTGTCCAGAGGAAGGAGGGCCAGGGCTGGGGCCCATTATACTATGAGAGGAGCCTGGGGAGGGCCCGGGGCTGGGGCCCAGCATAGCACCAGGGGAGGGACCCGGACCAGGGGAAGGACCTGGGCGCGGGGTACCTCCCATGGGGGGATCTGGTGTCGACATCGCCCTGGATCTCCTGCTCCTGGAGGAGCAGCAGGGACCTGAGAGAGAGAAGCGACAGAGGGAATGACAGAGGGTAGGAAAATGATCTTTGCAAAACTCAAAGGATTGGCAAGACACTATGCAAAACTTACTTATCTAACTGAGCATTCATTTAGTGGTTTTATTAGACAAAACACTAAAAAAAATATCATGACAATGTAGCTGGATCTCTGGCGTTAACTATGCTTTTCTAATAAATGAAGTGGGTGCATAATCTTTGCGGGATATGGGTGAATTTTGCCCAGCGCCTATCAGATTGTGGACTCTCTATTCTCCCGCTGCGCTGCAGCAAATCACCCGTTGCGCGCATATGGAATTACAGCTGCAGGGTCTAGCACTGAAGTTGAACTGAACACGGGGAAATACAGTCAATTATGCACACGAGCCAATGCTACTGAGAAATTTCCTCACTCAGACCACGAAAACGGGTCTCGTTAAATGTATGAAAAAAAAAAAAAAAAAAAAAAAAAAAAGGAGGGGGGGGGGAATGGCGGATTGTGCTTGTGCGACTGACCTACCCGCATCAACAGGACAGACAGGCCCGGGTGAACGTCTGCGCTCCCGAGTTGATGTTTGGGGGAGATTAAAGAAAACGCAGCGGCTTTAGCAATTAGTCCACTCACCCTCTTTGTAATCTGCCTCCGAGCGTTGGTTTGTTTCACCGACGTGGCTCGAGCGCCCCCCTCCACCGCTCCTATGACCGAATGTCTAGTCACGGCCGCACGGCAGCGCGCATGCGTGCGCAGCCACGGCAGAGCTCCGCTCACACCGAACGTGAGGACCGGGCTCCAGGCTCACACAGCGCTCGTGAATGCAGAGCAGTCAAGTCACAGGCGTCTTAAAGGACGTATGGGCACGAGTCTGCAAGTTTTATCAAGCTTAAATCAAGGCTTTTATAAACCCTTTACAGGCTAAAATCCTCAAATACTTTACTTTTCTTGTTCTATTCAATTTTTTCCCCCATTAAGTATGTATACTATACTATACTATTACATATCCTATGTGTACTATGATCAAATACGACTATTTTTGCATTAAAGTGATAGTAAAAACAACCAAGACACAATATTTTTCAGAAATACTTTAACTAACTGCAATCAGGGTTTTTTGATGGCTTGTCTTTCAAATGTAGGTATTTTAAGATTTCTGAGAAATCTGCAGTTACTGAATATGAAATATATTCTGTAAAGGGTATATAATAAAATAATAAATAACTATGATACCTAAAGATGTACACTCTAGTGTCCAGCAATGCTATACTCAGTCTGCTATGTCAGGCGGTAAAAATACATTACATGAATCAAGTCCCTTTGAAGTTTGGTGCATTTGGTGGAGTTCTGAAACCTCTTTGGAGTGGGTTATATAGAATTATTTTATGCCAAGCAATTTCCAGTGGGAAAAAAAAAAAAAAAAAAAAAAGGCCCGATCACAGGACAGGTTTGCTTTAAAAGTTCATAGCAAACTCTGAACTGGGAAAAGAAAGTTTACAGTGCCATGCAATTTACTACTGGAATAAAAAAAAAAAAAGCAAAAAAAAAACAAAAACATAAGGAAATTATGTTTTAAAAGAACTTTGCATTACGTCTGAGAACAAACGGTCAGTTTACAGTGATCATGTAAGAATAAAGAGGGTGCAGCAGCATGAGATACGAGCGAAATGTGATTCCAGTGTTTGAGGTTTAATCAGGACAACAAACCGAATAACAGTAGTAGTGCAACTTGCAGTTTTTGTCTTCATGTAAAAAAGGGACAAACAAACAATCACGGTTGAAGGTTGAGGCAAAGTCTCCATTCAGCTTGGTCAGGTCTTACTGACTTTGCCAAGTAAAACCCAGAACCCGTACTTAAGTAAAAAAAGGCTGTTCTGGGTTCTACTTTGCAAATGTATCCAGAAACTCTGTAATCCTGCTTCAGGAGACCGGCCACAATTTAGCAGTTAAAGATTCACATCCATCTCCAACCGAAGAGATCATTTCTTCTTCAACCCCCGGTCTGGGAGCTGATGTAACTCTTCGAGCAATAGGAACATTTTCACAGCAGATTTCTGGGAGTGTTTCATAATCCGGCTGGAAGTGTATGGGATCGAGGCCCGAGGGGCCATCTGTGTGTAGTCGGCCTGTCTGCAACACTAGAATGAAATTACAGCTGTTCAAGATGCTCTTGGAAGAATCTGAAACCTCTGTGGGTTGCACAGTGGCTCTTAAATACATCAGTACACTTATTAAAGACATAACAAATTAACTACACTAACCCGCAGACTCTCACGCGCACACACACACACACACACACACACACACACACACACAGTCGGAAACCTGATAAATAAGTGGAAATAAAAAGGAGATGTACAGCAGTTGGTATATGATACAAGTCAAGAACCCTGTCAGGAAGCCCTTCACCTGACCAGTGAGCTCATTTAAAATTAGGTAGACCGCACATCACCTCCAGTATGTCCAGTTCAGACCAAGAGAAAACACAGTAGTTTAGTGTAACTGAGTTCAGTACTTTAAAGCACTCGATTTTACTCGGACATGCCTGACTTGGAGGCTTTTCTTTTTTTAGGTATGCAACGATGATCCATTTTAAAATCATGCCTTTGCCCAGTAAAGTTATGCTCCAGTCAGGACCCAACCCTAATGCCCTAATAGCTTATAATACCCATCTACACAGAGGTGATGAGAGGAACCACACAGTTTTGTTTTTTTTTTTTAAATTTCTGATCACCAGTGAGGGTGATAAAGCACAAAAGCATCGTGTCCACCTTGCGGCTCTAACAACAGATGAGTCCATCCTTTTGAAAGGAAATGAACCGGTCCTTTTCTGCCCCCTACAGGTGAGAGCTGGGAGAGCATCCTCCCCAGAGCCTTAGAGGAAGACAAACTCGTCACTGTTTCTTCTGTTGTTACTCCTGCCCAGTTTGCCCGGGGGCAGGATGTGGGCTGCAGGTCCACTGTGATTGCTGCCGTGACCCTCCAGTCCATAGTCCTGACCCTGGCCCTCTACGAAGGTAAAGATGGGGTACTTCTCCTTGGATGATGACAGGGCCTGGGAGGACAACAAAACTCTGTCAAAATCATACTGTCTCGAAATGCTACAGAATTTATGACTAGTAGAGTGATTAAAGGGGAAAACACAGATATCCATCAAACTTCTTCCACATTGTTTCTGAGCCAAAATTAAACCAACATTTCATTTCAGTATCAATTCATCTGTTGACTATTTCCACAATTAATTGTTGGTTTAGTATATAAAATGTATGTTGAGCTGCAACTAACGATTATTTTTATTACTGTTTAATCTGCTGCCTGTTTCCCAAATAATCAATTATTTGTGTTGTTTATAGTGAAGAATTCCCTTTATACATTTATAGATCCCAAAGCTAAATCTGCAGTTGGCTTGTATTCAAATACCAAAGATATTCAACGAGCTATCATATATGACAAAGAAAAGCAGCAAATTCTCACATTTCAGAAGCTGGAAGCAGGAATTGTTTGGAATTTTTTGCTTGAAAAATGGCTGAAACAATCGATGATAAAAATAGTTGATGAATAATTATTTGATTGACTAACCGATTAATCATTTTAGGTCTAAATGTGTGCATGTAAATTATGAAAAATGTCCATCACAATCCACCAGTGCACAAGGTGATGTCTTCATTTTTTTCATTATTTGTTTGACCAACAGTAGAAAATCAAGATACATTCAATTTGGAGTGATATAAGATAACAATGTTGCATTCACTGAATATTTGATATTTTGGCTTGATAATGACTATAACAATTAATGGATTACAAAAATAATTTCCGCACTACACTAAAAACTGACTATGAACAGATACTTCTAGGAGTAGAAATTTTTCTGTTCTTCTGATCTTTGATGGTATCAAATTTAGAGTCAGACAGTGGGAGGAGGGTGTAAAAACTCACCACACTAACAGCAGAACACATAGACTCAAAGTCCTTCTTGTTCTTGGCGTAAAAGCCGATGGTACAGCTGGGATCCATGCGGTTGAAGGGCATCTTTTTTGGAGAGCTACAGTGGAAGGACTAGAGCGTGACAGAGGTCATATAATAAAAGTTGATGACTGGACAACCTGTATTATCTGTAATTGACTGCCGAGTCAAAACAATATTGAATGAGAACGTCACATGGTGTTGCTGTGAGTCTGATACCATCTGAAACATGAAATAAAAGGCAAGACAGGAATGTTACAAAAATGTTGAAGAGACATATAGACAGTGCAACCAACCTCCAGTGAGAAGTTGACTTGTGTTACATCCACCACAGGTTGGCAGTAGTGAGGGTCCAGATACAGCAGCTGCTCATCTGACAGACAGAAAGCAGAAGTTGTGAAGAGGAATTAAAAACAGTATCAAAGTGTGAAATCTCCACCTGAAAGGCTGTGTCTATATTTGCTGTTTCTAAATTGTTAGATTTTGTTCCCACTGACCCACGTAGCAACTACCATGGTTGAGTGGTGACGCCAATGTCAAGCGTCATAAGCTACAGTACCTTTAACAATCATTACACACACTGGCTTAAAAAACAAAACAAAAAAAACAAAAAAAAAAACCCACTGTATCAAAATGTATGAAAAACACCCACCCAACTTCTCTCTTAAAATAAGAAGGGTTGGTTTCCTAAACTATTTTCACTTCCTCTATTGTGTGTCTTGGTGACGATTTTGAGAATCATTCTTCCAGTAAGGGGAAATCAATGATTAGCGATTAATATATTTTTGGTATGTTGTTGTGGGATGATGCTTGTTTGGTTGACAGGGTCTAATGTAATCAAGCCTACCATAGCTACCACAAGTGTTCATACGGTATAAATAATGATCAGATAAGGTGTCTTCCTTACATTTTAACAGGCCTGCGTACACCCCACGATGAGAAAACTTTTGATGGAGATGGAGCTTCACTGAGTGCTTGGCACGGTTATTACTGTACTGTACCAAAAGGAACAGTTCTAGGAGAATCCATGAGTGATAAAACACTCAGAGGTGTCTTGATATACAAAAATACAGGATGAGGTGAAGGCAACGCTTCCACTGTCTGCCAGCACTTTCTGAGTATCAGGACACTTTAAACTGTATTATTGTGCTTGTACCATCCCCGTCACTTGGTGGGCTGTGTTTAAAATTGCAGTTTGAAGTTTGCTCATGTTCAGTTAGGAAAAGCTAACCAGCTGACCCAGTATCTTCATCGTGCGACCAATATGACCGTTTCAAAGACTGTCTTCCTTGGAAAGTTGCACCACGAGAAAAAGTGGTAGAGAGCGCTCATAAAAAGCAAAGAAGAGAAGAGCAGTGCCTTGCAGTGTGACTGAACTCATGTAGGGAATCAAGCTCATAAACACTGTGGGTATGCTGTAAACTGAAAGTGATCTGGAAGACAGTGTATGTGACATGTTCCTATCTGTTACAAAAGGATTGTGAAAGGTTTAAACCCACTGTTCACACACACAATGATATTTCATTCAGAATGAGCAGATTGATTCTGATGGAGGTCACAGTCTCCACATAAACACAGCCGCGGCCATTTGGGATGGTTGCAGTTTGGGTTGCGCCACCTCCGCTTCACTCAGGCCACAGGCAACAGCCTCCTGATTATCACACTGGCCTAAGCAGAGCAGCGTTTCTCCAAGTTTTTAGTTTACCGACCCTTTAAAGGTGAGTCAGGCAGTAAAGACAAGACTAAAGAGATACAGTATTAAGAGTGCAACATGTTTGGTGCAAGTATAGCACAGTTACTTTTCTCAGGCATATATATTGCCAAGGAAAAATGCTGTCTACTCTATAGCCCTTGCTCTTGCATTGTGCATTCAAAAAACACCAGATCCTTCCTCTGACTGTGGATATTGTTATTTATTCCCTTCCTTCCTTCCTTTCATTCTTTTAGTATGAAGAGGTTGTTTCTCACCTTGGAAGCCAATGAAGTAGAGTGAATGCTTTGGTTTTCCTCCGATGATTCCAATACAACACTCCAGATTTAGGATGTTCTAGCAATAGACACAAATGTTTTGAATGTGTGTTAGGAGAGATGAAAGAGAACTGAAGTCAGGCAACACAGTTCTAAAAGGAAACATTATTCTAGGCCAAGAATACAGAGAGGTCGATGGGTGAGAGGCGTGAAGCAGAACGTACAGACCTTGACACATTCAATGTAAGATGGGTTGAGGGCCTCCCCTCCCAGCCGGACAGGCACCAGTATGATGACAGACTTCCAGGCTTGGCTGGACAGATCAGGAGGAGTCTGGCTTAGTGACGGATCACAGAGATGCACCACATCCTCTTTGTACACTAGAAAGCACAGAGACATGGTAAGAAAAAAAATTTGAATGCATAAAAGTAGATACAAGAAGATTTCTTTAGGCCATAAGTTTCCTTGCTGTATATGTTGGAGCAAAGCAATAAACATACTAATACCGCTGAACTGAACTGTCACAAGGAGAAATTATTTAATTCAACAAATGTCTAAGTTTGTTAATTTCACCTGTACAATCCTGAGCCACATATACAGCCAGGTTGTGGACAACAGAGGTTACGGCTACTGCTTTCCTGAAAAACAAACAAACAAACAAAAAAAACCCCACAACATATTCATATATTGAATTAATGCTTAATTGAGTCAACTATGTAAGTAGTTTAAGAAAATAGTAAAGCCATGCTTGTTAAAACAGTTCCTCCTCTTCAAATGTGGAGCCCTTACCGTAGTATGTGTGCCACTATAGAGGGGCCATACCAGTCACCAGCCTTCTTCCCTGAACTTTTGCCGATTTCCACCAGCTGGTGAACTCCAAAAGGTGCTGGGGGCTGATCCCCGAACCAGGTGACCAGCCTGCGGTGGATGGGCTCTGCTTGTCTGTCCCTTGAACACTCAGGTCTCTTCTTCTGGCTGCATTTGGGCACCTGATCGCTTGACAGGGATTTCTCAGGGGTGTTAGATCCTCGTGGGGAGCCAAAAGAAGGGATGGGGACCCCACCAGCCCGAGCTGGGGAACGTGGTCTGAACAACTCAAAGTCCACATCGGTTAGCTGCTGAGCATCTGGCCAAGCCCAATCTATGCAATACAAAAAAGTTTTGTTCTTAGCAATTGTGCACAGCCAGGCTGAAGATCTGGGGGTATTTTTTCTGGGATTTCTTGAGTGTTATCTTTAAACAGACAGAGCGTAGGCATGTTTTGAATGCCATACTAATCAGCATGGACACATAATGAAACCATGTTATAAATAAACAGAGCATAAGTGAGAGGCAGCATGCAAGGGGCATGAGATAAATACTGGCAGCAGTAAAAAAAAAAACAAAAAAAACCCAGTAACAATACAGGATAAGTAAGGCATAGAAAATATATGAATAAAACAAAAGGAGAAAAGCAGAGATACGTAGCAGAATAAACTAACAAGTGAAACTGAGAAAAATAAAAACTTTCAGCAGAGATATAAAAATGAGAGGAACATAGGAATTAGAGAAACAAAGGATGGAAAGAAGTCAGGTGGCATTTATTGGCCTTGAGTCATCCTATCCTTCCGAATAAGCAAAGCACTTACGTTATGCATGTGTGAGTGTCACACCATTGAGAGAAAACTGGGTTTTTTGTTTTTTTTCCCCCCTCCAAGTGCAAGATCACCCAGCCTGTTAGAAGGTGCTGATTGGCTTTCCATCCAAGTAAATTTACCTATGCATTTCTATGTGCGGGTGTCAAAATGCGTGCCACAGATAAAGACGCAAACCTCTTGGCATCAAATGCACCAGGAGTCCCTGTGCCAGCAGCATCTGGCCACTGCGCAGCATGCAGCCCCAGCCACAGTCTGTGGTCCAGGTGGAGCCCTCCAGCTGAGGGAACTCCCTCCTGTACGTGAGCCAGATCCTGGACACAAAAGCGAAACGAAACCGCTCCACCTCATCTGAGAGGGAGTGAGGTGAATGGATGGAAGAAGAGACACAGAAAAAGAAAAAACAAAAAATGGACAACCTTTACACCATATTTATTCAAGTAAGAAACTGTTTGTGATGATTATCTGATGTGAGGAAGCTTAGTTTAATATTTTGTGAAATAAAAGAAAAGGAGGAAAGCTTTCTTTTCTTTTTTTTCCTCCTACTGCTCTGTGTTTTTGGATGTAAACCAAACTGCCTTTCAAATAAAAAGGGTCTACACCACTGTGGTTAACCAAAAGCACACATCACTACAACCCCTGGGGTCTGCTCTTCCTGAAGTTTCCCTTTCTGGCGAAGAAATACTTAGCATCAAAAGGGATGAACCTATAATGTACTATACTGATTTATATAAGTTATTTGAGATGTGTGCGTTTGTTTAGAACTTACCCTCACTGTTGAGCAGATAGGAGTGTCCCAGGACAGTGACTGGTGATATCTTATTGAAAGTGGTTTTAGACTTAACAGTCCAACCTAGACAGACGAGCAGGGAAAATGGAAGTTG